>NC_091054.1:15206378-15520178 GCF_963966145.1 Tenebrio molitor
TTTTCTTTTCATGTTGGACTAACTGACACAGTGATGCAACGGATGCAATTTTTTTTTTCTGTCAGTGTCTGTTCGATATTTTCTTGCCACCGGATTGCCAGATTTATTATTTTAATATTCGTAAGAAACTAAATGAAGTATGTAAAAATAATTTAAATTTCCGTCAAAGGAACAGTCAAAATTGCCAAAATAATTTTATACGATAAAAATTTTCTATTAAACGATTTAATTTAATTTAAGAAGGACAGATCAGATTTAAGAGATCCGGCAACAATGTACCTATTCAGAAAATATAACCCTAAACTGAAAACAACCTAACCTAACACAAAAAGTGTCAATTTCCTTTAGGGAATTTAGTGATTACCGAGGTACTGCCAACAAAATCACTATATGGTCATAGCCAACTCGGTCCCAAAAAGATCGTGAATGCCTTATATGTTCAGAGTTAAAAAAATGTCCCGGTATATCGGGTGTTCATTTAAATTTAAACCGTTAGAGAGTCGATTGTGAACGCATCACGCACTCGTCCGTCTGCAGAGTAAAATCACAAAACGGAAAAAGTGAGGTCAGATTTTAACAGCTGATCCGTGATCTGGAATCCGTGGTGCGATCACAATCGACTCTTCAAAGCCAACTTTGAGGATACATTTAAATGAACAGCTAGTATTTAACGAAATTCTACAAACGGAATCCATCAAGGCGTTTCAAGGCCGGTTTCTGGAAACAAAATTAACCGGCCAGTTAGTTAACTCTCCGATAAATACAAAAATCATGTATGTAATACGATTGGTTACTTTCTAGCTTGATTTAACCAGACTATTAGTTATTGGGCCGTTTCAGAAACCGGGCATTAGACATATAAATTATTTCAGAAATTAACAAATAAATGCAATGTCAGGAATGTTTTCTTTGATTTATTTAAAATCTAAAGTACTCCATTTATCTTTATCATTTTTGGCGTTAGTAAAAATTCGAGATAAGATTGTTGACTTGCGGGAATATTTGAGTTTTTCACAGTTCCTGTTTAATTTTTAAATTACCTATGCATAGGTTTTGAGTGCGTGAAATCAAACATAATACCCAGCAATAGTAGCAGTAGTAGAAAAATTTGCGATTAATTCGATGACTGAATGGTAAATAAACATTTGGTTTCAAAACAGGCGGGCCACGGAAGAAAAAAAGCACATAGAACCATGCCACCCACGCCCCCAGCCAAGGAGAAAACTCTAATGTGGCAACAGAACTCATACTTGGGCGACTCCGGCACCCATTCCGGAGCCGCCACACGGGGCACCATCATTGAGCAGCAAAGAAGATGAAATGGATCTCTTCGATTTACATCAAGGGAGGCTTCACACAAGACCAAGTGGACAACCAATTAAATCAAACGAGATCCAAAAGAGTTCGAGTTGCTATGTTTCCAGAAACATTAGACGAAAGAATCGAAATACGTTCGACACAATTTCACAATAATTTGATCCCATCCATCGAACAGCCGTTCAACGACTCTCTGAACCAGTCAAATGCTTAAACATGCGTTGGTCAATTTAATTAATTGTCAAAACGACGCCGATTTAGCGACCCGAGCAATACCAGAATTGATGAAATTGTTGAACAACGAAGATCAAGTAGTGGTTTCGCAAGTTGCCATGATGGTAGATACACCAATTATCAAAGAAAGAAGCTTCACGTCATGCCATTATGAACAGTACACAAATGGTGGCCGCTTTAGTGAGAGTTATTTCCAATTCGAATGATTTGGAAACTACCAAAGGTGCAGTCTGCACTTCGTCGTCAAGGTCTCTTGGCCATTTTCAAAAGTGGCGGCATTCTCGATTTAATGAGTTCGCCAGTCGAAAGTGTACTCTTTTATGCCATCACAACATTGCACATTATATTTCTTCATCAAGACGGTTCCAAAATGGCAATCAGCCCCAATCATGCCCCACTTAGGGAACACGGCGCTATACATCATCTGCAGAATTAACTGGAATTTGTTCATAACATCAACAGGTACAAACAACCTGTGTCGATAGAAATGTGCATGTAAGTTTTAAAGTAGGTACTTAAGTTGTTTAACAATAAAACGAAAAACTTTTTAATAACAAAGAAAAATATATTTTTTTGTAATCCTTCAGATCACGTTCGAGGGCACGACTGACAGGAAGTCTTCCACAGTCTGAAATAGATCACCGGATATCTTAGCATCCAAGCCAACTTACCACAACGACTTCACCAATCTGTTCTACTTTAGGAAGTTGGAAGTCGGCGGCGGGACTACTACTTCACCTCTTTGTACATAGTCAAGACGGGTCTTAAGTCGCTCCAATTGCAAACTGTCAAGAGCCTGAGGCTGGAACGGTCGTGACGAAAGAGTGTCTCTACCGCTTCTGCTCGGAATGCGTAATCACAGTTTTGCGCTCTGGCAACAAAGAGTGCCCCAGCTGTCACAAGAAACTCGTTTCTAAGCGATCCCTCCGCCCCAACCCCAATCTCGGCCTCCTCATCTCGAAAATCTACCCCAGTCGCGACGAGTAGGAAGCCCACCAGGAGTGAGTCTTGGTCAAATCGAACAAGAACCACTCGTAAGGTGCCTTGGACAACTTCATCACCAAAGGTAAAATCAATGAGAACTCGATTCGTTACATCAAAACCACAGCAAATGTGACCAGTTGCACAAGTAGGTACCTATCTGGCCGACGTTGGATTTGGACTCAGAACTGTCAACCTACACAACACAAGGGAGATAACTTAAATCATTGTAAGATCGCATATCCCATGACTTGCATCTTAAACTTGGGTGAGTATTTTGTTCAGATTTATTAACCGACCGCAATTCATTACCCTAATTAGGATAAGTAAAAACCTCTTCGAAATCATGTCCACCAAGAAGACAACTTTACGTGTGGCAAAACAAGTTGGTCTTCAGATATGTTTACTGAAAATTCACATAGGCATCGTCGAAGATTACCACCTACATTTTATCAATCACCTGAAAGAAATAGCAGACCGTCACAATTTTCTTCTGTTGGAAGATTAAAAAATTGGAGATATTGGAAAAACTGTACAGTTACAGTAGTACTTACAGGAAAAGTATCTATCAGATTTCATCATGGGCCAATCTGGTAACTGCTCATTTTCTTTTGGGAAAGGGTGTTTTAGAAGATTTTAAAGCAGGTGAGGCTAAAAGAGAGAGGTGTTTTTCTGTTGGCTGAAACTAATTCAGCTGAAAGTCGAATTGACCAGAATTAGAGTCTTCTGTAAAATTACAATGACATTGGTATGATAGTCCACTCTTTACAGATGAACCAGGTTTAATACAGCTTACACCTGCTTATCATTTAGTAGAGTCAGCTGCGGCCACATTAGAGCAACAGTATAGTAGTCCTGAAAATGTTGTGCTTGCGGCTTGCCAAAAGAGGAGATAGTGCTGTTGTAGGAAGGAGAATAACCAAAGCTGCAGATCTATCAAATGAGGCCCAAAAATACAAAGAAGTTAGTGTAGTTTAAAATGCACTCAACTTAATTTTCTTACAAGCAGTTATTTTTGTCTTAGATAACATACGGAATATGTATTAAAAAGCTGATTTTTTCTGCAATTTCGTACAGTCAATCATAACTAACGGGCCTTCAAATAAATGTATATTTAGAGCAACCTATGGAAATTCAATTGTTCAATAACTTTATTTTGCCCTACGGGCTTTAAAGGATTCCTATACCTATACACAATTTCTAGAGAGAACTTACAATTCCAAACTTTTTAAAGTTAACATAACATTTTTTCTTTCTATTCCCCACCCCTCTCCTTCTCTATCCTTTCCCTCCTCTTCCATACCTCTTTAATCCATCCTATCTCTCTTCCGTCTTCGCTCAGTATTTCTCCCCGTTCCTTTTCCTCCCTCTCTCTCATTTCGCCGCATCCTCTCCACATGTGCTCGATCGTCTCTCTCTCCTCCATCCAGTACCTGTTCTCTCTCTCCTCGTTCCCACATCTAAATCTCGCCATCATTTTCCTTTCTTTCGCGCTCTCTTTCCCCAGATACACCAGAATATCCTCTGTAACGCACCTCTCATACTCCCTGTTGTACCTCGATTCTCTGATTCTCTCCCTTCTCTCTTGCTTGTCCGTATCTCTGTCCCTCTCGCTCAGCTCCGCACACATCCATCTTCCTTCCGCTCTCACTCTTTCCACTTCCTCACTGGCATACCCGTTCCTCCTGCAGTACTTCTCTCTCTCCCTCTCATCCGCGTTCTTTTTCTTTCCTCTATAGCACTCAGTCAGTATCCTGCACTCTTCCCTTCCGCCCATTCTGTCCTCGAACTTTGCCGCTCTCTTCCCCGCTTTCACTCTCAGCTTGCTCCTCTTGCACTCTTCCCTCACTATGTACCCTGGTGTTTCTCTGTCCACTCCTAGCACCCATCTCAAATATTTCTCTTGCACTCTCTCCACCTCCTCCTGTTCCTTCAATCCCCATATCTCTGCTCCGTACATCAGCACGCTCTCCACCATGCTCTCGAACATCATCATTCTCCTCCCGAACTCACCTCCCCACATTCTCTCTCCTATTCCCCACACACATCTAACTACCTTGTTCGTCTTCCTCAATTTTTCAATTGTTTGCAACATTTTTCCAGCGTATAAAATGACACAAGAAACGTCTGACATTTTAACGAAATAAAATTAGGTTAGAAAATATTTTTTTTGTTCGACACTGTCAGAATTTGAGAATTTTCTCCTGTGTGAACGGATTTTAATAAATGTCACAACTTGTCAAAACAAAACGTCAAGCTAATTTTAAAGATTTTAAGCGATTTGGAGCCTTTAAGAGGCTCGTCGAACAAAAAAACGTTGTATTCAACTTGTTCGTGTGTAAATTGGGCCTTTTTTGGCACTCGTGGCCCTTTAAAACGCGAGTGAAACGAGCGTTTTAAAGGGCCACGAGTGCCAAAAAAGGCCCAATTTACACACAAACTCGTTAAACAAACTACTATAAATTTTTGTAGTGCATTCTCCCTATTCCTCCTCCACGGAATATGACAATATGAAATTGGGAAAAAGCTTACTATGTAACCTGTGTAACTCCGGAGAATAATTGGTTACCTACAAAAATTATTTTACAATTTACACTGTTAAGGCTGTTGCACAGTAATAAAACTTTTGGGCGAGGTGTAGTTCAAGTTGCAGAAGTATTCAGAATTCTTGGATCGGTCAAACACTGCAGCAGGTACCCTCTCGAGACCCGTCAGTCATAAAATTACCATTTTACAAGAACAGTAAATCTTCCTACTGTGAACAAATTTGTTTGCAAATTTTAGATTTTCTTGAAGGTTGGAGGTATCTGTGTACTTTAGTGGTTTAATCTCTTACTTCCAGAAAATTAATTTAAAGAATGATTTATTTATTGTTGGTTACTGTGCGGTTATTTTATGCTCCTGTCAATTTGACAATTTTTAATTTCTTTCATTTATTACGTTGATGCAAACATAACCGTTCGAAGCAATTGTCAACAAATTTGAGACATAATAAACGTTATTCACGTTGAGTGGAACATTTCAAGGTCAAATAATTTAATTTTTTGGCTCTGTAATTATGTTTTGTAAATAGTGACATGCAGGTAAACACCGTTCACGCTGGATTGAGGATTGCTAAATTCGCATTACGTTGAGCTGCATGTCACTATTTACAAAACATAATTACAGAGCCAAAAAAATAAATTATTTGACCTTGAAATGTTCAACTCAACGTGAATAAAGTACATATATACAGTGAGCGGCAAAAGTATGGAATAAATTCCTAAAAAATAAAACAAAATTTTTTTTCAAAAAAATCTTTGGACAAATCAATTTTAGTTTTAAAAAATACATGTTTTAGTATGAAAGAAAATTCCAAGCAGTCATTTGTTTTCGAGTTATGACGTCATCCATAGTTTTTTTTTAATAGAAAACCCCTATTTTTTTTCTTGATTCTGATAGCCCTTTTAATTGTCTAAATGACAGTATAAAAATTTTGTTATCTTACATAAGGAAATTTTTGAGAAAAAAAAGTATAAATTTGGAAAAAATAAATTTTATAACGAACAAAAACAAGTCAAAAAATCAAGCAGGTAAATCAAACAATCAAACGTATAGAAATTTTAATTTTGATTGGGTGCGGGAATAAAACTAGATAAAACTAAAACAGGGAGAATTTCTTCATAAACTAAAATTGACCTGTTCAAAGATTTTTTTGAAAAAAAATATTGTTTAATTTTTAATGAATTTATTCCATACTTTTGTCGCGCACAGTATACTGTTCACGTTGGATTGAACATCAGTGGTGCAAATCGCACACATGGGGCATTAACTTTCATATGAGTTATCATCAGTGTGCGGACGAAATAGTACCGGACAAGTCGACCAGTACAACTTTGCGTAATCCCTCGCGTGCACATAAACACGATTCAGCTGGTTCCCTGTTATTGTAAACGAACCAGCTGAATCGTGTTTATATGTGAGTGGGGTATTACGCAAAGTTGTACTGGTCGACTTGTTCGGTACTACGGGGTGATCAAATAGGACTGTTTAAGTTGGTAACACTGAATTGTATTTTAAATCGTATAACAGGAGTAACTTTCGGTTGTTGATGGCTTGTCGTTGTTAATGCTATACCTACATCAGATATTTGTCAAATAAACCAACAAAACATATCCGGTTGCAGTGTTATAAATAACCGAAATATAAAATTTTCTTAATTGTACTGCCAACTTAAACAGTCCTTTTTGATCACCCGGTATTTCGTCCGGACACTGGTTAACATAGTAACAGGTCAGGTCATTTGCACCACTGATGTTCATTCCAACATGAACAGATATTGATATTAGTGTTATTTATGACCAATTCAAATTTGTTTCGGATCCTAGCTCAAACATACGTAAAAGTTATAAGCTAGTGACGTCATGGGTAACTGGGTAAAAATTGAACTGTAAATACCGTGCAATCAACAATTACTTAGATAAGAGGCAACTATGACTTTGACAGTGTCAGATTTTTCGTATCTCTGCTATCTTTAGCTAATAAACATCAAACAACTGTCACTATTAATCAAATTTTAATGCAAAAATAGTTGTTAGAGTCCAATTTTTACCCATTTGCGAGGACGCCATTATCTAGTAACTTCACGTATGTTTGAACTAGTCAGAAACTAATTTGAATTGATCATGAGTAACTATTATGTTTCAAATTTGTAACCAATAATAAATAAACGCATCGCATTTTTTTCTGTCATTTCAAACAGGAGAAAACGAGAAAGAAAATCGTGACGTCTTCCCAAAAGGCTATACTATATCTCTATATAAGAAAGATAGGATTACAATAGCGCCTGTTTTCATTACCTGCACAAATAATTTCCAGAAAAAAATCTGCTATCGGATAATACTTCCAACTTTCTCCATTTGCCAGAAATACTTGGAACTCTGTCAGAATCTATCCACTCAGACGTTTATTGAAAAAGATGATAGGTATTTACCTAGTTTCTGTGTAAATTAGTAGGGGTGCTAATATTCAATATTGAATCTTTACTGAGAACAACTAATTACCTACAGTTTGGCCGTTCACTCGACATTAGACACAGGTAGTTCGGCCCAACTGACCAACAACGACTTCCAGATTGGAAGAATGGGGATAGAAAAGTTTATAAACATGCATTAATTTTATTTTATTATTTGAAAATAGAATTAAGTTTTATTATTGCTTTTAAATGGGGCAAGAAAATAAAAAACATGTTGCTTGTTCAAGAAAGCGGAAAAGTAGAAAAGAAATTAAAAGAAAAATTTAAAAAAAAAAGAAAAGGTTCTAAATGTGTTTTTACAGCTGAACATATAGACAATATTGCTAATTTCAACAATGATATTGATATAAGTTTAAATAATAGTTTAGAAAATTTAGATAACGATGTTTTTTAGAAGAAAGTGCTAATTCTCCAAATGAGACTAAATTTCAGTTGACAGGTCGTAGAATTGTTGACATAAATCAGTTATTTTTGACATTAAAATCAATTAAACACCAAGGTTTCGATTGCAGTTTCTATGATGTAGATATTATCAATGAAAAACGGTATGGTTTAAAAAGTTATTTCAGTTACAAATGTACTATTTGCGGGTTGGAAGGGACATTTAGTAGTGAACCCGACACCGATTCTTCGGAAATTAATAAATCCACAGTATGTGGAATTATTGCGATGGGTGCCGGTTTTACTCAATTTTCCTATTTATCTGCAGCATTGGATATCCCATGCATGAGCTCGTCAACATATTTTGCTGTAGAAAATCAAGTATTAAATAATGTTAAAGAAGTTGCAATAAATGAGATGATTGATGCAGGGCAAGAAGAACTTAGGTTAGCGCTAGAAGCGGGAGAAGTTGATTCAAATGGAGTAGGCATGATTACAGTCATTGTTGACGGAGCATGGAGTAAACGCTCTTATAAAACGAATTATAATGCATTGTCAGGAGTAGCTTCTATAATTGGTGCTCGATTAAAAAAGGTGTTATATATAGGTATTAAAAATAAGTACTGCAGAATATGCGAAAAATTTGCTAAAATAAAAAAAAAGCACCATCACATAAATGTTTTAAAAATTGGAAAAGCACATCAACATCAATGGAAACAGCTATTATTTTAGAAGGTTTTAAAAATTCTGTAGCTATGCATAATTTAAAATATACTAAAATCATAGGAGATGGAGATAGTAGTGTTTACAAAAAGATAAAAGAGTCGATGCCCTACGGTCCACATTGTTTCATAGAAAAAATCGAATAATGCGAAACTATTGTAACAAAATTAGAGAAATAGGAAAAATGCCTAGAGTCGATTTTCAAATTAGAAATTTCTTGCGTAACAATATTTTAAAGTTTAGAACCGCTGTTACAAGTGCTATTAAATATCGTAAATGTCATAGAGGGATACTATCGCAAAAAATTGAGTATTTAAAAACTGACATATTAAACAGCCCTAACCATATTTTCGGCGATTATTCGAATTGTGCATCATATTTTTGTAAGAAGAATCATTATAATTAGTGATTGGTTATGATTATGACAATCTTTTTATCCAAATGATACCACCGCACCGTCGCAATCCAACCATCTCCTTTACAGGTATATTTTACTTTTATTCATAAGTTGACCATCGCGGCACGCCGGCTCTGCCCCGAGGATGTTCCCGTGAGCCCAGTGCAAGTATCTTCCCAACAAAAGTTGCATTGCGGGCGTTAAGTAGTGATTATGTCAACCCGAGTTTACGACCTCCAGGTAGTTGAGAAGTATAGTGGACTGCCTAATAACCGAATTTTACGCGTTTTGTTGAGGCTTTTGTTTATTTTTTTGCTTCCAATCTAATTTGTTTTTCCAAAAACTGAGACAGTAGCCCCATGAGATACGTTCTTCTGAATCCAATGCACTTTTTAAATAGTCTCTAAATGAAAAATTGAGCAAAAATAACTAGAATTACTGAAAAACGTTATTAATTTTTTTATAAAGAATGAAGCGATTTTTCAAAAAACTGAGACAGTAGCCCCGTGAGATACGTTAATGTTTAACAAAAAATATAGTGAGCATAGCTTCAAACATAAAACTGTGGAAAAATAATTAGAATCCGTTTAGCGCGCTTTACCATTGCTTGGCCATCCACTAGGCAACAGCCTGAGAATGAGAATGAGAATGTCGCCTACGCCTACTCTAAATATATATATTTATTTGAAGGCCCGATATAAATATATAATTTGTACCTATAGGTAGATGCTGATGTAATTCATGGAAGCGATTTTAGGAAGATTTACTTCAATTTTTAATGTTGGCAGTAACTGATAGTGAGTAGTGGTTACGTGATTATTTCAAAACTTGAATTGTTCGTCTATTTACCAAGCTTTTTGTATTTGCCAAATATAATTTTCCTAGCATTAGGTATGTTTAGAACTTTTTTTTAATTTAAAATAGGGGCAAAATAAAAAAAATAATAAAAATATTATGTCGCACTTTTTGCTAAAAAACCCGTACGACAAAACGGTGTCTTATAAATCTTGTAGGTATAATAAAACACTATTTCTTCAGATCTTTCTGTGTTGTAAATTTTTACATTTTTCTTTTTACTATTACGCAACTGCTCAACAATGTATGACACAGTTGCTAAAGTTCTTTGTCGTAACTAAATCGATTAATTAAAGAAAAAAAAAGAAACCTTTTATAGCATCTCAAACAGTGATGCGTAAGTACGCGTACCATAAGGAAGAGTACCCAAAATTTTGTGTAAATGCTAACTTATGCGACTAGTTCAGAAGCTTTTTTTTTTAAATAACGTTCCTTGCCGATGCCCTCTATTAAAAGTAAGCGCCAGCTTCTGTAATCATTGTTTTTGTATTTCATGGGACTGATTTTAGGGGAATTACACAATTATGCCAACGTTTGATATGCTAACAAAGGAATTTCCATGTTATAAGGAACGTATTCAGGGAAAATAGTAACGACGCAAAGTGGTGTACTTACTCTTCTTTTGTTACAATATAGATTTTATTTTATACGATAGCGGCAATGCAAACATATATTCCGTGATACAAGTGTAGGTAACTATTAAATAACTTTTTATAAAAAAACAACCAAATCCGCTCAATTAGTTCTTCGTCTTCTTGTTTTTATGTTTAGTAATTTTTAACAGATCCTTCTGAACCGCATCATCAGCCCCTTCGTCCGTTCTTTTTTCCCTACTGCAAAAAAAACACCAATTTACTAACTACAAACATCCTTTTTGTTGACACAAAAAATAATAATTAAACGGGTGAAAAGTGAAGATACAAAAACGAACGTTTCAAAAATAGATGCAGAGGAAGGATGTTCCTTCGTGTGCGCTCTCTGAATTGCACGAAGAATGTCCAAAAGAAAAGTTTCATCCTATTTTCTTTCAAAAGGAACCACCAAGTCCGATTTGAAGAATTTAGACTTTAGAGACACTAGAACGTTAACTTCCTTTACGAGACTTACTACAATGCAAAATCCCTTGTAAGGGTGATTGATTATCCGAAGAAAACGGTCATTGAAAAAATTTTTCTCTGACACCAATGTCAATGTGTTATGTAAGGAGCCTATTTTAGATGCTCCATTAGCTTTTATTAGTAGCTACATTTTTGATGATGATACTGTAATTGACCGCTTTTACAAAATGTACCTATTACAAAAGTGGGACGTAAAGCGATTCACATGAAGTCTGCGATTTTGCAGACATTCCAAGAACTATGATTACTGTTACGTTATTATTTTATTTCCTAGTCCCCAGGAATGGTAAAATTTTTAATAACGATTTCTATTTCTTTTCTTTCCCTTCACGTCGGTGCCATAGTTGTTACTTCGAGAGCGCAGCGACCTATTTGGTGAAGAAGGTGAACTGCCCGGAGCCCAGGAGAATAATACAAATTAGTATCGTAAAAGAAATGTTTATTCACTCAACGAAGAAGGCGACAGTAAAGTAACCCTGACTGGATCCGAAAGGATCTAACAATTATAACAAAATTAACAGTAACGCCTGAGGGTCCTTCTTCGAGTCCGCAATAAAAAAAAAGGTAAGTTATGAGTAAGGAAAACTAATGGAAGGAGGAAGCATGACAGGTTCTTGCGACGGGCGTTAGAACCGCTACGCCGCCCACACCGACAGGGAGGTCCTTGGGTTCCTTCCTCGCTTCAGATAAAATAAAATAAAAAAACTCTAATCGCTACGAGACCCGGAGAAGAACCTCGCACAAAAAGTCGTTGGTGAGCACTGTAGCGGGTAACAAGCGTCATGTAGGTAAGTAAGTATAAAAATTATGAGATTTTAGGATAAAGAAAAACTAAGATGTAACAATGGTCCCAATCGCGCGATTAACAATAAATGAACAATGATAAACGAAATTATAGAAGCCCTTAATGATATGGAAAACGAATTTCACCGTTCCTCCGGGACCTGGATCCGGTGATGGCTGAAGTCCAGGTTTCTCCAGGAGAGCCTCGGGGACGAGGTCGGTCAGCAGACGCCGATTTGAGTGCAGATCCGCTCTTCGGCATTCAGTTCTGATTAAACTTACGCGGTGGGGCCGCTAATCCGCAGTCCGCGCTTGAGTCTGGAATTCCTGAAGAGTCGTCGCTCCGGCCAGCCCTCGTCGACTCCAACACGATACCACACCAGCACTTACTGCATTCCAAATCACCCCCCTTTGACTCCCCTTTTGGAACACCCGTAAAAGCTTCAAAACAAAAGGTCGTGAACTCCCTCCTCGTCGCTGGTTCCTTCCATTTATAAGTTTTGCCCCTCTCACGTGGGTGTTTTTCGGCGGAACCGGATACTACCACAGAAGCGTGCATGGTTCTAGAACGTTCGAGAATGTTCTCGGAGATTTAAATCGTATATCGAAAATTGCATCAGAGGCCAATGACAATGCTAGTAACACGTCTGGTAGACACTCTGGTCTGCAACACAACAAATGTGATAAATTGGTTCAATATTCTGCTCCACAGACCTTGCTCGTTCCCTTAAATTAAATGATGTTCGAGGATGTATATATTTTATTCTCTTTATCAGTATCGACTCAAAGATGTAAAATTATGAAAGATTTTTTTTAATATGACGCGACGGAAGACACAGAGAAATTTACTATTTGCAGTACAATTACTTATTTACATAATTTATGGTGACAGGACAATTATCGGTTTTGTCGGTTTCGTTGCTAACTTACTAAACAGACCAACAGATGGTGCCACGGTCAGCGTCCGAAAAAGAGTTACTTTTCGTCCGCTTGTGAGTACGTAAAATTACCGTTTTCATTAAGGATGCCTAAAAAAGTAATTTTATTCCAATTAAAAACATAAAACCCTCACGATTGAATGAAGAGATTCACAACCGCACATCTTGTGGCACATTTTAAGACGCTTAACCCCAAAAAACATCTTTTTCAAATATGAAATGGACTTGTGGTGAAAGAAAAAATACAAACCGTTTTCGATTATTTATTACACATAAAAAATATTTATAATACTCTCATCACGTACTTTCTTGCATACCTCTCGCACTTTTACTCTTCGCTGCGGCAACCGGTGATTTATTTTTTTCCGTCCCCGAATCGTTATCGGAACTCACATAACTCACGCCATTCCTAACTTTACCGTCTTCACTGACACTCTTACTCTTCCGCCTTTGCTTCTTGTTGTCCTTCAGATATGCACTTAACTGTTTGAATTTCTGCTCCCAGGCGTCGTTCTGTTTTTGCACTATGTCGTTATGTTTGACGACGAAATCGTTATCGGTCGGCAAAACCAGCTCCCACCCTTTGTTGTGGCTGAGTTTCGAGAACCCCGTGAAGATCTCCTTCACTTCTTCCGACGGTATCTTCATCACCGACGACACTTTCTTCCTCTCCACGTAGCGATTCTTGGTAAATAAATAAAGCTGGAAGCGGACAAATTAGACGACAAGTGACGTACTCTATACCAGATTGTTACCACGTAATCTCTCGTTCGGCACATCAACTCCGCCGGTACCCCGCTCGTCGAGGAAAAGGTGTTGCTCGGGTACAACACCTCGCTCTTCACCACCCAATTCCCCCTGACTAGCACGGCCACTTTAGGCAAGTTTTTCAAAAGCGTGTCGGCAGTCAGGCCTTCGCCCCCCGCCAGAATCATCATCAATTGTTGAAACTGCATGATCTGCGCGTCTTTCAACAGCACTCGGCACTGCTCCAGGATGGGCGACGCCCTCAGGGTATGCAGGGACATGATATGCGACGGAGAGGACGGCTCCGTCGTGCCTTGTCCCTCGTCCTCGGGCACCAAAACCCTCACGTACTCGCCGTCCGAGAGAGTCATCGCTTGTCCCGTCGGCTCGTTACTCTCCGCGATCAGTTTCAACTTCTCCACTTTGCTCAGCGAACTGCTCTCGGAGTGCACCTCGCAGTTGACCCACGCCTCTTCGGCGCTCTTCGCCTCCAGCGCCTTAAAACTGTCACTCTTCGACTTCTTCCATCGGTCGTCGCTTTGCTTGAATTTCACCGTGATCGGCAGAGCCGTGCTCGGTCCCGCCTCTTCCTCGTCGCTCAGATCGTTGTGGTCGACGTCCTTCCGCTTCTTCGAGCTCCTATCCAAATAATTAAACGAGGGGCGAAATTGGAAAATGTTGCGCAACGTTGTCAGATGTATCTCTTTCCCTGTGTACGCGAGGGCGGCGTACTTGTTGGGGTCTTTCACGGCACTCGCCGATTTTAAACACACTTTGTCGACCACGTCGTTCTCGAAGTGCACTCGAGTCGAAGGTTTGCGACTTTCGGGGGGGCCGTCCACCTCCTGGGCGATCAATTCCGCTCTGTCGCTGTCGAAATTCGAAGACTCCACATCGATGCACATTTCCAGCTCGATTTGTTGGTTGTTGGGTTTGAAAAATCCACGTTTCAGGTTCAGTTCGTTTAAACACTTTTTCGACAGTAGAGGATATCTGAATAAATACAAATTCTTCTGTAAACGTGTCGAATTGAAAATAGGAATCTGGAAACAAAACGTGACATAACCTAAAAATTTACCGCACCGAAGAGCGTCCGGTCTACCTCTTTTATCACTTCGTCGTCTTCTGTTGAGGAATTTGAGAGAGCTGGATCGTCCATGCTCGTGACGGCCTTATAATAAAATAAATTTGAACTGGTTGTCAGGTTTTGGAGGTTAGGATCATCATCATCAGTCGTTCAGGTGATCAGCGCGAGAGGGCGCTTCGCGTAAACGTCAAAACATGTCAATCGCAAAATGAAAACATTTATTTTTGTGATTAGAACAGTTTGTGGACAAACAATGCAACAATCGAGTCGTGTTTAGCAACAATTTATGTTTACCGGTGATAACCGTACAATAATTTATCTGGTGGGTGTAGAACTGTCAATAACATAACCTCACTTTCTGCCAATCAAAAAATCGATATTTGAGCCCAAAGTTGATTAAATTAGTGCAAAATGACCTCCCTGTTTGATCAGTTCGAGCAAGCCTCGATGAAGACCCGCAACAACAACTTCACCACAGCAGAAATGGTAATGACCAAACTATTTACTTCAAAGTCTCAAAACTCCCCATCTAGAGCTCGCTGGGATACATCAACATGACCCTGGAGCAAGACGCCCCCATTTTTAGCAAGACCAAAAAAGACTTCACACCCTCGGACAAAATCACGCACGTCGCCATCGCAAACAAGCAACTGGCCGTAGCGATGGCCAACAACACCTTGTTCCGTATGAATCTGAACAACCCCCAGCAACATGACGGTAAACCCTCCTTGTTCCTACTTTATCAGGTGCACCACAACTTTTAGAAATCTCGTTGGCCAAGTACACGGCCACCTGTCGCCTGACCAATCTATTTGTGGACCCTACTGGCAACCACTTGCTGTTAACCTTCGCCCCCAAGAGTCTGGAGGGGGGGCCCGAGCTGCTCTACCTGTCGAGGAAGTCCAACAAGCTGAAGTCGACGACCAAGTTTCGGGGGCACGAGTTCACGGAAGTTGCTTGGAACCACCTGAACGATTCTGAGAGCACCACAGGACCTATCTTGCTGGGTAATTTCACTTTATAAATACCGTATTGTCCCCTTTTTATTTAGTACTTGCAGGTACATCCAAGGGCTTGATCTTCGAAACCGAGATTGTCTTGGAGGGCGACAAATTTTTCACTTCCGGATTCTCCTCGAGTCTGGAGCAGTACTGGAGACAGGTGAGTCGATTTCGCGGCGCGTCGTTCAAATTTAAAGAATTATCGCAAGCTGCCAAATTATTTGCCTTTGTACGGGAACAGAGAAGTCGACGGATTGGTAAACGAAATCGGTAGCAGATCGGAGCGTAAATAATTGATGGGGGCCCTTTCGGCAGGTTTTTGACATCGGCAAGGGCACCAACACCCCAATCACGGGGCTGGAGTACCACAAGGTTTTGGGTGGAGACAAGTACGTGATCTTCGCGGCGACCCCCTCGAGACTGTACTACTTCGTCGGTCGAGCTGAGCACGAGGAGAAGCCTCTGCTCCAGCAGGTCTTCAACCGCTACCTCAACATCCCCGAGAAGGACACTTACATTGACAGCGAGAGCAACCTGAAGTACTCCCGGTTGAAGTTCTGGTCGGAGAATTTGACGGTTCCCAATTCCTTCGCCTGGACCACTGAGAAGGAAATCATCTGCGGCCAGTTCGAGTCGGGAGTCGACGACAGCATGTCCACGTTGAAGAAGAAGACGCGCACCATCAAGTACCCGAAGCCCCTGTACGAGGACTACTCGGTGTCGCAGAAGTACCCGATCGCGATCGCCCTGACGGAGTTTCACATCCTGCTGGCCTACACTGACACTATCAAAGGTGTCTGCCTGCTGAACGAGGACGTCGTCTACGAGGACAACTACAACGAAGCGTTCGGCAAGCTGATCAACATGGTGAAAGACGCCAGCACGGGCGAGATTTGGGCGATCACCGAGAACGCGGTATTCCGGTTCAAAGTGACGAAAGAGGAGCGAAACGTTTGGCAGATCTTCTGCGAGAACCAGCAGTTCGACCTGGCGAAGAAGTACTCGAGAGGGAACGAGGCCTTCCACAACCAGGTCCTGATCAAAGAGGCCGACATGCTGTTCAACAGGAAGGAGTACAAGTTGAGCGCCCAGAGGTATGCCGAGACGCAGTCCAGCTTCGAGGAGATCTGCTTGAAGTTCATACAAGTGGAGCAACAGGACTCGCTCAAGATCTTCCTCAGGAGGAAGCTGGACACGCTCAAGCCGCAGGATAAGACTCAGATCACGATGATCGTGATCTGGGTTGTCGAGTTGTACTTGTGCAAGCTGGAAGAAAAGAGGTTGGCGGGGTTGGAGCAGAGCGCCGCCTACTCGGACGTGCAGAAGGAGTTCGAGACGTTTCTGGCGTTGTCGGAGGTTTCGGATTGCATCAAGAAGAACAAGTCGACCATTTACGAGTTGATGTCGAGTCACGGGGACAAGAGCAACTTGATCAAGCTGACGATTGTGAACAAGGATTTCGAACAGGTGAGTGTGGTATCCCCTTGTTATGTTTTTATTCGTTTTCGTTAAAAAAAATGATTTGACAAGACCATTTAATCAAGACAGTGGCGTGCACAAAATCCAATTTTACCATTGAAGAACGACAAGCAAGACATTGCTTTTTTGTGATGAAGCTTGGTTTTACCTTTTCGGTACCTCCCAAAATACACTGCGCCGCAAAATTAGCGCATACCGTGTAAAAACTTTAAAAAAGCCTGAAAATTTAAATTTTAAATGATGCATTATGAAAAGTAGTTTTCTAATGAGTATCGGATTTAAACTTTAAGATAATGCGAATGAACATTTTTGGTTCCCAAATGGCAGTGAAAAATTTTCTAAAAAGGAATACGATTAATTTTCTAAATTATGCGTTAATTTTGCGGCGCAGTGTACTAGAATTTGAACAACATATAATCCTCACAATGTTACTGAAGTGCCATTGCAACCACTTAAACATGGTGGTCGGGTTGCAATGTCCCAAAGACGGATTATTGGCCCAATATTCTTCAAGGAAATTATTAACGCTGAAAAGATACCACCAATCACTCTTTCTTCACCCTGGAACTAACAAACGGCTATTTTGAACAAGATTTAGCTACTGCTCACACGGCACGAACAATTCAGAATCGAAATGAAAAACAAAGATACAATGGACCCTTGGGGAATTTTAACTTGTCATTCCTTGAATTTGACACAAGCTTTAATTCTCATTTTATTGCATCACTCCAAAGAATGTCTTTCTTGCAGCTAATACGCCACCACATTTACAAAAACAGCTTCCACGAAGCCCTTGAAGTCCTGAAAAGCCAAAACAAACACGACCTCTACTACCAGTTCGCACCGATCTTGATGCAAGAACTACCAAAATACACCGTGAAGGCGCTGATAGAGCAAGGCAAAAAACTAGTTCCGGTTCGCCTCCTCCCGGCTCTGGTGACCTGCGAGGGCGAACTCCACGCCAAAGAAGTGATGAAGTATCTGGAATTTTGCATCGACAAGCTCAACAACACCGACAAAGCGATCCACAATTTCCTGCTGTCGTTGTACGCCAAACACGACAAAGACAAACTGATGCAGTACCTCAACGCCCAAGGTCAGGAGTTAAGTCTAGTAAGTGCACCAGCTCGGTTCGACCCGAATCGAGTCCTGATTTTTAATTCCAGGTGAACTACGACGTCCATTTTGCCTTGAGGTTGTGCCAGGATAATGCAGATTTGAAGGAAGCCTGCGTCCAACTGTCCGGTTTGTTGGGGTTGTGGGAATCCGCGGTGGATCTAGCCTTGACGATCAACTTGAAGTTGGCCAAGCAGTTGGCGGACATGCCACCCGAAGAGGACGTCGAGTTGCGGAAGAAACTGTGGCTCAAAATCGGTAAATCCTTAAGGCTCTACGATACGAAGCGTATTAGAGCCTTAATGATTAATACTTTCAGCGCAACACGTGGTTAGCGGTAAAAACGATATACAACAAGCGATGGAGTTCTTGCAACAGTGCGATTTGATCCGGATCGAAGACATTTTGCCGTTTTTCTCCGATTTTGTCACTATCGACCATTTCAAGGAGGCGATTTGTAACTCGCTGAAGGTGCGTAGTGGCGCAGATTCATCACGAGTTTACCAGACGTGGTTTTAGGAGTACAATCAGCACATCCAAGACTTGAAGGATGAAATGGAGGAAGCTACCAAGTCGGCACATTTGGTACGCGAGGATATTCAATCGTTTAGGAATCGATTTACGTTTATCAGCAGCGACGAGACGTGCGAGGTCTGTAGCGTGACGTTGATGATAAGGCCGTTTTATATGTTTCCGTGTCAACACAAGTTTCACACTGACTGTTTAATGAATGAATTGAATCCGCTTCTAGGTAAGTTCCTTCATAACATAATTTTACTTGCAAAAACATGTCATTTTCATACGGTGGTTTCGATTCAGTAAGAGAAAATCGGAAGAGAAATTATTTTATGAAAGAAAAGATAAAATATAATATGAGACACAAGCATAATGCCAATACGTACCTGTTTAAATTAGGTCTTTTTGTTCAGCAAATGGTTTAAATACAAATGGCACGGTAAAACACAAACAACACTTCTTTTTTCCATAAAGTTTGAACAAACTTTTGAAATGTTAGTGACAGAAAATTGTTGGTAAGTGCTGCCAACTGTAAACAAAAAAACACCAAAACAAAACCCTAGCCTTCTTGCAAACTTCGTCAAAATGAGTCGTCAAAAAATTTCTTCCGCGAATCATTTTCAACAAATTTCTTGTTGACCTAACTTAACATGATCAAACCTAACGTAACAGTTTCTATTTAAGGGTCATTGGTAGGATTGGTAGGGAAATATTTTTCCGATTTCGTAAATACAGGGTGTTTTCGAAGTTGAGGTGTTCCTTTTAACCTGTGATAGTATGCGTTGTTCTACAATGAAGATACAATAAGTTAATTTTTTTGAAACTTTTGAAACCGCTCCTGCTCAAATTTGCGCTGATTTGTTAGAAATTAGAATTGACAAAAAAAAATCAAATGAGCATTGACGTTGATCAAAAATACTGTCAGAGTTGTCATCTAATTAGTCGGAATGGCTCTATCATTACGAAAATAATGAGCTCACAGATATGTTGCTAATGTATGGGCAATGTTATCACGTTATTAGAATGCAGCTGCGGCGTCCAGAGAGTACGCAGAGCGATTTCCAGAAAGACCATCCTGGGCCACGTCAGTTATTTATCTAGTACAGCGGAGAAATAGACAGGACCGGACTCAAAATTTTAGAAAACAATAAAAATATTTAATTAATTATCTCCGTTAATACAAACATTTTACTAAGAAGATTTAGGCTAAAATTCTTAAGAATAATGTATAGTATCTCGTGTTACAAGGAACCCCTCAACTTCGAAAACACCCTGTATACACCACAACACGAGGAGATGACAACTAAAAGTAAATCTGCGTGGGGTTTAAATTCCTTGGCGTTATTTCACCATATAGTTGAGAATTACTACCAAGGAGCCTTAACGTTGAAATCATCGCATCCTGCAAAATAAGAATTAATACATTTTACAAAGTGAGACAATAACATAACCAAACAATTTCAGGTCCTGCAAAAAAGAACAAATTGGCTGATTTAGAGAGGCAGTTAAAAATTCTAAACAGCCAAACCAACGTCGACAACGTCAGCACCGGTTCCGGGATGTCAGCGAGAGAAATAGTCAAATCGGAGATCGACAACATCGTCGCGTCGGAATGTCTGTTTTGCGGTGAGAACATGATCAGAAACATAGACAAACCCTTCATTGAGGACTACGAGTACGACAAAATCGCAAAAGAATGGGAATAGACTTGTTTGGTGCAATTATCTTTGGGGATCTCGACTCCACCATGTCCAATCGATCTTTATGAAAATATTCGCGCATGCATTATGTATTATAATACGCTTGTAAAGTGATAAATAATAAAATTGTTTTTTTTTCTGTACAATTTTACTTTACATACTCAACATTGTGTTGGTAAATAAACATACAATTTGCTTATTTCTTAAACAATTGAGTAAAAAATTAAATATTAACAACATACACTAATTATTTACAGTCAAAGATCGTACAAGGTACAATAGAACAGGCAACGTTTTATTGGTTAAAATCGGTAACAATTTTCGAAATAATCGCATCTGAAATAAATCAAACAATGCAAAAGCACCTCGAATGCATCCAATAAATGCTAAAAATAGACATCACATTAATGTTGAAACCTAAAAACTGGACACGCACTATGATATATACAATTGGACTGTTTTTCAGTGGCTTCACTATGTAACATTGAAGTTACTAAAGCTATTTTTATATTTTTTTCAATTACATGTTTAGATTTGATGAACTTAAAATAACGTAAAGAATCTCATCGTCGAGTTATCACCAAGGAAGTCGCGGCGGCTCGGACCGCAATTGCACAAAACTTACCAATATAATCGTAATGTTCAATAAAAAATTATAAAAAAAAAATATATGAAAGGAAATTATTTGCTAAGCGATAATCACTCGGTTTGAGTAATTGCTAATAGTTTTTTTTTCCTACTTATTACATCACCTGAGACGCCTGTGACTCGGTCGCTACAGCTAAGAAACTCACTTCAACAACCAACTTCACTGCTGATTTGTTGTGAAAGCACTTATTCCGTTGTTGGCCATTTCGTCCATGATCCTGGAGACGTAAGCGGCCACGTCGACTTTCTCCTTCTGGGCTCTGACTATGAACGGGTCCTCGAGCAACTGCTTGTACTTTGGTCTGGCAAGTTCTTCTTTTATTAAACTGTAAACGCAAGATCAATGATTATTTTTCTTGCCAATGGTGAATTATTGGTACGCTGATTGGGGAAATTCCGATCAAACATCAGTCTCTTAATTTTCATTTTGACTCGTAATAAGTTTCAACGTTTTAATATGTCGTCGTAACAACGGAGTTTGTCGAATAACTACTGGAGTAGTCAGTGCGTGGATGGTGCCTATACTACCGGAAATGAAAAAAAAAAAAAAATAATTAAAAACATTTTTGGATTATTTAAAAGAAGCAGTGATAAATTGGAATACAAGGTGATAAAGTTGATAAACTGTTAAATCTTGAAACGAAACTCGTTTAAAAAAAAAAAAAAAAACCAATTACGTTCTCAGATTATACAGTGCATTTTTTTTAACTGTTGCCATAGGGAATTGCATGGTAAAACTAATACCCCCTGATAACTTTTGTTCTGATGAAAATATTCTAACCATTCTTGGAACAAAGTTTGAAGATTTTTTAAACTATCGGATCGATTACAATTCAATATCCTAAACGGTCGAAAAAGTTGTGAAAAATTATTTTTTAGCGCGCCGGAATAATAGTACGTCGAGCGGTCGCCAGAATAGCGTTCCTGTCGGCTCTACCAGCACCTGACGACCTCCACTTTCGACTTTTGTCACTTTCATTTAAAAAATAAATAGCGAGATCTCCTCGAGGCTATGATTAAAATAAATAATAAAATAAAATATTAAACCTAATTTTTGTTCCCATATCGCCTACTACGTTTTTCTCAAATTATTTACGTTCATTAATTTCAACTTTGAAGAGTAAAATTAGTAAAATAAAACTGCTTGTCGTTGTTCAAACAGTATGCATTACGTAGTCTTATTAATAATTTATTACAAAAATAAAAATTAGCACCAAATCTGCAGTGGATCATCAGTCAACAGAGGGTACAATTTTTACCATGCAATTAATTCTCTATGGCAACAGTTAAAAAAACGCATAAGAGGTTAACCAGAAACTTTGGAGGAATTAAGGGCAAGAATAACTGAAGCTTGCTGTAATTCCACTACAGTGCGACATTTACAAAACAAGCGAAGAAATTTTTAAGATCGCTTGGGACATTGTCTAGCAGTCGAAGAAAAACACTTTCAACAATTCCTTTGACAATTTCTGGTAATTTGTTGAGTTATTTTGTGCGTTAACGTTTTTACGTTTTGTTTATTTTTAAATAAATAAATGTTCAGATGTTCTGCCTTCCAAAAGCTAATTTAATCATAGCGTCGAGGAGATCTCGCTATTTATTTTTTAAATGAAAGTGACAAAAGTCAAAAGTGGTCAGGTGCTGGATGAGTCGACAGGAACGCTATTCTGGCGGCCGCTCGACGTATTACTATTCCGGCGCGCTTGAAAATATTTTTTTCACAACTTTTTCGACAGTTTAGGATATTGAATTATTATCTATCCGATAGTTTAAAAAATCTTCCCACTTTGTTCCAAAAATGGTTTGAATATTTTCATCAGAACAAAAGTTAACAGGGGGTATAAATTTTACCATGCAATTCCCTATGGCAACAGTAAAAAAAAATGCACTGTATGTATGTTCTATTTTTAAAACTTTAACTCATTATTATCTACGTACCTTTCGTAACAAGCAATATAACGCGATTTGTGGGACTTTCTGTATCAGCACGTAAATAATTTTTCGAAAATAGCTACATAAATTCATAATTCTAACGGAAATTTTTCGGTGGAAATAAATACAGACGGTGTTAGTAATCATTTCTGCATCGACTTATCCACTGTTTTCAACTGGAATGTAATCGCATAATCTCGAACCACGTCAAACAAAACTAAAAATCGACTCTGTGGTGTCATAAATTATTCATACGGACACGTCCATTTGCCGCAACCAGTTACAAAATAGTAAGACTATAAAATGTGGAATACACTCGAAACCAAAAGAAACGATTAAACATTCCAACTCACCAAGTATTTACAAAATCAACAAACTCCGAAGTAAAAGTATTGGCGTTATGGTTGACAGTAAGGCGCGGGGGCTCCCCGTTGACGACTTGGTGTAATTGATCGAAGACGCTCGACCATCTGGGATAAGGAAAATGACCGGTCGCCACCTCCATCAGCGTGATTCCCAAAGACCAAACGTCGCTTCTCACGTCGTAACCTTTCGCGGTCTGCGGATCTATTCTCTCAGGCTGGAATTAAATTAAACCTTCGAGTGAAACCTCGCAACTTGTCGTTCGTCTACTCACAGCCATGTAGGGCCTGCAACCCGCGTCACGCGTCCTCGCGATCGAATCCACTAATTGGCCAGAAATACCGAAATCGCACAGTTTGATGTTCCCCTTTCGGTCGAGCAGTATATTGCTTGGTTTCACGTCTCGATGTATTATTTTCAGTTTTTCTTTTAGGTAGTTTAAGGCTTTCACCGTCGCCAAGGCTATTTTGCCGAGGATTTCTTCGGGAATCCGATCGTTCAATCTCTCGTAGATGAACTTGTAGAATTTGTCTAGCGAGGTGTCCATCAGCTCCATCACGATCCAGCAATCCCCCTGCAACTTCCATCATAGAGCAACATGCCAACTCAATTTGACATATGACAATATAACCCACACGGACTTCCCACGTAGAGGGCGCTGCACATTCAAGATAGGCACAATTTATTTTAAAAAACTACCAAAGGTGGAAATATTTCGCAATCATATTTTTTGCAGACAAAAATTAATACACTGCTGTTTGACTAGAAAGTGCAAAAAAGACATGACAACATCACCCAATAAGACGTTAACGGAACGACTGTGACATTACTGTACAAAGGAGGCCGTGACGTCACAACCTGACTACTGACGTATGACATTAGCACACTCCACTTAACCTTACTTATCTTAAAGGTAAACTATAATCTTGAGAGCCTTTTATCATTTAAAAAGAAGTTAAACACATATTTGTTGTAACGCGGAACCAAGATGATGACTTTGCACTTTTGAAACTAACCTCTTTGAACAGCGCCCCATAAAACTGCACGATGTAGCGACACTCGTTGCTCTTCATCACCACATCCAGATCCATCAAGAGCTGTTTTTGTTCCTTTTCGTCAACCGTAGACCTTATCCGTTTGACCGCGACTACCGTATTCGACTTCCTGTGTACCATCTTGTTGACAGTTCCGAACCCTCCCCTGCCTATTTCGCCAATATCTTGCAAATCGTCCGACGTAAAATCGTACGTTTTGCCATCGATCTGGAGCTTGCCCGAGGAATTCATCGACTGACAGATCTTGAACCTGGAATCCCTAAAATATCAATTAGGCAAAATTGTGAATGTCCAGAGTGGACCATGCAGGTGAAAAAAACTGGCAAGAAATGCGAATCGTTACCTGATTTTATTTCTTTCGCTTGGTCCGAAACTGCGGATTTCAATGGAAATTAATGACGGATGAGTCGAATTGAACAAGTGCTGGTGCTACTTACCGGGTTCTGTCGATTGTGGGGTCGATCGCAGACTTGGGGACGGTGGGTAGGCTCATTTTGGGGCGGTTGGAGCCGGCGGCGGCACCCAGCTTGTCGATGGTGGCCCCCGGTTGGCTCGGAAGAGGGCGAAAGCCTCCAATTGAATTGTTGCTGTTTGGGACGGGGAAGTCCATCTTGAGCATGGACCTCCGGACTAGATCGACACGAAAATTAAATTCTCTCCAGATTCTTTGTTTGTGATGGGAAAAAATGTTTGTACCTTGATTGGGCTGATCTGCCATTTTGCCCAAATTTCCTCAAAGAGAGTTAGACACGAGAGCTTGTAGATCACCGCAGATCTTCACCACTAAATCATCGATCTTTTTCTGAGCATAGTCTGGTGTTGTAAATATTAGAAATCGATAAACATCTCGAATTTTGCTTCCAAATTCACTCAAAAATAGCCAACGCAAGAACTTGACTAGTAAACTCCGCCATTTTGGAGGCGCATGCGCACCACTCGAAAATGGCCGCCATACGAACGTTTCTCAAAAATTGCCAAAACATTCAAACGAATTTCGCACTCGCGAGGTAAACCACCGTTAAATTCGACCCCCAATCGCTCACCCCGTCCAATAATTCACAAATCGCACCCCTTTTACCTGTAAACAAATCCTAACCTCAATTCACGTCAACTGTCACCGCATAACAAATTTTCAAAAATCTTTTCCAGCGCTTTTATCCAAAAACATGGAATGTCCCAGTACCCCAGCTATTACATCAAACCGGTCCACAAAAAGGAGGCTCAAGAGGAGTTGGAAAAATCTGGAGAAGTGCAAAAACTTGTCCACGTGCCGACCAGGGCAGCCCTCAATGACCAGTCTTGCTCCTACACCCAGGATGACCTGGTCAAGTAAGCGCACACCGCGACAACTGTTCCTCTCTCACACTTTTTTGCAGCCTTTTCATTAATTACACCATGAGTGGTGGAAAAAAAATCCTAGCAAGAGGTTTGATAGAACAAGCATTTGAAAATATCAAAAGGATCCAGCTGGAGAAATACCACAAATGCCAAAACGACGACGACAAAGCCGCGATCGAGTTGAACCCGCGTGTGATTTTCCACCAAGCTGTGGACAACTGCAAGCCTGTTCTGAGTTTGACACCTATCAAGCGAGGAGGTGTCAGGTACCAAGTCCCTGTCCCAATCACACCAAAAAAAAGTCAGTTCTTGTCCATGAAATGGCTGATAGAGGCGGCAAAAGAGAAAGATAGGAATATAAGGTTTCACTATCAGTTGGCTTTGGAATTGATTGATGCCGCGAATAATAAAGGGCGCGTGATAAAGCGGAAACAAGAGTTGCACAAGCAGTGTGAAGCGAATAGGGCTTACGCGCATTACAGGTGGAGTTAGTTTTGTATTTGTTAGGAATTAAACTAAAATCAAATGATGAACACTTTATTAAAACCTTTAACATCTATAACGCCATATTTTGAACATAGCTTTAAAGTGTCTTTAGATGAGAATTGTCGTACTGTCAAATACAAAGGATCTATGAATGAAGCTGGGGCTTCAGAAAATGGCACTATATCATTTGCTGGTACAACTAATTCTTTTCTTTTGCCCCAAAAGTCGAGATAGGCTAGTTTTACTAAATTTTCCTTTTCATTCAGGTACACTATACCAACTAATCTGTTGGAAAAGTAACCTAAAATGTACAAAGGTATGATGCCTAAAAGTCCTATGATTCCAGTAAACAACACACTGTCACTAGAAGTTACACCTAACTGGTTCAAAACTGTTACACCTGGTACCGTCACCGAAGTCAAAGCAGTTTGGTAGAGTTTCAATCGATTTATTAAACCAACGCCTCGGACATACGGGAACTTATAAACCGTCCTAAAGTCACTTTGTTTTATGTTACTTAACTGCTTAATCAGTCGACAACTTGTCGATGTTCGCAGCAACGGCAACATCTCTAACCTAAAAAACGTGACAATTTTCGATAGCAAACGGAGCAGTTAGTTAGTACAGTTACCTTTATATTTGTTAAATTCTGTATGTGCAAAGCGTTTTCATTGGGAGCAATCCTCTGCAGTTGCAAATTTTAATCCGGGCCTGATTTTTAGGTTAGGTTTCCGGTGAGCTTGAGCTATCGTACGCTTATGCAACCATCACTTCACTTAGGGGAGCCGCGGGTAAAATCTACACGAAGTCCTAGAAGCAAACGACAAAATGACATTAGTCTCGAAGAATAGGGATTTGCGATGAAGTGGTATAGTGGTTAGTTGTATATCAAAAGCGTCGGCTTTTTTATGATTTTATTGAACTCGTTAAAGTACAAATAAATGAGCCCGAACCCCAAAAATATGTATATATTTTTATACATGGGAAAGGATATATACATACAAAACTGTGAATTTTTACAAAAACGTCGAATATCAAAAGTTTTTCTAAATGGATGCCCTTCTTTACAAAATATATCTATCAAGTCTTCCTATATATGTTGTATAAAAATGTCATTTTTATTCGTTAGCGGTACCGATAAGTTCATGATTATTAATAGATGCGTAAATGTGTTATAAATGCCGATACTTCCAAACTAATTTCTAAATTTATAAAATATAAAGTACGATGAAAACCCTAGAAACAAATTAAGCAGATAAACTTTCATATAAATAAATGCAATCATCAACTGTTAAAAAATACAAAATCAATCACTATAAAGCACGATTAAAATAATTAATAAAAAAAAACTATAAATAAAGGAAATAAATGAAGTTCATTCAATTATTGATACTGATTCTCTGAACTGATCGTTTACTTTTACAAGTAATCCGATAATAGCGCTCTTAAAAAATTGCTAAGTACTAATAAGGGATATACAAATATATTTACAACAAAATGCGTGAAATGTGACAGTTTTTTTTAAATTGTTTTTTTGTTTAATTGGGAGCGTCTTCACCGTCGACGGCGTCGTCTTGTATTGTGGAATCGTCACCAGAGCCATTACCACCCGATTGAATCGAACCTCGACCACTGAGTCTGGGCAAGCCCATGCCACTACTGGCACCAGTGCCGCGCCTAAAAATCCAACAGAAATAACTAGAAACGTGTCCAAACCACCCCAGAACAAAATTAGTACGAAAAAAAAAACCAAAGCAAAAAAAGTGTTATAATACCATTTGCAAACATCCAACACCATTTAACACCACATACCACATGATCACCATGAAGATTGTAACTCGTTATCATTTAACGCTGGAAATATCCAAAGAATTTGAAATAAAAGATGACGGAACGTCCCGAATGCGAGAAGCGAGAGTGATGTACACTCGACGGAGCTTGACCGACACTGATTCTCACTCCAATTTATAAAAATTCGAGTGCTTTGTAAAGCGTAAACTCTGAGCGTGTTGTACACTCGGCTCAACTACTGCTGTCACAGTAAAACAACTCCCTGCAAGATTTTTCATCGAGATTGTCTTGAACAATACAAAATTGAAGTGTTTACACGTTCGCACTCTGTGACATTAGGGGTTGAGCCGGGTGCACCATCCCACAACCTCGAATCACCGACTCGTCAAGCCCCGTTTAACCCACCACATGAAAAACTCACCTCAGCTTGCTCTTCAGATTGTTGAGTTCACGGGTCATGGACTCGTTACTCTCGAGCATGTCTTCGTAGTCCCTCTGCACCTTCCTCTTCTGCGCCTTCTCCCTGGTGATCTCCTCCTCGGCCTCGTCCAACTGTCTCTTGAGCGTTTTCACCCTCGAATTGGCCTTGTCGACTTGCTCCTTGTATTGGTCGGCGTGACGACGCTCGTCTTCCAATTGCATGACTAGCTCCTTCAGCCTCTTGTCCAACTTCCTGTTGGTCTTCTGCTGGGCCAACCTTTCTTTGGCCTCCACCTCGAGCTGCTCCTCGAGATTGGTGATCTTGCTCTCGAGCGCCGCGATCGTCGCTTTCGTTTTCGTTCTTTGAGCCGTCTCCAGCTCCGTCAGCTTCGCCTTCAGCTCCTTGTTCTGTCTCTCGAGCAGCAGCTTGCTGGACTCCTGTTTCTGGGCTTGCGACCTTTCGGTGGCCAGCTCGGAGGTCAACTGTTCGATGGTCAGCTGGGCCTTGCGGGTCCTGTCCTGCAACAGTTCGTTGTTGCTCTGCTCTTCCTCGATCTCCTCTTCTAGGGTGGCGATTCTCGCCTCGAGGCGGCGCTTCTCATCAATCAGCAACGCCCCTTTGCTGTTGCTGTTGTTCACCTCCTCCAGGAGCTCGTCGCGTTCGGCCTCGGCTGCGCGCCGGGCCCTCTCCGCACTGGCGTGGTCTTCACTCAACTGAAGAACTTCCGCCTCCAAGGTCTTCACCTTGCGCTCGGCTTCCTTGCAGCCGGCGGCGAGTTCGTCGCGGGAGGCGCGCGCCTCTTCGGCGTCTCTGACCGCCTCCTTGCACTGCTGCTGCGACTTCTTCAGCTGCTTGAGAGCGTCTTCCTTCATCTTGCACTGCATCTCGATTTGAGCCTCCAACTCTTTGAGGTCGCCTGCAACAACAATCTTATCCACCACGTTCAACACTCCGCTCATCTCTTACCTTCAAGCTTCTTCCTCGCGGTCACCGCGGAAGCCCTCTGCTTCCTCTCTTCGTCCAACTCCGCCTCGAGATCTCTCAGCTGCTTGACGATACCTCTGCGTTTCTCCTCCGCTTGTTCTTCTTTCGCTTGCACGTCGCGTTCGAACTGCGCCCGCAGCGCTTGCATGTTCACCTCCAATCTGAGCTTGGCGTCTTCGGTCAGCTGGAGCTCGTCTTCCAGTTCTTCGTTCTGGGCCTTCAACTCGGCCAGTTGAGTTTCGAGGGAACGTTTGGCCTTCTCCAGCTCGTGCACGTTCTTGTCGGCGGTGCCTTGGTTGTTGACCAGCTCGTCCAATTCGGCCTGGAGTTGTCTCTTGGTCCTCTCCAACTCCTCAACCTTGACATTGGACTCGTCCAGTTCACGGCTCAACGACAGAACCCGAGTTTCTTTCTCGCGGGCCTCCCTTTCGGCGGCATCCTTCTCGCTCATCAACTGTTCGCTGACTTGCTTCTCCTCAGCCAACACCTTGTCGAAGTTCTTCTGCTTCTTCTCGAGCTCGGTCACCTTCTGCCTCTGCGTCTCGAGGTCGATGTTGGTGTCTTCGAGCTCCGCCGCGACCTTCTTCTTGCTTCGCTCCAGTTTGTCGTTGGCCGCTGTCAACTCTTCGACTTGACGTTGCAACAGTTCCAAATCTTTGGCGAGCTTCTTCTTGCTCTCTTCCAAAATAGCCGACTGTTCGGCTTCGTCCTCGGCCTTCTTCTTCGCCTCGGCCAGCTGAACGGCCAAAGTGTTCACCTGTTTCTCCAAGTTCTTCTTGGCCTCCTCCTCTTCTTCGATCTGCTCTTGCAGATTCTCTTTGTCCGACTCCAACTGTCTCAACTTGGAACTCAACGCCAACTTCTGGCGTGTTTCTTCCTCTAGAGCGCTTTGAGCTTCGGCAAACTGCGACTCTATCGTTGCTTGATTCTTCACCGCCGCGGACGCTTTCAACTCGGCCTCCTCTAACTGCTGGACGATGTTGTCCATCTCCTGCTGCAACTTCTGCGCCTTCTCCTGGAGTTCCACCCTCACTCTCTCCACTTCGACCAACTTGCCTTGTACTTCGACCAGCTGACTCTCGGCCTGTTTTCTCCTCCTCTCGCCTTCCTGTCTGCTGGCCCCCACGTTTCTCAACTCACTCGCCAAATCCGCGTTTTCTGCCTCCAAAGCTTGTTTCGCCTTCTCCACGCTCATCTTCTGCTTCTTGATGGTTTCCAGTTGTTCGTTCACGCTTCCCAACTCTTGCGTGTGCTTGTGTCTCATTTCTGCGAGAGTAGCTTCGTGGACTTGATTCTCGTCTTCCAAATTCTTCTTCAAATTGGCAAGTTCTTGTTCGCGTTTGGACCTCAACTCCTGTTGAGCTGCGGTGGTGTCCAACGAGTCCAAAAGCTCGTTTTTCAAAGCTTCCAATTCTTCGTTCAGGTCGCGCTTCAACTTTTCAGCTTTGCTCCTCGCCGCCTTCTCCGCTTCTAAATCTTCCTGAAGCTCGGACAACTGACTCTCCAATTCGCGGAGCGCCTTCTGAGACTGAGCTTTCAGAGCTCCCTCTTCGTCGACTCTGACCATGGCCTGGGCCAATTCTTCTTCTTTCTTGCCCAACTGCAGCTGCATCTCTTCCAGCTGCAATCGCTTCTCGGACAGTTGTTCTTTCAAGTCGTTCACTTCGGTCTCGACTTTGCGTTTGGAACGATCCGACTCCTGTCTCTGTTGGTGGTCCTTCAACAGACGCTCCTCCAGTTCGGCTATCGTAGCTTCGTGTTTCGCCTTCAGCTTGGCCAGATGTTTGGCCTTCTCTTCTTCTTCCGCCAAAGTCTGACTTAAATCGTTGCTCCGCTCCTCCAACACCTTCTTCTCTTTGAGAAGCTTTTGATTCGTGTCATCGCTCAACGCCAAGTCTTCTTCCAGTTTCTTTATTTTGCCGTCGCACTGCACTTTCTCCAGTTGCAACTTCTGTCGAGCACCCTCTTCTTCTTCCAACTGTTCTTCCAAATCCTGAATGGTCAGTTGCAACTTTTTCTTGTCGTTGCTGAGGGTGTTGGCGCGTTCTTCTTCCTCCTCAATTCTAGCCTCGAGATCGTGAAGGATCTCTTCCAATTCTTGTTTTCGAGCAGTCAATCTGGCGCGCATCTCTTCGGCCTCGGCGCACAACTCCACCTCGGCCTGGAGTTGCTCCTGAAGGACGATCTTCTCTTCTTGAGCCTGTTGGTACTTGGTCTCGTACTCTTTCGTCGTCTTGATGTGGAACTCCAACTTGTCCTTGACTTGCTTCAACTCGTCTTCTTTCTGCATGAGCTTCTCTTCTTGCTTGGTCACCTCCAAGAGAGGTTTCACTTTGGTGTAGAGTCTCCACCATTGCCAGTTGCGCAATTTGAGATACGCCGAGCAATTCCTCTGGATGATCCTGATGGCGTTGAGCTGTTGGACTCGCTTCTGGTAGTTTCTCCTGGACAAGAATCCTCGACAGAAAGCCTGGAAGTTGACGATCAAATCGGTGATCTTGTAGTCGCGTTCCTCTTCCAGATGTGCCAGAACTCCAGCTCTGAAGAAGATCTTCGACTGTCCGATTCTGTAAAGATTCTGGTCAAGTTCCAAACTCTTGATCATGGTCTCGCAGGCCTTCTTCCCATCCATGAATCCTTTGTTGATGACGTTAGGTGTGAGCAACTCGTACCGTTGCCTGAACTCCTGGAAGGGAATCCTGTTTGGGAAGCCTTGTCTGCAGATCCTGATGCCCTCGAGGACGCCGTTGCACCTCAACTGGTCCAGCACCAGAGGAGCGTCGATCTTCCCGGCGCGTTTCTCGTGATTCGGAATGATACAACGCACGAAGTTCGGATTAGTGTTGCGCAGGGTCACCATCAGGTTGGCCAACTGCTCCTTGTACAGGTACGAAACAGTCCTGAACATGCCTTTGGCGCGTCCGATACTCTCGGCGTCCTTCCAGATGTAGACGACGAAAGGATCTTGCGAAGCTTGCAACAGCGACACCACGTTCTCGTTCTGCGGGTCCATGTTCTTCATGAGCCACTGGTTGGCGCAATAGTCGACCTTCCCCGCGTAGTGGATGATGGAGAAGTCGGCCACGCCCCGGAAGTCGCTCTTCTTGAACTTGGGGTGGCTCGAGTGCGCGCTGACCAGCTTGTCGACGAACGTCTTATCGGTGGCCTTGGGGAAGAGACACTCTTCGTCGAGCAAGGCCATGATACCCATCGGCTTGTCGATCAGGTCGATGGTGGGCTGGAGGTCGAGGCCGAAGTCGATGAATTTCCATTCGATGCCTTCGCGCTGGTACTCTTCCTGCTCCAGGATGAACATAGTGTGGTTGAACAGCTGCTGGAGCTTCTCGTTGGTGTAGTTGATGCAGAGCTGTTCGAACGAGTTCAGCTCGAAGATTTCGAAACCTGCGATGTCGAGGATGCCGATGAAGCTGGCTCCTTGTCTCTTGGTGCGACCCAAGGACCGGTTGATCCTGGTCACCAACCAACGGAACATGCGCTCATAGCACGCCTTGGAGATGGCCTCAACTGCGAATTCCACCTAAAAACCATTCACAGTGTAGTAAAATAGTTCACTACTGCCCGTAAAATCCATTCACGTTGTTTTGGCATGATATTTAATTTGGTAGTAAAGCTGTCTGTTGAATTAGGTTATGTTTGTCTAAGTTTGAGGTTATAAATAGCGTCAATGTCTAGTGAATTGTTGTCAGTTTTACTAGTTTGCAATAGAAGAATACTGAGACATCGCGGGAAATTCAGTAACGAAAATCAAACGGTGTCCAACGTTAAAAAAATAAATCATGGCCTCCCAATATCCCAAAACAACGTGAACCATGATTAAATCGTGTATGAGCCACTTTTTTTTTAATAATCATCAAAAGATGTGATCACGACATTTAACATCGTTTGTGGCCATTTACCTGTTCTTTGGTCTGACTCTTCGTGACGAAATCCCTTCCGACCTTGATCCTGGGCTTGAGGAAGGCCTTGGTCATATCCGTGACGGACAGACCCAACAGGTGTGCGATTTTTTGGGCCACCGTGTTGTCGGGCAACGTGGCCTGGTCCGAGTTGCGGTCCTGTTTGAACTGCATCGTGCCGAACAGCATGACAGCTGAGACGACCCGGTAGATGGCGCTGAAGTCCTCGTTGGTCATTCCCATGATGTTCATGCTCTTGATGGTGGCCTGGAACTCGGCGGAATCGTCCACGCCCGGAACGATGTGATTGTCCTCGCGGAGGAACGGGTACGACTTGGGGTCCTCCAGGATGAACTCCTCTGCAAAAAAATATCGTCAAAACTTGTCCAAAAATAATAATCTATCAGTGAGTACTTTTCTGTTCGGTGGAGGCCCCGGACAAGAGCTGGTAGAAGATGTGGAAGGTCCTCTCCTGTTTGGCTTGTCTTATGGCACGTGATTTCTCAAGTAGGTAAGTTTCGATGTTCGCCCCTGCGATATACCCAGAAGCATCGAAATTTATCCTGATGAATTTACCCTAAAATCGCACCCTCGCAGTTGTCAATCGCCCAAAAAACACTCCGACACTTACAAATCTGGAAGAATTGTCGTTCTTGATGGTCTTGGCGTTGCCGAAAGCTTCGAGTATGGGGTTGGCTTGCAAAAGCTGTTGTTCTAGGCCACCCTGTACATAAAAACAAATTTTTTGGTGAAAACAGGACGTGAATTCCTATCGAAATGCACACATAGCGAATAAGTAAACAGACGGACTCGTCCTTCGCTTGAAATATGTATTTGAACAACGAATGATGTTAGAGAACACTACTGACAAATGGATGGGTTTTAAATATTGCTGCGCAGAATAATTTTGACTCGCAAGGGTGGTTAAATGGGGTGGTCTCGCTACATTTTAGTAAACGTCAAGACCTGACACACATTGAACTTACGTACCGAGAACTCTCTCGTCGGACTCTGTCGTACGCATGTAAAAGTAAAAAAAAATAATAATAAAAAATAAATATGTACAAATGTCGCGCGCGCACACACTACAACTACTGCTAGGTGTAACATACTTAAAAAAAAAGTCTACTTACAATAAGATCTTTCTGCTGTGCTCCGAAAGAAGGAAACAACACATGCAAAAGAAGAAAAAGAGAAAAACATTAGAAAAAAAATGTCCCACGTGCTTCGCTAGAAGGCAGATTTTTATTTTCGCTTGCAAGAAACTGTACAGTGACTGTCATGCCGGATTTGTACGCTTCTCGTTTGTCAACTTACCGCTCCTGCTCCTTTGGGGGATTTCGATGCGGCCACGTAGGCCAAATACTGGATGACTTTTTTCGTGTTTTCGGTTTTGCCGGCGCCGGATTCGCCGGTGCAAAGGATCGACTGGTCCTCTCGTTCTAAAAAAGATTTTTGTCAAGATTTGTTTGGGATTTTGAGTTTTTGGGTATTACCTTGCAACATCGAGCGGTAGGCCGTGTCCGTTATGGCGAAAACGTGAGGAGGCACTTCGTGTCGCTTGATGCCTTTGTACCGTTCCATGATTTTTTCTGTGTAAATTGGCAGTTTCTTGTAGGGGTTGACCACCACGCAGAAAAGCCCGGAATAGGTCTGCGGAAGAAAAAAAAACATTACTCGACGTGAAAAACAATCCTGACAAATCAAAAATTTCCCGAACAACTTAATCTGTCTTACAAGGACAAATCTACAGTTTTCTTATGGGAAATAGTATTCAAACCCTTCGCATTTATTTTTCTGGGCAGATTTTGACGTTCTTTTTACAATATCACAGCATTTGTTCTCCTGAAATAAATTTTCTCTCCTATTAAATAATATTCCACTCGGTGATATTAACTTTGCATTTTATGTTGCTCGACTTTCTCCGCACAATACAGTATCGACAAACTAATTCAGTTTCTATTATTCTCCGTAATTGGTAACAATTCCGATTGAGCTCTAACTGAAAATCGAATCTTTTGTTGAATGTTTTGCCAATCTATTAACTTCTCTTTGTAACCGTTATCGTTTAATCAGCATTTTTTTCATTTCGTCTAGAATACGGGCCTGGTTAAAAGCTTTAATTATTTGCGTTATTCCTCCTCGACTTCCTGCTGTAGTGACACCAAAATGATTAGATAAGAAAACAATGAAAATCATTTTACTTTCTTTTGCTTGCTGCGTAGTTTTTTTTTATAGAGAAGATCCATAGATAATTTAAGCCACAACTACCGTTAAGTTTAAAACGACTTACTACCAATTGGAAGTTAATCTTCTAGTTAAAGCAAATGTCAAGAAAAACAAATCAATCTTATAGAAATATTTAAACTTAGTAAAAAAAATGTTGATGTGCACGTCCAGGGTTAATAAATATTATATTTTGGCCACTTCAATTGCTGCATCTCAATCCCACAGAAACACCTTGGGGTGAAGTTGACAGAAAAGTGTTCCGAGTTGGGCAAAACACTTTTGCAAGCAATATTAATTCTTGTGTCTCTATTTTTAATTGAGTATATATTTTTTGAATGTACATTGTAAACAACCACTGCCAGTACTGGGAAGATGAAGAACAATAATTTGTAAATTAATACTAAACGGATCATCAAATTCGCACATTCTTTGCTTCACCGGGGCCTAAAATGTGGTCAGTTGCAAACCAAATAATTGGATCATTCTGTTTCTTCAATGCCAAATTTTTTAGTAGTGATTCTAAGAAAACTAAAAAACCGTCGATTCTCTATAAATGTTTACAATTTTTTTGTTACGTAAACTATTGTGTCATTGTATTTCACTAGGTATTCATTCTCGTGGTCACCGGGTACCTACATTATTGAATTTAATCCTAACAAAACTTTTATGATTTCCTTTCTTAAAAAAAAAATATTTGCTCGCCGAAACGTGAAAGGTTTAATTAATTAAATGTAATTTTTATTGACTTGTTGAGACAACAATTTTATCTCTCTTATCTTTAAAATATATAATTCTATTGTTTTGCTACTTATTCGGATCGATCCAGTATTACTGCTCTGCTAAAAAAAAAAAAAAAAACAATTATGCAACATGCACATAAACTACACTTTTTTAGAAGCGGGATGTTTACATACACGAACGCGGCGAGTGTTATAATCCCGCTCGTAAAAAAGTGTTTTGCACACAAGCTGCATACATAATTTTCTGCAACATCATTGTCTCAGGGAAATATAAAATTATTACGAAAAATACGATTTATTAAACTTGTGGAGAGCTTCATTTTGTATTTTCTTTATTTTTCTAGCAAGTTTCCCAAACTGTATAAATATGATAAGTAATAGGCTTTATTTCACGCTGTGAAAAAATCCTCACTTTAGACACAAAACACGTTTGTGGTTTGTAATACTCATCAACTTGATTATTATCAAATGTTCAAAAATTGCAAAACTCCAAAATAGCCTTACTGAGTTCTACTTTGTGAGTGATTAAATTCAACAAGGTAATTTTTTGGAAAACAGAAATTTAAAAAATGCCTTCTTAGATCATCTTCAGTCATAGTTCCTCCACAAATCACCCAGAAGAATGTCAACTGATCAGAACAAGATCTTAAATTACTGTTATTAAACACTTTGTGATGGTGTTTTTGTATTCCTTACTGCACCTCACAAATTTGTTCCTCCACAAAAATGCATTACTACAGCAATTGATACTTGCACTTGTTAAACTAACAAAACACAAGTCGTTAAGCGTTTTCCGGTTGTCCCAACAGATAAGCCGTAGAAAACAACCCTTAAACGTTTTACAATTTACAGAAGACTCCTAATGCATTGTAACATTTCTTCTTTGTCACAATTCTTGACTCTCACCATGAAAGTTTCTTGTCTGATTTGTATCAAATATGTACATTTTTCCTAAAATAAATCTTTTTTTTTTTCGTCATCTCTGTAAGTAAGTTGTAAAAAATCAATTTCCAACTGTTGCCATCACAACTATTTCTCTTGTCCTTCAAATAACCGTCAATCTCAACGTGACAACTTTCTGTTTGTGCAAGATAACGCAAAAATCTTATACAGTGACAACAGTAAATACTATTTTGATAAGATTGAAAAACAAATAAGAGATCTGAATGTTACATAAAAGATATGGGATGTTGCGAATGTTACGAGGAGGCACGGCATCGAGGCCGCATTTATTTATCATTACAGAGACTTCTATCAAGTAATTATAATTCCTTTGAAAGCACTTTTTATTTTACTTTTATCATTTATTTGCTGCACAGCCACCCATCCAAATGCAATCGCACTTGATGTTGCTTAGCTTTATGCATCGAATAATTCTGATTTTTGATCGTTTCTTTCGGAGGCACCAATTCTCACCCTGTCAACATTATTACTATGTATTTACGTCACGTCACGTTCGACTTTACGTCTCTCCACTGCAGCACGGTTTCCTCACAATTCGTCAGAATGCTGGAGCTCAAGACGGCTGCGTCTCCACGGACCTCTCTAAAGCATTTAACATATTGGGTGATTCAAAATGATTGTGGATAAGTGTGGCAACTATGTACGAAAATGTATGTGGATGGGGTAGAGTTGACATTTGTATGACATTTCATAAGCGTGCATTTGATTTTTTTTTATACCAGTGCACGTTGATTTGACAATTTTCAAAATTGCGCGACAAAGACATGTCAACTCTATCCTACCCAACAGTTGCCACATAAATTTTCGTACATAATTGCCATACTTATCCACAATCATTTTGAATCACCCAATAAGTTAAACATTTACCAACAACCAAATACCTTGGCTTAACATTAGACACGAAGCTTCGTTGGAAAGCTCACGCGAAGAAAAAAAAAGAACTGGGTATCAGATATGTACATATAAAAAAATGTACTGACAAGTTCAAGAAGAAGACACTGGAGAGATCGCGTTGAAAAGATGACAGATGAAGATTGGCAAAGAAAGTTCAAAACAGAAACCCGACACAAAACGACTCCCAGGAAGACCACATAGTTGGACGTCTTCATCGTAGGATAATAACCCACAGGACAAAGGCAATGGAACAAACAGGACTAAGCCCTAACGTAAGAAGAAGAATACTGTCATATTCACAAGAATAAATGTACACGCGTTTATCAGTCATTTAAATTTCACAATAAAATGAATGCAAATTTTAAAAAATCGAAAATTTCCAGCATGCGGAGTTCTTTGTTCCATCGCTTCGATTTTCGCTGTACAACTTTCCAGTGTAATATTTTCCCGCAAGTTCAAATGTATCAACTCTGATATGAATAATTGCGCGTTCGGATCTGTCTCAATTACGCACATCAATTATTCAGGAGCGACGGAATGCCAACGAGACATGCCCGAAACGGTCGACTTCCTCGGAAACCGAAAGAATGTATCGAGAAGCCTGTGGCGGTGCCAGACGTCTAGTCTGTCCGTTAATAGCGAATTTCGACCTGGCTCGTAAATAATCCTCGCGACCGGCCAGACTCGCGCCGCATTGAAACGCCAAAGAACGTCGCCGACCCACTCCCGCACCTTCCAATTACCGCCGCAACTCAGAAAAACCGCTTCCTTCGACGACTTTTCAACCCGACGACACAATTTCCTAACGTGAGGTTTACGAGCGCGATCCAAGGTCCCGATCGACATAACCCCAACGTAAACAAACATCATTAAACCGATCGCCTCGCCAAATTAGCCGATTACGTGGGCATCGACGAGGCGGCGAATTATTTCCATATTTGCGAGGAGCCGCCGTCTCTCCATATGGTCTAGCTCCCGCCGAGCGGAACGCACCGCCACGGCGACGGCGTCCACGATCTCGATCTGCCGAGAGAAAGTCGACCGGCGACCTCTGTTCGCACACATGTCCGCCGTTACCTCCTCCGTGTCGGTCGGTGGCGGCCGAGGGGGCGCCGCTTTGCGCCGCGCCCTTTTCGCCCCGCGACCGACGTCCGGGTGGAGGCGCGACGGCGGCGGGACGCGCACCCGCCACCGGCGACGTCCGCGTCGCCCACGTGCGCCACCGTTGCCCAACATGTGTCCGTTCGCGAAAGAGGCCGCGAGCGGCGGTGATGGTGCAATGATTGTTCGTTTTCGAAATTGACCGGCGATGATTAAGTCGGCGGTCGTTGAGTCACCGCCGGCGGTTTTGCGCCGGGGGCCTTGGCGGAGGTCCTTTCTGGTCTATACCATAAATGGACGAAATGGGCTACGGACCGGGTCACGGACGCGGACGAAAGTGAACGAAAACGGTGCGAAACGGTTTTTTATTGCCGAATTTGAACGCTGCCATTTAGCTCCATCTTGTTGACCAGCTGTTCATGCCGAAGCAATTTCATTCCTTTTCATTTCCATAAATAATCACATAATCTAAACGTCATTGAGGAACCATATAGAGATCGAATCAAATAAGTGTTATCAACACTCGGACAATCTCTACTGGAACCGATCCCAACTATCTCGATGGCTTCGTTCATACCCAAATTTTTCTCAATGGGTGTGACGATCGACTGGATTCTCGGAACACCAACGACTCTCAAAAACAAATATTATCACTCTACTTCACCTAAATTTCATTAAAAAAAAAACAAGATTAGAATTATTATATTTGGACTATTGGCTGATAAAAGTGAAACCACAATGTACGTGTCAATCTAGGCTCTCCGTTACACCCAATTTCCATTTTGTTTAGTTAATCTACAACATGCAGGTCTTATCACGTGTACCGCGTGGTTTATTTGTGTAGATCGTCAAAAAAAAAAATTCGTTCATTTGAGGTCTTCACAAAATTCATTTGATTTCTTTTTAAATAAATTGAAAGAAATCAAACGAATAAATAATGTTATTTTGTTTGGTAACTGCGAACGGAATTCTGACAGGTGTACATTGAACATAAAAAATGCGTAGGTAGGAGAATATTTCAAACACGTTGGTTATTACAGTAACGATCAATAAACGAATTATTCGATGTACGAGTAATGTTAGCATTATGGAGTGCAAATATTTTTCGCTTGTTATTTCAAAAATTTATAACGAGTGATTCTTCAAAGAAAAACAAATAGACTGACTTTCATTCTTCCGATCTGAGCCCTATCGAAAAGATTTGGGACGTCGAAGATGTACTGTATTGAAAAATCAAAAGATTTTGAAAAAAAAAAGAGAATACAGATCCGTCAAAATAAGAATTAAGAATGTCATAGATTGTGTCAAAAAAGAAATAATTTGGAAATAAACAGAAAACGAATAAATCATGTTTAAATTAAACAATGACCTAAACATCTTATTTGTTCTGTAATTCCACCGAAAATATTTCGCATATTTAAAATGGTTACTCTGGAACAATTTGCGAATAACAATAAGAAAACGTTTAGCAAATGTCGATGCCTCATCCATTGTTCAATTATTTTTTTTTTGTCTCAAACAATGATTTAATCCGTGCAGAATTTAATTAAAAAAATAATTACTTAATCACTCATGCTGATATGATTGTTTTCACTCGAGTTTTACGTGAAGAGCGCTATTTGGGCGTTGGTCATTTATTATGGTAATGCAGCGCTGGAAGTGCGAAAGGAAGCTCTGAAAGTTATCGGGAGCACTGAAATTACTCAGTTCCCTCTTGCGCCGTATTGATTAGCGGTGATTCATCAAGGAAAAGTGGCAACAGTTGGTCAAATTTTCACGAAATTAACGAAATCTTAAATTAAAAAATAATACACCAGGTGACCGAAAAAATGTCAAGTTTCTTATAATCCCGCTGTTAATTTGCAACATGCTTGTGTTACTTTACTAGATACTGAACTAGTGCCCTCTTATTCTGATCGATATTATAATATTTTTTATATTAATACATTCTACTAAGCTGGCTCTGTGTAATCATATTGATTAGTGATGGTAAATTACTGAATACCATTGGCAGCGCTGTGAATACGTTATCTGTTCGTTGTAGGAAATAACTAAGGTTAAAATAAAAATATGCGGTGATTCAAAACCTTCAAAATTCCCACAAGTGAGGCACCATTTTGAAAACATAATTGAACATTTTGGGGAAAACATGGAAATGACCAGCGATTGGGCATTTTACGTTTAAGACAGTTGATTGGAAGGATTCGATCCAATGCCATTCTCATCTCGGGGTCAACGATTCAAAAAGTTGCAAGAGAAATTAAAAAACCGAACTTTAGATGAAAGCGGATATTTTTTTCCTTATTCTCTTAACTCTGTTGTTGGATAAGTATCGGGTGTTCATTTAAATTTATCGTCAAAGTTGGCGTTGAAGAGTCGATTGTGAACGCATTACTCGTCAGTCTGCAGAGTAAAAACACAAACAACGCAAAAAGTGAGGTTACATTTAAACAACTGATCCGTCATCTGTAATCTGTGGTATGTTCACAAACGATTCTTCAATGCCAACTTTGAGGAGAAATGAAATTTAAATGAACACCCGATATTACTTCAAGTTGGCGAAAAAGATATTTTCGCAAAACTGTCAAGTTCATTTCTTTCTTTATCATACATTTTTATGATTGTTCTTTCAGAACGTTTTTTTTTTTAATTTCGAGAAGTCTTATCTGTCACTTGACATGTCTTCAATCGTAGTTGGTTTGCAACAACAAAAAAAGGAAGAATGCTGCTAAGTGATCAGAACAAGATCTTCAATTATTGTTATCAAACACTTAGTGACAGCATTTTTGCATTCTTTCAAGTAATAAATTTACCCCTCTACAAAAATACATTATTCCAGTTATTGATTTTGCCACTTATTCAACTGACAAAACCCAAATCGTTACAAGTCTGTTCCGGTTGTTCCAACAGATAAGTCGTTGGAAACAACCCTTAAATATGATACAATCTTGAGAGGCCTCCTAATGCACTATGACATTCTTTCTTTGTTACAATTCTTGGCTTTCACAGAGAAAGTTTTCGTCTCATTTATATCAAATACACTTCTCATAAAATAGTGGATTCCGTCAGAAATTCTTCAGTAGGTACTAAATAATTCTACTTCATATTTTCGAAAAATAAGTAATAAAACAAATAAATGAAGTTATAAAAAATATAGTTCCAAGTCGATCTGATTCATAACTCTCTGTTTGTGGAAGATAACGCAAAATTTTATGATGCTACAACATCAGAAGGTTATTTGGATAAGATTCGATGTCAAATACGACAAAGATATAAATCTGTCTGAAAAACTGTCACGTTTAAAAAAATATATATCATTATTATTTTTATACTTCTTCCATAGAGTTGCTTCAGGATGCAAATGCTTTCCAAATGTCATTAACTCATTATGTAGACATTCTCCACAGTTGAAAGAAAGTTTGAGAAAAATTTGATTTCATTAAAAAATTCGCCGAGGACTCTGATTACAAAAGACAACAAAAATGGTCATTGTGGGTCAGACCGACAACAGCTGACCGCCTTTTTAAGAAAAATTGGAAAATGAAAAAACAGTTACAGAAGAAATTGTAAATTATGTTGGGCATTTCACGAAACTTCTTGAGTTTACAAAAAAATTTTATTTGAATTTAATATAATGAAAAAAAGTCTCTAATCAAGATGATTCCCTTTACATAACAAAACGTTTGCCCCTTTCACTTTCGTAGATTCCATTAACACTTCTTCTACCAATGTTCTGAAGCATTTAAACTTATTCATTTATCTTAATTTATCTTTACCATATTCACACAACTTTACTATATTTAAAACCTTGGTATTTTCATTGTTTATAAAAGTAATGCCCCACTTCATTCAATTACTTTTAATCTAATTACTAAGATTGTTTTTATTGGCACGGAACCAACCGAAGATTAACTAATCATGAACGTAAACAACAACTAAATTAAATCAAATATTTCAGGCGGTCCTAATCTGTCCCGAAACAATTGTCCACTCAGTACAGAAGCTTTTTGTAGACCATCTGCAAAATTCCTTCAACTGATCATTTTGTCGATTGAAATTCCTCCAGATTTCTGAGAAAGAAAAATCCAGCTTTTAAGCTTCTCGACCAAAGACGGTCAAGCAGTTGTTAAAATCAGGCGATCTTGCTGGTCACATACTGTTCAAAAATATTTGACATAAACTGTCGCTGATCTGTGAAAAACTTTCATGTGCATAAAAAATACTTTTAAATTTTAATTAAACTAACTCAACCAACATTGAATAAGACTAGTGGGTAAAATGTATTGACTATATCGGGCGTTCAAATGAAACCCTGGACTGGGGAGGCGTTGGAAACCATCAATTGTTGTGCTTTTTTAAAGCGTAGATTAATTGGACCATGTTTGACAGCTAACCTAAAATTTAGAGCCAAAAAAACCTTTCTTTTTTTTTTCTTTCTTTGCAATGTTTTACATTAAAAATAGAATAAGTTAACGATTCCTATTATCGAAGCAAATATCTGAAGGCACCCTGTTCTGAAAACAAAGATATTCATTTATGTCCCGATTAAACATAAACAAATATCATTCGTGTCAAACGGCGGGAAATTCAAACTTTACACTGTTCTAAACGGTTTAATTTTTCCAACACCTACTCAGCCCAGGATTTCATTTGAACACGCGATATTTGTGTTCCTTCCTTGGTTATCCAGTACATTCAAGAAACTCGACACCACGCGTCAACAAAATCGTATTTTAAGTTAAAAAAAAAAGACAAGCGACCTACAATTTCAAAAATAGAAACCAAACGTCGATTGACTAGTCAATTAGCACCCTCACAGCGAGACAACTCTTGGTCAAATCTTAAAAAAAAAATCTATCTAAATGTTTTCACTCCGTAAATTTCTGTGATTTATTACACTTCTAGTTAACTGTAATTTAGCTAATTGGCAGTTAAACTTTGAGTGTTACAATGCTCTTTTACTACTACATATTAATTAAACTAGTAGTATATCTGAAAAATGATTATTATTTCACCCATAAAATATTTTCATTTGTCCTTGTCCGATAAAACCGAACCTATCTGGGAAATTCTGCATCTTTTCTGTATAAATTTGTACAAACTTGAAGTTTTGCACATAAAAAAAAGAAAAAGCCTAGAGATTTTTGAAAAAAAATCAAAACGCAACGACTTCGCTAATTGACACGTCAACTAGCGCCCCCACTTGACGTTTGCAAATGAACATTTCGCCCAAAGCTGTCATTTAGTGGATCGCCTTTAAACCAAAACACAAAACAAACAACCGGACCATTAAAAACTAGCTCTGGGCCAACTAACAATACATTTATCAAAACGTAATTATCATACAGTTTAATGTGTTGTGAACACGTCGAGACGGGCTTATTAAGATTTGACGTCTTCGGCACCGAAAACCACCCATTGGTCCGCGTTTCGCCCCTCGACTTGGTCTCTTTCTCTCGACGAAATATCCACGGTCGCTGACATTCCACGGTTTCACACAAAGCGTACTTGCTTGGTGTCTCAGCCGGAGAACATGACTTGGCCGTGATTGTGTACGGAGTGAGTCGGTCGCGAGTCCGATAAGGACGTGACTCCTGGAAGAATTTCTCTTCCGTCGTCCGACCATTCTGGTGACTAATTTGGAAATACCTTTTTTTCTCTAACGTTTGGAATGTGCGATTAGTGCCGTACATCCAGTTTTATTGTGACCATCGTCGCGAGGGAATGCAGTCGTCGCGACCCGTCATAATGAAAATATCCGCCACCATTGGCGGCGACGGCGGCGGGGCGTTCGGGCATGTCGGCCACGAAAAAAAAAAACAATATTAAGTTTCGGTCTTGGATTACAACAGCAATAAAAAAAATCGAATTGATGTAATGAAATACAATACTATTAATATTATTATTACTATTATCATTATTGTGACACATGCAACATGACCAGTGTAGAATTTAAAAATGCATCGGGAGAATTTGAAATCAATACTTGGAAAAAATCAATCAAAGAAAAATTAATGGCGATAATTTTCAATAAACAAACATGGAGGTCGTAATTGTATCATTTCATAATTGTTGGCCCCGAATTTGTTTTTGAGATAAATAAGAATAACAATAATCTTCAGAATGAAGATAAACTATTCAAATATCTACAAATTACTATCAAAATTAAAAAAATAATCATGCATATTGTGTTATTGTTATTACATATTAATAATAGAAGTCGTACAAGCAAAATTACATAAAAGTATAGCGGAGATTTTAAAGTCAACATCTTGAAAAGAAAATTAATCAAACGAAAATTAATAGCGATAACTTTTTTATAAACAAACATGGCGGTTGATAAGAAAGGTATAATACCACTCATAACGGTTGTAATTAAATCATAGACCACTCGCACAGGTCTCATAATTGTTAGTCAATCATTTTTGTTTACTTATGTTTGTTTCAGATGGAAATCAAATGATATTTAATATTCGCTACGAATAAAAAATTATCGAAGTGTGTACCTACGGTAGCAAGGATGAAACAGATATTTATCGCTTGAATAATATATGGTTTTTAATACGGGGGTGATCAAGAATGACTGAGTCTGTTGGTAACAATGAAATTTGGCAAATTTAAAATTTACTAACGAAGGTTAATTTTTGTAATAGTATAAACATAACCTGCATAACCAAGAATGTTTTTAATGTCATCTCAAGTTAAAAAATCCGGTCAGTGCGTGGTCAGTGCCAATTACTAGACAAAAATCACCAGTATTTTCAATTGTTTCATTGCCAACAGCCTCAGTCATTGTTGATCACGTTGTATTATACCGGTTGCGGAAATAAAAAAAATAATCTAGTGTTTTGAAAAATGTTCGGAACGCGTGTCTGGCATAATTTGTTACACTTATCCTGGTGACGAACTACTAGCCGTTGATTTTGTATCCGTTGCGAAAATTACTTCCTGTTACAAACGTCACTTTGTGACGTTTGATGTTGGTCAGTTTTCGAAAAAAAAAAAACATGACCTTGAAACATTTTTGGTTCCCTTGGCTCCCTCAAAAATGACTTTCACTTTTATTTACGATCAAATAATTACATGCATTTCTAAAATTCTCAGAAAATATATGACCACTTCATAATGACATTTGAAAGTATTTTTTTATCTAATCAAATATTTAATTTACTTCTAATCAAGTTACTTATCGCTTCGAAAACAAAACAATAAATGTTGATGTGAGGCTAATTAGTAACTTTAACATGTTTGTGAAGAAAAAAACACATGTATAGCGTAATACTGAGTAGTATCCGGTGTTCATTTAAATTTCCGGTCAAAGTTGGCGTTGAAGAGTCGATTGTGAACGCACCACTCGTGTAAAAACTGAAGTTTTAAACAGCTGATCCCTGATCCGTAATCTGTAGTGCGTTCACAATCGACTCTTCAACGCCAACTTTGACCGGAAATTTATGAACACCCGATACAATTATCAGTTGTTTCTTTAGTAAAATCTTCACTTACGTGAAAACATACAAAATATTCCTTTAAAAATTTTAAGTTAAAGCCACTCTGGATAAAACCAAAAAAAACAAACTTTATCATGGTTATTAGTGATCATGTGATTAAACAGAAATAAACATTTTATGATTCTGATCAGATAAAAAATGACGAGTTTGAGACAAAAGTAATATAATTTTGTTTCTGTAATTTCATGTCGACAAGAAACTTAATCAATAAATTGGTAATTGTTTAAAGAAATTTACCTACACAAAAAAAATATATATAAATTTAACTCTTAAGCTTGTTTGACACGATGCTAAATTTTGTAGAAAATTTGTTAGAAAATGAGAGAGGACCAATGAACGATCAGGATTTGACAAAGACAGAATATGATCCTGATCGTTCATTGGTCCTGATCGAGGGTCTCTCTCATTTTCTAACAAATTTTCTACAAAATTTAGCATCGTGTAAAACAAGCTTTAAAAATACATAAAAGAAAATCTTTAATCTGCAATATTGGTAAAATTTTAACTTATAACACCAGTGCAACATTGCAACAAATGTCAAATGGCATAAGACCAATAGTCACGTGATTTGAATTTTAACGCTATTAAAAATAAAAAACTCATTCATAATTGAATTTTAAAAGCAATGTCAATTGATTTCCTGAAATATACAACAAAAACCTTGTTTTAACAAAACGTCACCTAGTTAAACTGACAGGTATGTATGTATAAGCAAAACGGTTCTAATAACAAAAAAAAGGACAAATAACATTTTAATTTATTCGAAATGTTCTTAAAAAAAATGTTTCTGGCATTTTTCAAAATATGTACTGTCAATCTTCGGTCACGTGACATCGATTTTACTTGTCAAATGTCTAACCGTCCGACCTCTCGCCGACCAACGTACAATTATACACATTCTAGTGGAAAAAAAATGTAATGCCTCGTTATTTCTCGCACAACTAAAACACGTTTCAACGAAACGCCTCCGGTGACATTTAAACTGACACATACCGTATGGGCCACCACGTCATAAAACGACAATGGATACAAACGCCATAAAGAGCTAGAAATTGATAACACATTTAAATAATTTAAAGACACAAATTTAGCATGACATCAAACGCTCTTATAAAATTTACATTCAAAGCGTGATATTGTTTTTCTGACAACATAAAGGTGGTTTTTTTAAATTTTGCGTCGAAGTTGGCGTTGAAGAATCGATTGTGAATGAACCACTCGTCTTAAAACACACTGATTTTTCAAAGTGTAGATTAAAAACAGAAAACACAAAAAGTGAGGTAAGATTTAAACAACTGATCGATCACTCGTCTTAAAAAAGAGTAATTTTTCAAATTGTATATTAAAAACACGCAAAAAGTGATTGAAATATAAATCACCTCTGGGGTTCCCCAAAGATCCATTCTTGGAATTTCGTTTTTCATTTTGATTATCAATGATATAAGCTTCAACCTGAATTCTGAATGCCTTTTATATATTATTTGCAATCTATCTCTTGTTCTTGATAAACTTATAACATACTTTTACAAAATAATTTATGATCATTTAGATCTGTAATTATATGTATGCATTTATTAATTAATAAATCAAATAAATAAAACAAAGGAAAGTGCAAGTCGTCGACAATCCAACGTGGTGCAGTGCTCGGCCTAAATTATTACCTCGGAACCCCCTCGGCATTTTTTTCGAAATCGAACCGCACGCCCATGCCCCCCGCTAGTGAAAACACCCGACGACACTAACGGGCCCCGCGAAGGATCGACAAAGACCGAGAGCGCAGGAAAGAGAGACGAAGAGCCAACGCCCCCGTGGAATCACGTCCCAAATTAATAATCGTTCCAATAACGACTTAATAGAAAAGAATTCGGTCGTTTTAATTCGGCCGGAGCGAGTGAGCAGGAGGAGGGAAAAAAAGTGAAGTGTGTGCGGACAAAAGGACACAATGCGAGCGGGCCATGGCACGTCCCACGGCGACTTCGACCTGTTGGATGTGGTGTGCGTACAGCCGCAGGTCGCCGCTCTGTCAAGGTCATGTCATTACCAACAGTCAAATTTCACCGAAAACGACTGTCGACGGCTCGGAGCGCATTCTTCGGACCGCGACGGTCACCACCGGATCCGGTAATTGGAATGATCGAAAAATTGGAAGAAATCGAAAAGGGGAGCGAACGCCGGACCCAGGGAAAAGGAAGACATGGAAGGGGAGGGGGGGGGGGAGAAAAAAGCGTTATTACAACGAAAATAAACCGTAAGCAACATGTGGCCAGCACAAAAAGACGTCATGAGCTAAATCAGAAGCCACCTACATCCGAGGTTTATGATTTGTGAGTAGCCCAGTCGGTACAACAGGATAATGAATGATTTGGTACTAGGGTTAGATGCCCTAAATGTCAAAAAATGTTTTTTGGAAACGATTTCCTAAATCTCGAAAGTCGTTGATGGAGGTACTTAAAATTTTAAAAAAATCTAGAAAGGGGCACAATTTGAAATGTTTCAAAAAGTGAGTCCCAAATGTCACTGTGTATTATCGGAAGTACCAGATCGCACCCGTTTCTTGTGCAATATACAGTGAGATCAATAAAGAATTTGATCGCACAAGCCTGTGAAATTTTTCCGCAAGTCCTTGATTGAATATTCTCCATTTTCTAGTTTCACTCCATTCGCTCGTTATCATTTCTTAACGAACTGACAATTTGTCAAATAATTTTTTTAATCGTCGGGTTCTTTATTTATTTATCGTTTATTACTTCTTTATTTATTTATTATTCTCTCTATACACATCATCAATTCACAATTGTCAAACGGAGGGAACTGTCACTGACCTCCGAGAACGCATCTAGTTTGAAATTTAGATATGTTTCGATAATAAATTGATTCAATAATATGTAATTACAACTTCACACAATTATTTCATTTTCATCGTAAAACTGACTCTTTAAACAATTCAGTGAGCACAAGAAGAAAATTGAAAACTCTTTTCTCATGCAATTTCCTACGAAGTTATTCTGGTGGAACACCGGATACCTGTCGTCGTATCATTAAGCAAAATTGACGTAGAAAAATAACATTTCCAGTAAGAAAATGTGTTTTAAAAATAAAAACATTATACGCTGACAATACGCTGTAAAAGAAAGTAAATGATTCGAGTTGTTTAATATACTGAGTGAACTAAGAACCATTAGGACTTCAATACTTCTTCTGTATCCCAAATGTCAGTTTAAAAAGGCATTTTCATATTTTCAAAATCTACATTATGGTTTAGTTAAATAATATTTATTGACATAAACATTTTACACTATCGGTTGAGTAATTTCTTTTCTTCGATGGTTAATTACATTTTCCAGTTTTATCAGTAGAATAGTACTATGGCGGACAATAAATTTAGTCAATGCAAGCAACCATTTATTGTCATTATGACTGATGTGTCAGTTTGTCAAACTGAAGATTTTCAAGCTGTTTGGCGTTTCCTTCGCCCTTTTCGTAACTTACAGATCATGACGCACTAACATAACTGATTTGTAGTAGCACTTCTCTCTGGTGCACGCTTCTTTTCCCAATTTTAATTTTGATTATCGCTGACACGATGACAAGAATGACAAAAATCGAAAATGGGGTTAGTTGAACATAATGCCAGCTTCACATTTTGATGTCAAGTCAATGACAGGCCGGCCTAAATTTATTGTCCGCCATAGTACACTGCTGTGCAGAAAAATCGCGTACACTTCAAATATCAAGCAATCAAGTTTTCTAGTATTTTGTGCTTTGTAAATGTGGATTTTGACATTATATTTGTAAATAGGTTATAAACTGTCAGTGAGATTTTCACTATTTTATGTACATATTTGTTATTAGGAAAATGTAACAGTTGTTTGACACTGACAAATAAAACGTCAAAAATTTCACCTCATAGAAGGCGTTGAAGAGTCGATTGTGAATGCACACTACGGGTTACGGATCACCGATCAGCTGTTTAAATCTGACGTTTTACACGAGTGGTGCGTTCACATCGACTCTTCAACGCCTACTACGAGGTGAAATTTAAAAAACCACCCGATACATTTTTCAGGTTGAGTAGGATATCAATGTAAGTTAGACCTAATCGCAATGTTCTTTTCTTTTTGTCACAACTTGTATTTTTCATTCATTTTTAACAAAATTGTTATTAACATTACTTTTATCGAATCGAGGACGCTGCGAATCAAAAAAAAAAAACTCGTGTCTTGTGATAGTCTTTTGGAGTCGTTCAAAAACTGTCAATTTTTTTTCTTGTTTCTTCACAACGTTAAAAAAATACAATGTATACATTACATTATAAAATGTAAAGGAATTTGTTTCAGGAACATTACGTAAATGACAAAAAATTTTGTCTTAATAATAAATTTAATTTTATTAAATAATTATCTAAATATGTACAGTCGATGGACAAATAAAACTGGGACAAAAATGACAATCACATAAGTCAAAATTTACAAATTTGCATCGTTTAATTACGGCTTTATCGCAAATAGGTTAACTTTGGTATGACATATGTATTATATAGACACTGACAAATGTATTGACAATTCAATGGTCTGATTTACATAGATTAAATTTTAGGTGTCCCAGTTTTATTTGTCCACGGACCGTACATATTTATGATTTGTATATTTAAAAAACATATTAACACCTGAATAAATATTTGCAAAATATAAGTACATATGTATACTAGGCAACTCATTGATTTTTTAAGGTTCAACAAATATGTATTCGAATTTACAATCTGTTCTGTCGAGCAAAACTATCGGGTGTTCATTTAAATTGCTCCTCAAATTAGGCCTTGAAGAGTCGATTGTGAACGCACCACAGATAATGGATCTACTTTTTGTGTTTTTATTCTGCAGACTGACGAGTGGTGCGTTCACAATCGACTCTTCACCGCCAACTTTGCGGAGAAATTTAAATGAACACCCGATACAAATTAACTTCTAAATTCTATATTTTCTACGTTTCCATAACTACATTTTCGTTTCTAATTGATTATGATAAAATAATTATTTGATCTCGGCGGCACGTTAAAGCATCTCTGAGACACTTAACCATTATCTAAAATAAATTTAAACTGTCATTTTTTCTGTTTACTGATGCAGATATTTTTAAAAATTGCAAAACAACGTTTTCTCGAATAATACACACTGACGCAGAAACAAAACGGTTTGATTCATTTTCACGTTTCAAAACGCGACTTCGTTTTTACGTCTTTATAACCATTTTCCGGGCGGAGAATTAATGTTTAATCCAAGCAAATTAAACTGTAACGCCTCCGACAGATGTAAGCCATGTTCCAAAAAAAATTATTGACACCTTGACACAAAACAGTACTTGATTTAAATAATTTCTTTTGAAAACGTTTTAAATAGAAAATAACGAGTCTCGACCAGTGGCGCCACCTTCTTCAAATTTACAGATTTATATTACCAACCTAACTGGACTGGCGCCACAAACAGCACGAATTCAAGCAGTCTTTCAAACACCTTTATCTTTTTTTTTAAACATCCTATACATATATGTATATATCATTAGTAGATCTTCACAATGAGAAATTTTCAAACGTAAAATGCATATTTGATGCAGGCCAATTATGCTACAACGCATTTAAGCGATCCAAGTACCGAGTGACTTTTATTGATTGAGACAAATTTAGTGGGTTGGCACTCCCGAATAATTGGTACGCCTAGTCATTTGTCAAAGAGTTGTCTGTTGATCATATTTTTAACAGTTAAGTGTACCAACCTGAAATCGTAAATGTGTTGCCAACCTAACAAAAATAATTTCAATCATTAAAAGTACTCTTTAAACATTTTTTCTACTTGCAAAAAATTTCAAAAATCACTTTTTCTCAAATAAACGATTGCTCATCATAATTCTTAAATAATGTAAGGACAAAACTATTGGAAAATGGGCAATCCTAATTTTCAAATTCAGACAAATTATGCGCCTAGAAGGACACTTTTTTCTTCTGATACTTTTGTTTATCAAAATTCTTCATTACTCTTTTGCCCACTTTCTCACTCATTCTCTTAATTTTTTTTAAATTCAGGGTTCTGTAACTTCTTTTTTTTAATTCAAATCTTCGAAGTAGCTGTTTAAAAAAAAATGTCGTCTGGATAATTAATCCATAAAAGCAAACCCACACAGCCCGGACCAAACTGATACCCGTACAGTTCTCTCAATAAAGATCTCGGCATAAACATGCAACGAAAACGGTTATTTTTGATGAATGGACGTCGAGGATAATGGTGGCCGCCTCTGGAGATGATTATCGTAACGGGTGTGGGAGGCGAATTTGCGTTTCGCCAGGGCCGGGCCCGCCAATAAACTCCACGCAACTCAACATGTCTAATCTGCTTGTCCTCCGATTCCGCGTACACAAATCGACATCTGATCGACGATTACGATTAGCAACGAAACCCAATCGCCAAAACACCCGAGGACGATTTTGGTAATCGAAAAAAACGCGACGTCAAACGAACGTCACGGTGTACAAATAATTTCATCGACGGTGGATAAGACCGTCTTATCGCAGGAAAGGAAAAACCACACCGTGTATACTTATCGTGGCGTTTACCTGGAAGCGCAATGACTGGCTCGCTTTGTCAGAGAATTTCAAAGTTTATTAACACAAACAGTTCCTGTGTGTTGCGGATTTGTTGCTGCAAAATAAAATTCCTATTTCGAGATGATGTTTAATAATCGACACAGGAAATTTTTGCAATTTTCCGTGTGACGTCAACGTCTAAATATGGACAGTGGTGTACGCTCCTCTGCAGTAAATAAATAAACAGCCGATGTCGGTCGAAGATACGAGTGTAATATGGAACGTGCAAATGTTAACACGATGTAAGTGTTCTTGTTGCAAAGCTGCACCCGTAAAACTACAGTTTCTTGAAAAGTGTTTTTATGTGGAACAGTTGACAGCCCTGCAACAAGCAAGAATTCACACATCCAAGAGTGACTAAGCAAAGACAAACAATGTTGCTCGAGTCTTAAATTTTCCAGCAATTTTTTTTCTCGAATGTGGTAGATACAAGAAATTAAATGTGTAGTACTGCAAATAATTCCAGTTCTGTTTATTTTTAATTTGATACTTTAGTAAACCGTTGCTTCACGTGAATCATAAATTACTACTTATTCTTTGTTAATTAACACTTCGCATTTCTTCATTCACTAGGATCTTGACCATGAAAACTGCTATTTCTCCTCTTTTAAATGCAACAATCTTGTTTTTATACTCACATTGATATCCTTTCAGACATTTTTTGCACAGTTCCCACTCAAAACTGTTCTTTTAAAAATCGTTTTAGCATTATCTATTAGAATTATGCTGAAACTAAGCAAAAAATCAGAAATAGAATCACCTTTTTAAAATCCTCTGCATCATCTTTTTACTATTCATAATATTATGTATTATCATTATCAATTTCTGTTCCACAGTAACGAAATATTATGTAGTTTATCAAAAACTGTAAGAACATGAATTTATTCAATACGAGAAGAAATTGAATTTGTGATAACAATTTGTCTTGATCCGTTATTACATATTTTTAAAAACTCCTACAAAACCAAACTGGAAAACACGAATTTGGAAATTTTTATCAGTCGAGTTATGTATTATTACTATCATCAGCGATAACATAACAAGTGGTATGATTATTATCGATAGTATCAACGAGTGCAACCGTGCTGCTCGGGTTTCACGAGTCATATTCGTGCAATTTGAGGAAAAGAACCAAAACAGGATGATCGATTCTTTTATTTTATATTGTCATTGTAATATCCTCTCACCACCTTACTTCAGGCTATTAAAATAGTTGAAAAGCGATCACGTGACACACGAATTATATTCTCATTAAAATTTTTGTTTTTCCTCTTTTTACTGTTTTCATTATTTTTCACAATCAAAAAACTTAAAATTTTCCTTTCTATTTGATTGGAATTTATTGTCCCGCTTACAAAATTTGTCATAACAATTTGTCTTGAGTCATTATTATTTTTTAAAATTCATACAAATCCAAACATTGGAAAAACCACAAATTTGGAGATTCCGAGAAAATATGATTCTCGATTTGATGTAAGTACTTGTGATGAACTTCGAAAAGCTCATTCTACAATACTAACGTCAAATATTCCAAAATTGTGTTTTTTCTTCTACGTTAATACCTCTTTCAAATTGAAATACCATCCACTTTACCAGGAATTTTGATAACAATCAGAACAATTTAAACCTGGAAGTTAAACGCTTCATTAAAACTAGACAAGTACTGTGGTCCCCACAAAATGAGATCTGTGGCATTATTTATTTATTTTTTGCTAATACCGTGACAAAAAAACAAAGCATGGTAGGCGTTGCTAGTCACCACGTGCGACACCTACTACTAGAAATGAGGTTAGGTTTCACTTTCTTGTGGTGCGAATCTGACTGAAGCTCATCAAATCGAGATTATGCAAAAAATGGAACAATCGAAACATATTAGTATGCAAATGTTGGTAATCAATAACGCGGTAATGCCAACCTGACCCCATATCAATATCGCTGTTTTTTAATTACTTCCGCTGGTGCTGGTACGGTACTTTAATATTGTGTTTATGCAGTATTGGCCATTCCGAAATAAAAATACCGATGAGAATGGATTATTGTATAAATTGTTGGAACCGCTTCCAACCCAAAAAACTGGATCTCTGAAGCCCCGCCGTAATTTTAAGTAAACAAAGACGTAAAAAATAGATTTTACAGTCTCAGTCGTAAAAATCTGAAACAGAGACAAAACTGTCCCGTCGCACACTTGCTCTGCTTTCCCCTAATTGAACACATGCTGTCAAATCGAAATAAAACTGGCACCCTGACAACAATTTGTTTGTCAATTTTCAGGTTGGTCGGACTGTTGTTGAAAAATTGTTGTAGCCGTTTGGGAGAAAAATCGATAAATTGCAACAACGTTGGTGTCGGTGTCGCTGCAATATCAGCGAAACGCATAACAGATGGGCCTTATCAAAAATGCAATTCATTTGACATTTGCTCACATAACCTGAAAGTTTCGGACGAATTCGAGAGTAGTAAAATCGTGGTATTTTTAATTACACAGGTTTGCAAAGTCTAAGGTGCTGACTAAAAGTCTAGGAATGGTGTCTGACGGTTTCTTGTTGGGAGAGTATGAAATGAGCAATCGGTCGATTATGTCGGTATCAATAGCGGCGGTCGAGATGAGTTTAATTTAAAAATAAACCGAGTGGAATTGATTGTTGTTTTTGGAGAGTGAGTATTTGCGGCAAAGAGCCGAGCGGAAGACCACAGAAATAACCAGTTATCGAGGGTATTACGTGTGGAGTGCCTCCCACATAAAGTCTCCGGGAGTCGAGTAAAAAGAGTGCGGATGGTCCCAAGGTCGATGGGTGCGAGCGGCGGTTGTAACGAATTCTTGGGGTGACTTACATAAATGAGCCCCGAGTAGTATCTGTCCTTGAGGTTGTGGAGGACGCAGGCCTCGTTGAGGCAGGTGAGCTCCGCCATGTCCTCGACCTTGTCGAACTTGGGCGGGTTCATCTTCTGGATGTCATCTTTGGCGACGGTGGTCCTCTTGCCCGTCTCCTGGAGCTCGACTTCGACCTCGTCGCCGCGCTCGCCCTTGATGCTGGCGGCGACGAAGCCCTGCGACTCGTGGGGCACCCACACGAGCCGCTTCTGGGTCCACTCGGCCTGGGTGGCCGGGTCGTTGAAGTTGTTCCTGTCGACGCATAGGTACTTCAGCTCGGGATCGTAGCGGTCCTTGTTGTCGGCGTCCGCCATGGCTTCGGCCGCCCTCTTGCTAACACTGACACTAAATCCGCACTAACAGCACATCGGTTGGGGGCGGTGGCACTGGGGCTGGCGGTCTCTGGACTTGCAACGCGACCGGTTAACGTGTTTGCTCAGAGAGAATGACAGCGATCGCTAAACCATCACAACGGTCGAGCTGCCTGCCGCGCCTAATTTACCGACTGATGCGGAGCCACGGCCGACCAATGGCGAATGGCGGAGACACATTTCGAAGTTGCTGCCAACGTGCCAACACAAAGGCGACACTCGCACGCTGTCAAAAAGACGATCAAAATCTACAAATAAATAAATATTAACGAACAAATAGCCATCCAGTTCACATAAAAATGACCAAACAATTTCTAACGTTTACATTTATATTTATTTCACACTTGAGCCATACAATTTATTTACAGGATGAGCAAATAATACATTCATTCACTCACATTCCTTCAATAAATATCTTGACCTGCTCTTCCGACTATCATATTGATCCTTATTACTTATTTCACTCAAAATCACCAACACATTGTCTTGTTGACTTTGTGTCAAATATCTCATACAAATATTAGTACTACTAAAGTAACATATTTCTTATTTATCATGATAAAAACCATGACAATATCATTTGATATGTGCTTTTGTAAATTTTTAATATTTTCAAATGATACAGTTGGCTTCAAAAAAACGGGAAATGAAATTTGACCTAATGTGAACTGAAAATTTAATTTGTCAATTTATGTCAATTTCTGTCTGTTTGACAGTAGTATTTCTGACACATAAGTGCAGTTTTTTAACCTAAATTCTAAAAGGCCGTTTCAAACTATAAAAATTTAATCAAATCTGACAGAATTTTTTCTGACAGTTCCCGTTTTTTTTTGAAGCCAACCGTACAGTGTTCAATGAAGTGTCGAATATTCGCACTTTACCTGCTTTTGTGCGTTTAAATAACCAAGAAAGATTTTAACGTTGGGTCATTTAGTTTATACCGTACAAAGAAGTATTTTATCTGACGGAAAATTGGTCGGAACAGAAAGTTGAATTGTAAGTACTTCATAAAGCAGGAATCTTTGTGATTCACCAACTCATTTAATCAGTGAAAAAATATATGTTATACGTATAATTTTCAAAAATTCAATATTACTCTAAACCAATATCTTCAAATACTTCACTGGTCATGGTTGCTCTCCCTATTGCCTTTACCCTCTCTTGATTTAATCCAACAGAAAATAAGTTAGGATGTCCATGGTTTATTTAATAATGAGAATCAAAATCAGAAGGAAATTAATGACCATTGGAATGTGATTGAGAGACTTTATGCGAATAATTTGATCTAGACTACATTAAATACTCAGTGGTTAAGTTATAATTTGACAAGCATAAAATATCTACTTTGTTGTTAGTACAGAGCAATAAATTTTGGTCGTCAATGTCATTCTTTGACACAGTGAAAAATGCTCTAGTGTGAAACGGTCATAACTCATAACATATAACATGGTGTATGTCATTATTCTCTGTGTCAATGTCAAATATTTTTAATGAAATGAAGAATAAAGTTATATTGAACCAGAATTATTTAATTTTTGAAATGATTCTTAATTTATTAAAACGTGATATTGGAACTATGATTTTGGACAATTTAAAAAAATGCTTGGCAATGCAATGTATTGTGGACATTTCGATTGACATTGGATATAATCAGTCAGAGAAAAATTTTAATTCACAATGCCACATAATTTTAAAATAACATTGACGACCACAGTTTATTGCTCTTCAAGTCTTCACTGTGCCTTTTTTTAAACTAATCATTTTTTAAAGTTTGTTCCCTATCTTTTATATGAATATGCATGAATTCATTTGTAACATCAATGAAATCAGCTCCTTGATTTTACGTTCTAAGAACGTTAAACCGCAGATTACGTTCGTTAGTATTTTTATGGTCACCACTATATATGAATCAAATTTAACTAACCAGTCAATGCATTGACACTGTGAAGATTTTGTTTGACTATGGATATTGTCTACACAAATTGTTATGTTATTACAAAAATATTTGATTTGTGATATCCTCATCGGTAACTCAGGATAAAGTCGATGCAAATACTTTTCCTGTAGAAATAATCTAGCGATACATTGATAATAATAATTATTAATCACCATCTTGTTTCATTCCTTATACATATTCCTTGTTATTTGCAAATACGTATTCGAAAGTAATGATGCACAATCAATTTTGGTATTCAATGTCATTCTTTGACATAATAGAAAGTCCTCCAGTGTAAAACGGGAGTAACCTGTAACATGTTATATTAATTGTAATTATGTCCTCTTTGTCAAAGTTTATTCATGAACTGAAACATAAGTTATTTTGGAACAAAATTACTCAATTAATGAAATGATTTTGAACAATTTTGAAAACATCCTTGACAGTTTAATGAATTTTTGACAGTTTATTGCACTAGGCATAATCAAGCTGGGAAAAATGTTCATTTGTGATAATACGATGAATTAAAATGACTATACAACGAAAATTTATTGTGCTTTAGATTTTTGCCTCGGATTAAGCAAAATATATACGCAAAGGACATGTGACGAAATCTCCGTAACCTTCAATCACATAAAATACGTTTTACCTTTACATTTATGATTCCATCCTGTTTTTGCATTTGCTGACAACTTGATTAGAATTAACATGTTTATCACCATCATAATCAGTTGTGTTCGTTTAAGTACTTGAACCTGACTAAAATTACATGAATAACTTTTAAGATAAATTACACATTTATTACATAATAATCACAGACAGTACACAGTGCTTAGCCATCCAGCAACAACAAATTGGGAGTGAAAACATGTTATTGGTCATTCATTACCAATGCTCCCAGACGCTCCAGAACGTTTTCTTTCTAAACATTTTCCTCCAGTTATTTTTTATTAAAACAAAGCATTACAAATTTATTCCAGTTTTAATAAACCCTCAAGAACCTTGAGTTAACAGTAAAAGGTTGATGTACTTAATCTACACTTGGCTTCAAAAAAAACGGGAACTGAAATTTGACCTAATGTGAATTGGAAATTTAATTTGTCAATTTATGTCAATTTGTGTCTGTTTGACAGTAGTATTTCCTGTATTTCTGACACATAAGTGCAGTTTTTTAATCTAAATTCTAAAAAGCTGTTTCAAACTATAAAAATTTAATAAAATCTGACGGAACTTTTTCTGACAGTTCCCGTTTTTTTTTGAAGCCAACCGTACATTAACCATTAGATTCTGATTTGAAAAAGTTCAATTCATGGCGCCACCGTCTTCAAATTTCCAAAAGTGTTACCAACCTAAACGCGACCGCGAAAAAACGGTCGATTCTAACAAACCGGCTTATTAGTTTCGATCATTATTGACCAGTTCGGGTGGTTTGGGGTTCCAAAAGTGAAAACCAGGAAAACGACTGGCGAACGGTGAGGTAAACCGGTGACGTCATCGTGGACGTTCAACCCATTGTGAACGATCATAAACTCGGATTAATCATCATCATTTAAATTTAATGTGTGTAAAGTGAAATTTGCATCTTGAAGCGTGTTTTATTTAAACATTGTGCGTTTTACCCAAGCAAAGTGTTTGATGTGTGTAAAAAATTTGAAAATGACAGTTATTGTCAAATTGCTGTCAATTGTGATTGTCTTCATGCGCAGGGGCGTAACCAGAAAATGTTCGAGAGGGCTTCGCCGGTGCGAACAATAGTCAATTAATTACTCGGTTATTATCTCGTTATTAAATGATCGGTACATAATCTTGCACGAGCTTCGTCCTTGTTGAATCTATTTCGTCGCGAATAATTTGCGAACATTTTCAAAACCGAAACGTATTTTTTCCAGAGCTCAACATTTTTCTGGGAATAATAACAACTTGTTTATATTTTTACTTTTCAGAAAGACAGCGATACATTTTTATTAGGTACATTGTAACGTACGTTATAAATAAAATGAGTCACTGGCATTTGTAAATTTATGACAGCAACTTGTACAAAAAAGGTTCCTGTGGCTTAAACAAATAGAAAAATAAACACATTTTTTATTATACAATTAGGTCACAGTGTGTAAGTCAGAGAGCGCAAATAAAGTGTTCCAAGTAAGAGTATTTGATTTTTCTGCTAATTTACTTTGTGAAACGCTCAAAATTTTAATTTTGTATTTATTTGGTAAGTTCGATTTTGCTCAATTTACCAGTTAATTTACAATTTGAAAACCAATCGAATTAATTAATTCGTCTAATTTAGCGGTAAAGGCAAATGCGTCATAACACGTAATAATAAGTAAATTATCGACACGAATTCGTTTCGATCTGATTAATGTAAATTAATGTCACAAATTCATTTCGATTTAATTAACGGAAACAATTAAAATATGTTTTATTGTTTATTACGTTCGTTGTGGACGCTGAGTCTAGACCATTGCACTTTAGTTACCCCCAAGCGTGAATGATTCCATTAGTTTTTACTGCCCACAAGATAAACATCGCTACCCCTTTATGTTCGGCACTCCCCTTTAGGATAGCAGGTGATGGCGACAGATAAAGGGTTTCATCCCTTTTATTCACTTCCTGCAAGAGGGACGCTTCATCGCCCCAAACATAGTAGAGAGTAGACCTGTCGTTAATTTTACTAAACTTGGGAAAATTTTGGTTCGTCATGTTGCATTTTTTTTTTATGTTTAGAACCAACCATGAGCCCAAAAAAATTAATCGTAACTACTGTCAGGGTGGCGATACAGCAAAATATTTGAAAAGTTGTCTAAAATTTTGCGTTTTAATTGTTTTTAATGAAAAAAGGTGTTTTTCAAGGTCTTGTAACGTAGGTATTTTATTTAATCGCAACTCTGCTAAAATAATTTGTTATAAACAGAAATGTAATGTTTATCTGCCCTTTAAAACTTTATTAATAAATCGATTAGATAAGAAGTTGATTTCTCAAAGGAAAATATCAGTGAAAGTGAAGTTGAAGTTTCTATTAAATATGACAAACAAAAAAAAGGAAAATTTAAAATAAGGTTCCAGTGTGTATTTAAATTAGATATTGTGACAGCGAGATCAAAGATAATTTATTCGATTTTCCCAATCTCAATCTCAATCAATTAAGTTCCTAATTTGTCTTAACAGCAGATCGTTTAGTCTACATTTCTAGAAACTCAAATACCAACTGTTGCGTTATAAACGTGTAGTCCTTACATAAGTAATTTTATGTTTCAACAAGACAAAGCGCATCCTTACATGGTAAACGTTACAGTATGTTAATTGAAGAAACAATCCTTATTGGAACATGGTTAAGATGAGGTGGCGCGAAGCGACGGTCACTGAAGATAGCAATCTCGAGATTGTAAACATGAATGTCTGAGAAACTGCAACTGTTGATTAGACCTATTTATATTTTTCCTATTTAAGTTCTCAAAGTATGAATGAGATTTACAAAGAAAACAAAAAATTCAAAATTCAAATGTAAGATAAAAAGTTTTCCTAAAGAGGGTAAAGTCAGATTTGGTGCAGCTGCATGTATAAACAATTATAAAGATATAAATTACGAATTAAAAAGATAAAAATACAATTTCAAAATAAAGAATCTAACCTTCCTGAAAAATCAAAGATTTCAATGAAAGGAAAGACATTTATTACATAACAGATAAAAGAGATGAAATACAAAAGAAGAGAGGAAGAACAAAAATTTTGGCTATTGTGGTCAATAAGAAAATATGTACCGGGTTATCAAGAATGAGCGAATCTGTTGGTAACAATGAAAATTTGAATGAGTTTGGTAACACTGTAATCTAAACGCGTTTCCAGTTGTCAGCTTAGACAGTGTTGACAGGCATTTTTGAAATTTACCATTAAAGGTTCATTTTAGTAATAGCATATTCATAGATAAAGCATATTAAACATAACCGACATAACCTAAATTTTTAAAGTGTCAAGTTAAAACATCCGGCCAGTGTCAATTACGAGACAAAAAAAACACCGAAATTTTTCACTTGTATCATTGCCAACAAGCTGAGTTATTGTTGACCACCCGGTAGGTAGTTACTGATTAATAAGTATGCAAATAAAAATGTATTTTTTCGTAACTTATGCTGACATTCTCTACCTCATGTTATTTGCAAAAACGACAAATTCTCCCCTTGGGGCTGGCGTGTTTAAATATCAAAGATCCACCATCTGTTGACTTACCTTGTTTAATCAACAAATTTCCCTATTATAATAATTGTTTAGTAACAGAGAATGACACAAGTTGGCACAACTGAAAGGACAATTTAATTTTGTCAAACGGACGAATATCCTTTAGAGAAAATTAAATTCAATACGGTATTATGAAAAAAAAACAAGAAATTAAAAATTGCTCTAACACGTAAAATAAAATAATGGACCTAACTTTTCATTTTTTTATTCTATTCCATTTAAGTATGCAGTATAGAATAGCATAGGGACTATTTTCCCGCCGTTGATTGGTCAAAATGAGGGAAAAGTTTACATCAAGGCAATGTTCGATTTTTGATAACCACTGTCAAATTTTGATATTTGATCGATTTTTTGGTTATTAGTGTCCAAGTTATCGAGTTTTTGTATCAAACGCATCATTAAAGTACACTTTTGTTATTAGAATACCACTACCGTAAGTTCCTTTATAACTTTTTTTGTTAATTTTGCTTGGAATGGATGTTTTCAAATTTGCCGCGTTTGCCAGTGCGAAACGTTCTCCATTCGAAGCGACATCTACTGCATTCTTAAATGGAATGGACTGTAGATAAAAATTCAACAGCCCAAATTTCTAACTTTCTCCATAAGATAATAAATACATGTGTAACTATGTATGTAACTACTTTTCAAAAATAATGATTTGATAAGAAAAGATAAGTAGTTGTTTAGATTGACCAAATCTACATTTACAGTAAAAAAAAAACAAACGTTTTTACAAGTATCTAGCAAGTAAAATATACTCTACACATTTAACCTTTAACTTTTTCGCCAGAAAAGTTACTAGCCGTTGACAAATTACAGTAATGACACGAGCCCGAGCGACTGGTCCCCGCGTCTAACCTTAAAATGATAAGCTTTTCCTCAAAATTTGTTGATTGTTGATATATTCCACGGAACATATAGTCTGTTTTTGTATCAAAGAAACACAACACCGCAATTTACACCCAAAATAGAGCTGGCAACATTGTACTGTCCCGAGCAAAACATTTTGGTCCTCAATTTCATTTTAAAATTTGGTCAAAAAAATGAGAAAAAAATGACAATTAATGTCATACAACATGATGATAGATTATGATATTTACGACTGTTTTACAATGGAGCATTTTCGATTGCGTCAAAGAATGACCTTGACGACCAAAATTTATTGGTCGCGACAGTACACTTTTGACCTAGAGTGAAAAATCTCATTATTAAAAATTGAGGTTACTATTGCGGCCAAAAAATTTCGTCCACCCTTTTCCTGTCATTTCACAAAAATTGGGTGTAGTTTAACCTTTATTGTCATCATGACTGACGTTTGCAAATTACAGTTTGAAATTTATTACTGTCACTCATAAGAACATTGATACAATATGTCAACATGTGAAGTGCGGTTATTAGTTCCTAAAGGCTGCTTTAGAGCATACGTGAGTGGAATGACAGTTGTGGACGAAATTTTTTGTCCGCCATAGTACGTGGAGATATTAGTAGCGCAGCATGTTAATAAAGTTAATAACAAGTAATAACAACTAATTTGAGAGTTTAATAAATGTCTCACTTTGCGAGGCATTTTTAGTAACAGGTTCAAATTTTAGATGCGAGTTTACGTACTTTCAAGGACATTAAAAATGACAGGCGTTGGCTGGGATGGCCCAACAGATATCATTAAATTCCCCAAATTTAGTAAAATTTTATTATTGCAATATACTCTGTTTCTGAGCCCGATACCGCTAAGCCATAAAATGACCGAAGCGTTGACGGATTCCAGTGCATCCAAAACATTTTAAAACCTAATTACATACAGGGTCTATCAGAACTGGCGGACCAAAATAATACGGTGAAATCATCATCTTCTGGGAATAATAGGAAAAATATTTAAAAAAATCTATCCTCATTGGATTTTAAAATAAGAACGTTGTTAATTGACCAATCGCGTATTGATACGAGTATAAAATTACCTTAAAAAATGATATTAGTAACTATCGAAACAAATTTGATTGTTGCAAAGACATAATAATTGAATATTATGTCATAATAAATTATTTCTGAAAATTACAAAAGTCATTAAAAACGTTTAATGTTTACTTCTTCAGAATGTTTTGATATGCTTGTCTTATATGGACAGTGTGATGAGAGTGCCACAGTAGCTGCTCAGGAGTACGCAGTTCGTTTCCCCAATAGGGAACATCCAGCAAAGATATCGCGCGTTCAAATGAAACCCTGGGCTGGGGAGGCGTTGGAAACCGTCAATTGTTGTGCTTTTTTAAAGCGTAGATTAATTGGAGTATGTTGACAGCTAACCTAAAATTTAAAGCCAAAAAAATCTTTCTTTTTTTCTCTCTTTGCAATGTTTTACATTAAAAATTGAATAACTTAACGATTCCTATTCTCGAACCAAATATCTAAGGACACCCTTTGCTGAAAACAAACATGTTCAATTATGTCCCGATTAAACATAAACAAATGTCTTTCGTATCAAACGGCGGGAAATTCAAACTTTACACTGTTCTGAACGGTTTAATTTTTCCAACGCCTACTTAGCCCAAGATTTCATTTGAACGCCCGATACTATAACCTGAAAAATACTATAACCTAAAAACGTCCGTCATTGCACAAACAATGCGGATACTGAACAATGCATATGCATCATTTGAAATGCATCCATAGTTACAAATAAAGCAGGAAAACTAATTTATAGGTAACTTAACATCAACAACAGGATTGGTTAGTTTAAATTGCTTCTTTCCTAATCACTATTTAAGATAGATTTTTTTGAACATTTTTCCTATTATTCCCAGAAGATGATGAATTCACCGTATTATTTTGGTCCTCCAGTTCTGAGAGACCCTGTATAAGCAGCCTAGGCCATTCTCCTGGTATTAAGATGTTACAATTCAACTTTTTGGATTTCCTACCCTAAAGTACCTACTATGGCTCACTTGGTACCTTCCAAACATCATGTTTTCTCACTCTTACGCTCGTACACAGCTTTTAGAACAAGGATGGCCAATTTATTAACGTGAGCCGAGCGCAAGTATTTTCCCGCCAAAAGAAATTTGCATGTACGTGTATTAAGCGGTGATTATTATTGATTTATGACAACCCGGTTTTACGACTTACCGGCATCGAACTCAGAAACGGAGTATACTATTATTTAAAATAGGTTATATATTATGTTTTTTTTTATTTATTCGGTTGTACTTACTTACGATATTTAAAAATAGGTGTTAATTCAGAAATTGTCGAGTGATTCTAAATCAGTTGCAAACATATTTAATATGTCACTTGGTCAAATAAAAATAATCACGAAACACATAAATTTCATCAGACAGCAATAAATATTATGTCGGCATCGATCAAACACCAGAGTCGGCAGCTTTGATAGTTTTCTTGTAATACATGTTCGATTAACTACTTGAACGCAATTTATTAGCTTACACTCGTGTAGAGTTTTGAGAAGTTTATTTGGTTCAAATTTAAATTTTGTCTTCCGGTCGGGATGTCCTTTCCAAAACCACAACAAACGGAAATAGTGTAAAACGTTTTTTTATGTCAATACCAATGTTTCCATTTTACAGTTTGCGAACAGTATCTAGTCAAGTACAAATGGCAATAAAGAACGACATAAACATTTTCCCAAATAAAAAGCGCACCGTTACGGTTCAGCGTTACAAAACGTTCATTGAAGAAACGAAGGCAATTAGCAAAGTGCACGAAGGCAAGAAAAAATGCTTATTAATGAATTATTTATTGGCGACGAATGCAACATGTGCACGGCTTTCGCAACAACAACCGAATCAACACATTAACATTATAACGCCGCCAAATCGAAATTTATTTGCGTTACGAGGTCACTCGAATGCCACACCGGATCAATCAGATCTGGAAAAAGCCCCAAAAGCGTCCACCATCCTGCCACAACACTCTGCCGAAGATGAGTCAGAAGACGTGCCTCGCGGTGCCAAAGAGTCCGTTTCTTTTTAGCACATCCGCCGATAGCGCGACTATCGTGGCCAGCATTTTTCTACCATCTGCAAATCTGTTACAACATGAGTCACGGCAAGAGCAAGAGTGTTGATGCAACGAGCGCCTTACATATTTTCTCTTCCAAATAAGGAATTCGTTTTAATGCGTAAAATGAAGGTCCGGCTTGATTGATTTGTGTAATGAAATTATTTAATTTGTTGTGGAGATAGAGTTATCGGGAGATTTGGGAAAAAACACCGCTCTTATCTGAAGAGAAATTATTTTTGAACATTGCGCGAAGTGAATCAATAAACAAGGAAAAGATATGTCAAAAGTAAACAAGCGAGTTCAGTTGGGTGGTAGGTCACGAGATGAGCGAGGAGGCTTTGTGTGTGGCGTTGATTGACCTTGCTCTTGAAAATACAACAAAATGTATTTTAAGGTTTTGTATGAAATTAAAACTGAGTCAAAATGTCCTGCTCAAAAACCTTTTGAAATGTTTTAAGAAAAAAGAAAACGCGTTGACATGTCCAGGAGGGAAATTTAATCAAAACCTGTGGCACCAACAGAAGGAGACCAAGTACGGATCTTGGTAGGACACCTGAAGGAGATTTTAAATGTGTGAGGAAGAAAATCGGGACAAATAGGGTTGTGCAGTTATAGTTGTTGTTTCAGAACAGACATCAGAAGCATAATTTACTAATAAGAGATTGAGAAGATTTTTTACAAACATTGTAACATTATGGAACCGTTAAGTAAGTCTTCTATTTGCGAATGAATTAAAGAAAACGTATCTGTATCGGTTTACTCTTCTTTTTGTGCGTTTGGTTACAACACTACTCGTAGTACTGGAATGCAGAAAATTTCATTTCATTTAAAAAAAAAAGTTACTGGGTTACCTATTCACGACAATCGGAATATCATCATCCATCAGTTTCTTGCTTCGTATCGAAAAGAAGAAGTGGAGTATCGTGTCTTCTCACAGCGGTGTGGAAGAGTTGTTGAATCAATTTTAAACATTGGCAGTGTACCTATAGGCAAGTCTACTTACTGTACGTGCTATAGTAGTTGCAGCAGATGTTGTGAAAACTGTTAAAAAACCCAACAAATAGAGAGATCTGAATTAACAATGAACCTTTCTCCATGCTTCTCCAAAATTAATTTCCGTTAATTTAGAACTCTCCTAGGTATGAATCCTCAAGAAAAATCCTAAAGAACAATTTACATTTACACCCTTATAGATATTCATTGATTCAACAACCCCAAAACTCTTCATTTATTTCCACGAATCCAATTTGGCCATTGGTACAACAATAATTTACCTAATCAAGGCGTACAAAACATTAGGTACATTTTGAGACTTGGTTTCACCTTTTTGGTTTCGTTTTAACTCTCAAAATTATAGAATTTGGTCACTATACATGTGATTCCCACCATGTTACCATTTGTTTAGGTTGCAATATTCCAAAGGTAAATTTTTTGTCCAATCTCTTTTCAAAAAACTCAAAGATACCAAAGACTCCTTCTCGAATCAACTGGATGCCGTGAAACTAAGAAACGAACATTTCCAACAAGATCTACCTACTGCTCATACGACACAAAAAATTATTATTATTTAGAGGAGTTCTTCTCAGGTTGAGTGATAAGTGTGGGATTGTGGCCAAGCCGTCACCTCACTTGACTCCTCTTGATTTTTTTTGTCCTGTTGTAGAGTTTAAACACCGTTCACGTTGTTTTGGCATAATGGGAGACCATGGTTTATTTTTTTAACGTTGGACCCATAGAACAAGTTTGACCAATGTTTCTGTCCCTAAGTGTCTGACACGCGGATCTATCAAAATTAACATAACATGTTGCTGAATTTCCCGCGATGTCTGAGTATCCTTCTCTTGCAAACTATGTAGTATAAAACTTACAACAATGCACTAGAAATTGACGCTTTTTTTAACCTCAAACTTAGAAAAACATAACCTAATTCAACAGACAGCTTTACTACCAAATTAAATGCAAAATTTCCATGGCCTCCCATTAGGCCAAAAGAATGTGAATGCCTTTTAGAAACTCGACAAGAATGCAACAAGTGATTGAACATGCCATAGCAAATTTGAATCTAATCGCTTACTTTTATTATAATGTTTGTTAAAATATACATTTTTTTTTTCAGTTGATTCAATGAATTCACATTTTTCACGCCCTCCTTTTAAGCGCGTACGCCCATGTGTATTGTCAAACACGGAATTGTCCTCAGAATGACCAACATTTACATTATCAACATACGCAACCTTTTATAGCCACTAGTTACCAAGAGATGTTACAATACATATTTTATGTTGTTCGAAATTTTGTGAAAATGAAATGGATTATTTTTAAATTTAAATAAGTGTTCTACAGTGTCTAGTAATAAGTTCAAGGAAATATTTTGTGATTGTAGAGTTGTTGTCTTGTGCGATTAACTGATCTGGTAATTGTCTTCAATTCAAGATTTTTATTAAAATTATATATATTATACAAAAATGTGGTTCACACTTTAGTGATATTTCACGAACAAAATGAATAAATTGTGAAGCATTTCATAATACAGTGAGGATGTAAATAGTCTCCCCCCTTCTCCAAATTTTTGAACCAAACAAGATAGAGATATCGCAGAAAAACTGAATTAAAAAGCTTTTGGTTTACTGCTTTTTGTATGTGTAGGCTGCAACTTCAAAGATGGCGCTGGGATTGGTGTCAATTTGTGATTTTGCTATGGAAGTCACGTATTTAGAATCCAGTCGATTAGTGAAGGGACATTAGGTGGAGATGCGCAGCAACGCTATTTCGTTCGACGGTTCTGTGGTTCGACCAGGTCCATTTATTAGTAAATGAGAGTGGTTGCTATTGGTTCGATATTTAGACCGCGCAAGTTTCCCCCGCCAAATGTCCCTTCACTAATCGATTGGATTCTACCTATGTGTATGTATTACTGTTACTGTTACATTTTTATAATCAATATAAGACAGGTCACCAAAACACCAAGACAATTTGTATTCTCTTAAATTATTTAAAAATTAAATTACACATTATAGCGGTAGACCATGCGTTCGTAAATATTTGAAACTGTGCTAAAAGTCCTCGAGTGAGACGCGATAAAATGTTTTATTTGCAGTTGATATATTTGTTGCTTACGTTGTAGACTTTGAAATAATCTTATTAACTTACCTTTACAGTAGATGCCTAATATATTTTGAGAAAAACCTGATATCAATCTTGAATTGTACTCACGTTTTTCAACATAAATTTATTATAGAGATACCTAGTCTTAATAAATCCCTAAATAAAAAGATCCACTTGACGAAACGAATGTGTCAGTTTAGTTAATTGTGGTTATAAAGATATCAGTAACAACAAACAACAATCCAACAGACATAGATTATTTTTACTTTAGGTTTACTTATTAGGAATCTTTGTTATTATGACCATTGACCATACTTTCGTGTGGAAAACTAAAATTGTTCAAGAGGATTTAGGGAGAAAGCTTCATCTAGAAAAACTTTTTCAGTCTTGAATTTTGTCCTAGATAAATTTATTTATACTTAGATAGATTTCAACATGTATAGTGATAATATCATGATCTGATAGGCGATACCCTTATTTATTATATTATGTTACTGACCTTGATAACTCAGTTGCACAAACTGTGAGAAATTAAAAAATAACGAGATAAGCCTAGATGTTTGAAAAATATCCCCTATAGAAGCTTTATATTGTACAGGGTCACTATAAATGATTATCCCATCGCAGTTGGCGTTGAAATGAAAACCCGCCAGGCTGGCAACGTTGGACAAACTAGTAGACAGATTTCTACAACCGCCGGTAGCGCCACCTTAGTCTCACTCATGTTATGAATGAGGCTTGTGGCACATTCAACTACGTCACCAATGCCTACTGCGATGGGACAATCATTTAGGTCATTGTTCACTTTAGCTACTTCTGGAATTTTCCCGTTTTTTCTGGCTAGACAGCCTCAGGGCGTCCTCCTACATCGTTTTCCACCACTGAAACCTTGTGCAAATGAATTTTCTTTACCCTTTAGTTATACTAAGACATTGGCGCGACCTTGAAAGACAACAAGAGAGAAAAAAAAGGCATTTGCATAAGGTTTGAATGGTGGGAAACGATCTAGGAGGACGCCCTGACGGTGTATAGCCAGAAAAACCCGAAAATTCCAGAAGTAGTTAAAGTGAACAATTACCATCATTTATAATGAGCCTGTATTTAAATATGTATATAATTGTAATTTTTTGTTCTTAATTTTACAAAATAAGGCTTCCAAACTCTTTACAGATAAGTATGTTACCTAAATTAAATTGGTAGATATAGTATGTCGATTTAAACTGAAGAAAATAAAGCAAATGAAAAAATGTGGATGGCAATTAAATACATACTAAAATTAAAACAGTTTTGATTAATCCCTACATTTTTTTAATTTTTGCGAAATAATATCAAACCACCGAAAGGTTGTTACGTTTCATTTTCATCGACAACATTAGCAATGCAGATGTTGGTCATTCTGATTATAATTCCGTCTTTGACGATAGACATAGACTTAGAAAGGGGGGTAAAAAACGTGAATTCGTTGAATTAATTGAAAGAGAAAAAAAAACTGTATATTTTAACTAGCATAAAAGAAAATGTCCTAAATAGTCGACCTTGCTACAAACAATATGGAACTCTTCTTTTTAGACATGTTTATCATTTTAGCAAATTAATTAAGAATAAATGTCATGTATTTTGTGTACGCCACTGTCTTGATTTCAGCACCAACTTTGCCCAAGCCATATTTCAAAAGTATCACCATCCTATCAAAATGTAACAACCTTTTATAGTATTGATTAACTTGGTTAGTGAAAGGCAACTCTATTGTGATTAAGACTAAACGTTATTAGAGTAAATTTTTTATTTAAAAATGTAATTTAAATTTTGAAAATAATTCATGCTAACTTCTAAGTGGTAAAAAATAAAAGTTTTTGGAAAAAAATCTCCAAAGTCAAGAAAATCCCAAAAATATTTCAAATTTATCGAAAATTTAGCTACACAAATTTCATAAAACAGGTACAGGTTGCAAAGACACACTTGTCATTTGCAACAGCATTTTTTCAATATTTCTGAACCAAATAAAGGCACAAAGGGACCAGAAAATCGTAGTTTGAATTGAATATTTTCCATATAAGTACAGTTTTAAAGTAATTTCAAATGACTAATCTAATGCCATAAAAGTGCTGTTGCAAATGACAAGTGTGTCTTTGCAACCTGTACCCATTTTACATCACCCGGAACATATATTTTATGAAGAAAGAAATGATTTCCTTAAATATATCGAGCGATCAAATTAATTTGTCCATGAATCTGAAAACGTATGTCGTTACTTCAGTTACTTATCAGTCGCATAAAACACATACGGATTACAAAGTAATTTGATCGCTCGATACATCAAATATATAAATATGATTATTGGGCATTAGAAACAAGTAAAAAAAATTAAAAAAAAAGCACAATTTCTTTTGTTTTTGATTTCTGCAAACGGCTGAAACAATCGTCTAAAATTTTATTTTTATATTTAGGTACACAAGAGGAGTTCTTGATCTTGCCACGGTACAATTTTGTTTGTTTACTTTGTGAAAGGAGCAATGATAAATAATAATTGTTTCAATTATAAAGCTTTACCGGTCGAAAATTGTGTGGACTTACCTTGCTTATCATTTATATTTGATATTTAGGTACGCTACAAATAGAGTCCATCAACAAATTCTGTTTCCTGCTTTTCGCAAAAGTAAATATTCAAACAATGACTAATAATAAAAAAATGTGTGTCGAACTTTATGAATAGAATATTTATAAACACTGATTAGACATAAGTGATAATGGTTGTATGATTAAAAATAACAGTAAATGCTAGTACGAAATACGAAGAAAATGAGGTAACTCCAGGTAAATGAGTCATTTATTTAACCTCATTGACCAAACTTGTGCATAAAAAATTGCGAAAGTGCGATGACACATTGGTAAAACTTAGTTGAAAATTTTTATAGAGAGACGGTGTAAATGTAGCACCGTGTTTGTAGTAGTTTCAATAAAAACATTAATGACTTGTTGATTTATTTATCTACTCCGCCTTCAAATTTAAGTAAGTACAAATAAGTAAATCTTGATAAGGCAATCAAGCAAAGGGTACTAGTAGTAGTAGTCCCCTTATCAAGAAGTGGCAGTGAAACTCTCCTGATTCATTACAGAAAGTATTAAAGAAACAGTAGGAAGCGAATAACAAATCAATTTTGCAGATGTAAATGCATCGTCAGGTGTTCCCCAGGGGTGCAGTTTAAGACCGCCGCTGAGATTAGATATTCACGTTGCCATATTTATACATTTCACCTTTGAATCAGATCGATCAGATTCTTACGTGAACCAATTCTAAAAACATTTAGAAATGAGAGCTGTCAAGATCAATCGAAATCACAAACAAATTCGTGCAAGACTAAAGTTGATCCTTGCAAAACGCTCTCTCGTTTGGTTTAAGTGCAGTCACATTTCCTACTGCACAAAACGTTGGCCTTTCTATTTATTCGATTAACAAAACTCTAACGAACCATTCAGAATGACGAGAATGACAGATTTGGGTGAATTGTGTTTTGCTGATTACCTACACACATATTTTGATTCTTCGAGTTCTTCGGCCTTCAAAACAACGAGCTTTTAACACGGAATCGTTAGAGATTTCAACAAAGCGAAACGACTCTACGATTCATTATATTTTAAATTAGAATTTTTTAGCAGAAATTTGTCGTCTGAAATACACAGTGTATGTAAAACATCTTCAAGATATTATTTAAAATGTTTGTTTCTTACTGTTAATAAAGCTGTTTTTTGTTCGACACTGTCTGAATTTGAGAATTTTCTCCTGTGTGAACGGATTTTGATAAATATCACCACTTGTCAAAACGAAACGTCAAGCTAATTTTAAAGATTTTAAGCGATTTGGAGCCTTTAAGGGGCTCTTCGAACAAAAAACCTTGTATTCAACTCGTTCTTGTGTAAATTGGGCTTTTTTGGCACGAATGGGCCAGTTTAAAACACGAGTGAAACGAGCGTTTTAAAGGCCCACGAATCACACAATATTTTCCTTCGAACGAAACCACCCTGTGGCATTCCAAAGATTATTATCCGATGTAGAGATGTCATTCTTCTTGTCAACAGTTTCCTGTTCGCAAATATAAAACCAAATAGGTAATACCTACCAAAAAAAGAAATGAATATATTATTACAAAACGGTTCTGAACTATGGTTTATTTTATTTAAAGCAAATTTATCAGTTTTGTTTACAAAGTTGTTCGTAATTTTAATTTTGACATTTAAGTACAGTCGCAAGCAAAATCATGCTTTGGCACAATGGAAAATGGTCCATTGTAAAACGGTCGCAAATATCATAATTCATAACCTATCATCAAGTTGTATAACATTAATCGGCAATTTTTTCTCATTTTTTTGACATAATCAGGCAGGCAATTTTTTAAGTTTGTGACTATCTAACAAAATTTTGATTGAAATGACATTGACGACCAGAATTTTTTGCTCGCGACAGTAGTAAACCTGTACACTTTGTAAAGAACCACTGTGGTGCAAATGACTGACCTGTTACTATGACAACTCATATACAAGTTAATGTCAAATGTGTGCGATTTGCACTACCATAGTTCTTTACAACGTGAACAGGTATTATTTTGTAGGATTTAAATATGCAAGGTGAGTTACCAAGAACGAAACGCGCACGTTATGTGACACTTAACCTCACTGTGACGTTTAGGCGCCTCCAACTCTAAAATGGGGGTGCACTTTACCCTACGAATTCGACCTGTCGGATAGTTTTTTGAAAAAGCGCGGTTAAGTGCCACAAAACAGGCCCGTTTTACTTCCGGGGGCCCACCCTGTACCTTGTCTTCGTTGTCTTCATCCATTAATCCTCTTCTTAAAAAAACAAACAAAATTTGTCATAAAACAGTTTTTATTCATTACAACACTAAATCAACAAAACCGCTCCACCTTCACACCCTGTACTATACTGTCTCGACATTCCCCCCCTTCTTCGAGTTCCTCTCACTAGCAATAAACGACGTCTCCTCGGAACTGATCGACACGTCCGGTTCTACCTCTTCCGGCTTCTTCGCCGCCTCCTCTTCGCTCTCCTCTTTGACTTGGGGCCTCGGCACTATAGTGATCTTTGGCGCCACCTCCACCACAGAATTCGGCCCTTTTTTGATCAACTCGAGGGGAATCTCTTCCGAGCGAGGCCTGGGCAGCCTGGGGGACCCCTCCCGCGACTTGGTCCTACTCGACGACGAGTCTCGGGAGCGGTTCGGGGTGCGGTCGTCCTTCTTCGGGTTGATCTTGGGGTCGCTGTCGCGGTGTCGTCGCATCTCGTCGGTGCGGTGCGTCACGCCGGGGGGGCTCTCCCAGCGAGGGGTGGCGAAGCCGGGGCCGCGGGATAAGGCGAATGGGCGGTGGTCGCGCATTCCTCGGCCCGAGGGGCGGTTGTAGAGGCCACCGCCGACGAAGGCGGGGCTTGGGGGGCCCGACTGGCCCGGAATTTCTAGCAACCGGGCGATGTGCTGCATCTTCTTCTGGCGCGCCTTGATTCGACCCTGTACAAATAAATTTACGAAATTCAGAAAGCGAAATTTGGATTTCAACTTCAAATAATAACTGTATTTTGTAAATCATCGTTTTAAAATGGTCGATGACTTGGTCAGTAATAATATTATTAAATCGTGCAGATAAAAACTCATCGTATATTTTACGACTTTCACTTATTAAAATATTTACACACATTTTATTTGTTAAATGATTTCCAAAGATCAATTAACATTTGATTAGAGGTGAATAAAAAGCAATGTTTTAGCACTTTTTTATCTCAATTTTTTAATTAGGTCAAAAGTTTTATTTCATTCTAAAAGTTTACGATGTCCATATCATAAACACGAAACATCTGAATTGATAAAAGTTATTACGAAAAAAAAATACATAATTAGATTGATAACAATTAAATGAATATAAAAAAGTTTAGAAAAAATTTCTATTTTGCCACTTATAATTTCAGCAACGGGAATAGTACCGCAATCTCTTTTTAAAAATTCTGAATTTAGGGAACACATTGGTAGTTGAAATTCAAAAAGGTATATTATTGTACTCATGTCATATCGTGAGGAAATTCCTTAACATTGACACAGAACATAATACATACACAACAATGTCAAAATGAGGAGGCGAGACGCCGGTAATTATGTTGATAAGCACTGCACTATTACTTGATAGTAATCCGTAATAGTGTATATATGTACTCCGGCAAAATTGCCGTGCCGCCGGGTGGATAATAGTAAAATAAATAATTAACTTTGTATTTCTTAATTATGTAGGTATAACAATTTTCAATTTGTGCGAATGCAGATTTTTTACGTTTATGAGATGGTAAAGAAATGAAATCTTTTGATAGTGAGAGAATTTGGCACAATGACGAAAATTTACTTTCCGAGTTTCCCGACAAATTTATTGATGAAGCCATCGCTTCTACGTCACGCCAAATAAATATTAGTTTTTAACGATACGTTTACGTAAATATACTATTACATGGGAAGGGTCTAAAGTGTATCTTTTTATACCGAGAGTAAGTTTATCGCAACTAGGGCAATAATTACACGAGAGACACTTTCGTCCCGTGAAACATACCCATATGTGTTTTGTTTTTGATAGACTTAATGCATTTGGTCATTTAATATTAACAAATTAATAATAACAGACATTTGTGTTTAAGGACAGCAAAACAGGGAACAATACAATTTTCTTCTTGGTCATAACAAGTGACTGGCGTACAATTGTTCAAAGTAATTTTAATTCAATACAAACGGGTGTTTTAAGTTTCTTGTTCATTCGCTATTTTATTGTTATTCTGACAGATGTCAACGTGGTAATCCTACCTAGAATAAATGAACTTAGTTGGCTGTGGTTATACTACCAACGGACTAAAAGTGCTCCTTTATTATATCTTTTTAATTAAAATAAGGCTATACACAAAAGTTGTGCAAAAAAGTAATTCGATTTTTTTTTCAAATACACTGACTTTGAATTTTATTACATAATATAATTAAGTAATTCATTGTCTTAGAAAACACACCAAAAAAATGCTAATGAAAAAAAAATAGTATATTATATACCAAGGTGGAAAAGTTCATGATTATAGCCAGAGCGCCAAGATTAGAGCCCGAGGTGCGCCGAGGGTTGTAAGGCGCGAAGGCTATAAGGGACTTCTCCACCGTGGTTTATATACTATTTTTTTCACTACTAGATACGTTAAAACCCTTTCTGATAATAATTATTAATCAAATTATTTTGTCGGATGCGACGAGTCCAAGTTGTCATTTCTTGACAGTTGGTATGAAAATCGTCTACGTTAACCAATGAAATTGACGACAATCTTTCGTTGCTAGGTGACGGTTGTTCCATTAGTCACCACTGGTTAATAATGAAAAATTATTTACCTGTCACTGGGCCAACGTAGAAAAACGAAACTTCTCAGTGTTCTATGACAACCGATAACGCTAGACTTTATTACTATAGGGCATTCATTTTAAACGTTGGGTAAAGTTGTAAACTCAAAACACCATAAATTGCGAAAGCAGCAAATTTTCATTGTATCGGTACCGTAAAGTAGGAATCCCTCGGTTCATATAAAACTGGTACCACGTCGTACTTTCACCATCTTATCGACGAGCAAAAGAAAGAGACGTTAAAATATCCACAAGTAAAAAAAAAATAAAACACATTTTGTAATCAGTGACCAAAAAAATGTAAAGAGATTGTTGATTTTAAATAATGTATTTGACAAATAAGATTACTTAATAAAGAAATAAGAGTAATTAGTAAAGATCCATTACATGTATCTTTTAAAGTAAGTAAAAAATAAATAATAAAATACGTAAACAAATAAAAAATTAATCGTCATCTGAATCAAATTCACTAGATGATTCACCAGTATTGGCAACAAATGTTAATGGTTTCACTTGGTCTTCTAAAAGTTGATCTCGATCCCACCATTCTTTAATTTTGGACCCGAATATATTGAACACAGTTTTAGATTCACTGAGTTTCGGACAAATGTCAAAGCAGGCAAGTTTTATTACAAAACCCAACATTTAAAATGAATGCACTATAGTAGTGAAAAAAATTTATGTTATGAAAAACTGCCAAAATTTGAACAGCATTTTGACTTAGTATCTCATATTGTCAAATTAAATCTTTTAACACGTAAATCAACCGACAAAAACACAACATGGAAGTAGCGCAAATTTTCTAATAATATATTTAAACAAAACCATTTGGTTGCCATGGTGACCATAGTACTCCCGATCATTGAAAATATCCCAATTTAACTATAATAAAGAAAAATAAGAACAAATATAATTTCAAGATCATTTATTAAAGAAATCATAATGAGTCGTTTTTTGTGCCGGTCAGTGTATGTATACTAAATATCTGCCACAGTTTCAATTCAAATGATTAAACAGTATTTGCTTCCAGATTAATAAAATGAATCACTTTTTATCGTACGAAGAATTATTATCGGTCCAAAATAATCTGGTGACAGGACCACTCCAAATTTTTTTACCATTTATATAGATAATCTTTTATGAGTGTAATTGTCTAATTGCATAATGCATTATGTAAGGTTGAAATTTTTGAAAAAAAAAGATTTAAAAAAAAACATACCGGGTGATCAAGACGGACTGTTGGCAATACAATTAAAAAAATTTTTTTATTCGGCTATTTACAACACTGCAACCGGATATGTTTTGTGGGTTTATTTGACAGATATCTGACGTAGCATTAATAACAACAAAATGGTAGGTTATGAGAATAAAAATTAACGGCAAAAAGAAATCAAAGTTGGAATTCGGAATAATAATATAAAAATTAATTAAAGGAAATTCTCGAAGTGCTCCCCATTTTGCTCTAAACATAAATTAACTCTCTCGGACGATTCACCAAATCACCAGCATGTTTAATTTAATTTGAAATGTCAAATTTGACTTGTCACTGATGCGGCTGTCAGTGTGAAGCCGTCAACAACCGGGTGACTTTTAATGATTGAAATTATTTTTGTTCCGTTGGCAACACATGATTTTATGTTGGTACACTTGATTGTCAAATTTAAATACATTTGATTGTTCAAAAGTCAAAATAAATCAAATTGTCATTATTTACTTCTAGAATCTTAACCTAGAAAGCAAATCAACAGACAACTGTTTGACAAATGACTAGGCGTACCAATTATTCGGGAGTGCCAACACACTAAATTTGTCTCAATCTTTAACAGATATTTCGGGAGGGAACATATTTTATCACTTAAATTACTATTAAATAAATAAAATGAAGTAAAACACGTCCTGAACATAACTTCAAAAACGGACGAATTACTCACTTTGTATTTTTTACATTCAGGATATGTCATTTTTGTGCACTGTGCACTCAAATACAATAACTCCCAAAAGAGTTTCTTCTTATTTGTTAAATAAAATTAACTTTATTTAAAAAAATTATACTCGTAGTAGTTTTTCATGTTGATAACACCTACACATTCCAATTTGAAAAATCAACATTAAATTTATTTCTTGCCGTCACCTAAGAAATCCGCAAACATGTTTTCATAAACAAAATAAGCCAATTGCATAAGGCTGACAGCGTGACATAAAATGAACGATATGAACTAGTAACAATGAAAAAATTCCTTCTTTTTGTCGGACTAAACCTGAATGAATGCGTTTCTGGACACTAGAACTAGAGACATGCAAGAAACCAGTAAGACCTGTTGTATTATAATAACCGGCTTGTTCAAAAGTGTAGTTTGAGTAATCCCCGCAGAGCGCTAGTAAACGGGTACTTTTTGGGGAAATTATTCATCTTAAGTTTTTGTCATCGAGAATGTTTCTTGTTCAAAAAACTCCTTGTTCTTTGCTGCTTTGAAATTCAATTTGTGAATTTTTTCCTTATTGTTCGTTGTTTTTTTGTTTAGTGTTGTTACTGTTATATTGCGTATTGATTATTATTTTTTAGTGAAGCGCCCGTTTTGTGGCGCCCTCATCGGCGGAAATTGTTTTTTTCTCGGAAACATTGTTATAGTGCATTTTAATGAAATGATTAGGCCGGTTATAATACAGCAGGTCGTGTACAGGACATAAGCATAAACATAATATTTCAGTAAGTTTGAAACATTTTTAGATTGAAGTATTTTACTAGACATTTCTCTGTCACAAATGAAAACCATCACATATTGGGTCTGGATAGATCAAGTCACGTCTAGGTTGTTATTTTTTTTCTTCATTTGCAAATAGCAATGGTTCTTCGCCAATTTATTTCAAGAGAAGTATAGTTATACTGTTATATATATTAGATTTCAAAATGGTTGTCGTCGCAGTTGGTCCTGAAAATTCAAATTTAAGTTGACAGTACGGCCGTTTATAGTAATTTTAGAGTTCTTTGGTTTAGATGTCAATTGTCAAAAAAAAACAAAACGTCAAGGTCAAGAACATTTCTATGAATATCTTATGATTTCCTGTTTTTAGACATTCATTAAGTTAATAAATAACGATTCCAATCAAAAAATATCTGGAAACATCAAAGAATTTGTTGATGACTATAAACAATTGTTATTTCTCACTTTTAGATCATAACCACAAACTGTCAAAATTGATGTTAATTACTTTTTTGTGACTAAATCTAAAGACCGGTGTCCATTCTCATGGCCAACTCCATCGACAACCATTTTGAAATCTGATATAAAAGGGTAGAGTTTTTTCTTACAGTTCGCAGTACCAAAGAGTCTTTCCATGACTGTCACTTGCACCCTTACAACTATATCTTGGTTTAACGCCCTCAACGGTTTAACGACTCCTAGCTCCTGATTTTTTTTACACGAATCCAATTTTGCCATTGGTACAACAATTTATTTAATAATGACATGCAAGACATTACTTTTTTTCTGACGAGGCTTGGTTTCTAATTCCGTTAATTCTCAAAATTATAGAACTTGGTCAGCATATGATTCCTACATTAAAAAAAAAACGTAATGTTTAGAAACTCGATTACAAATTTCAAGAATTGCAACAAGCAATTGAAGATGTCATACCAAATGTAGGCCTTGAAATGCTGACAAATGTGTTTAATTATTTAAACAGAAAAGATCATCATCAAACATTTTCTCTAATGGCTTACTTTTATGTTTATTAAAATATATATCGATTCAATGAATTCTAAGCACGTACGCTTATGTCTACCACAGAACACAGATGTCTACTGTCAAACACGGAACTATTATCAGAACGACCAACATTTCCATTGCCAACATACGGAAAAAACCGAAAACCTTTTATAATCATTTGGTACATAAAAATTGATTTTTTTGTTCGACACTGTCAGAATTTGAGAAATTTCTCCTGTGTGAGCGGATTTTGATAAATGTCACAACTTGTCAAAACGAAACGTCAAGCTAATTTTAAAGATTTTAAGCGATTTGGAGCCTTTAAGGGGCTCGTCAAACAAAACAACGTTGTATTCAACTCGTTCTTGTGTAAATTGAGCCTTTTTTGGCACTCGTGGGCCACTTATACCAAAAAAAGCCCAATTTACACACGAACTCCTTAAATAAACTACTATTATCAGAAATCTTACTAAAACTAATGAATTGTTATAGTATTTTACAGTAGAAAAAAGTTGAAAAATAAAGTTTAGATCTACGTTGCTATAGTTATTTGGTCATTCATAACGGCCGCTCCCGCTCATAAAACAGTCCAGATATCCACCTTTAACAACTAGATATTACAAAAATTAATTTACTTAACTTTTTTAAAATTTCGCCAAATAAAGAAGGCACAAAAACGGGACGAGCTTCCTCGTATTATTTTATAAAATAATAAAAACACCGAAAAAAAAAAGTGCTGCGCCCACAGAAAAAAAATCATGGGCAGATATACACATAAAAACAATATTCGAACCAATTTTTATTCAAATTAAGTAATCTATCAGATTTATCAAATGCATATTTGTGAATTACGTATTTGAAACAGTTTATCGATGCAATTAAGATTCCAAAGGAATAATCACTCTTACATCACTTCCACATAAATCATGTCATTAAAATATTATGTTCCACTTAAAAATCCTAATCTGTAGATATATTGAAATTCTTTGGAACTTATTAGATAGAGATTAAAGTCTATTTGTCGGATTAATCCTTAAAAATATGAATTAATCGCCTGGAAAGTTAATATTGTTGACATAAACATTAATCAAAGCAGGATAACGTAAACATATATCATGTTGTGGCAAATCAACTAGAAAATTTAAAAAACTACGTAATTATGTCAATAATAAAATACAGGGTTATTATTAATGTTTCTAACATCGTAGGTGGCTGTGCGCTTTACTTAGGTAGAGTAAGGCCGGCCTGAGCATGGCCTGAGATATGACATTTGGTGGGGTGCGCGTAGACGGAAAACAGTCGGGACGAGTCCATCTTTCGTAAAATAGGGGTGTTCAACAAATTAAAAAAAAATCAGCTGATTGTTACTGTGACCGCTATTCTCTGCTGTGACCGGTTTTGCCACGCCACTGGAATATTTTGTCCGCGCAGATCTCCCCCACCAAATGTCATATCTCAGGCCGGCTTTACTCTACGCCGCTACGCCAACTAGATGTTAAAAATATTTATAAAAACCCTGTACCTTTTTACAAATAGTGTCAAAAACCTAGGAAAAGTTGAAATGTCATATTTTTTTTACAAAATGGCGACCTGTCAATGTACTTTAAATTTGTCATTTTTGCAAAAATTCTTCCCCATTTGCCTAAACCGCTGGAAACAAAGCAACCACTAACCTTCGTGAGCCTCTGCTTGGCCGCCATACACCTGATATTGTCGTCGAAGACGAACTTGGCACTGAGAAGAGGAACCCTGTTGGTGGTCGTTCCCGACAAAGGCCTGTGTATAGTGATATGAAGACACCTGGAATCGTCCTTGTCCCCCGTCACTTCGATATCCTGCAGAAAACCCACCAACTTGGCCACTCCCCAACCCAACCTCTTGGTATCCGGCTCGACCAGGATCAATTGCAAGACGTCGATGACCAGGAACCTCCTGGTCTTGGTCCCATCCTTCCACAGGACGACGCACGCGATCAAGTCTGAATTATCTGCAACAAAACGAAACGGTCTCATCAGTGGGCCTCGCCTGGGGAAACACCGCAGAACGAAGACAATCGTTAAATCCTCCCTTCAAAGAAAGTGCAAAAATCGACAACCATGCAAAGAATCGGTGCAGGCGAAAGGCTGAAAGCGACTGAAGAAAACAAACGAAAACACTTTCTTTAACAATTGTTAAATCATCATTTATTGAATCGTGTGCAATTTAACGATTGTTTGATTCGTGCAGCTCTGACACACAACGAGATATACTCAGGTCCAAGGCTTGATCGATCTGGACGCAGCTTTGGGGGTTGGTGAGCGGCAGCTGGGTCTCCATTTCCCCGTTCAGGGTTAACACCACGCTCCTGACCAGGAAGAACACTCGGATGGCTCGACGCGCCCGCTCCACCTGCTCGACAAAACACTTTTATCTCACGATTTCGACGCCATCTCCCACGACCAAATACACACAGGTTGCTTCAAATTCGAGGAGGGAACTGTGCAAGAGATGGCGCCATCATCACTGGATCCCTATTGGCGAACCGAGCAACTTTGAGTACCAACAATCCATGGCCTCCTAGATCGAAAGAGACAAGGTCTCTTATAAGGTCAGTCGCATTAGCTAGTTTCAGGGCTTTTTTGTGTTTTTAAGAGCGCAGCACATTAAGGGGCTTGGAGGGTTGCCTATCTTGAGTAACATAACCTTAAATAATGGACAATGTAAGGTTATGGCCGGCCGGATCGTCGGAATGTCTATTTTTAAATGTATTTGATCGACATTCCATGACATCTCCTATAGTAGTTCCCTCTATTTTTCAATCATGAAGGTTTACAGTAGGCACCCAATTTTGAGAAATAAAAAATATTTGTCAATTTATTGATTGACTTTGCGATAATTATGTATAAAAAAATGAACAGAAGTTTGTCACTCTCACAGTGAAATCTCAAAATTTAATATTTTTACTGTTCTAACCTTACACTGTCCATTTTTTAAGGTTATGTTATGGAGGATAGGCAATCCTCCAAGCCCCTTAATGTGCTGCCCTCTTCAAAACACTGAAACTAGCCAATGCGGCGGGTCAGATAAGAGACTTTGTCTCTTTCGATCTAGGAGGCAATGCAACAATCTAATTGTAGGAGGCCGGTGTTCAACAGATGGCGCCATCACCGCTGGCCTCCTGTAGTTGGGATTTCGATCTATTCGTTTTTAAGTAGAGGGAATTTGAACACAGAACCAGACAGAGAGATAGACAAATATTCTAAAACCTACTAAAATGTCTTCTGTATGGCGCAATTTTTTTTCAAATAACAGAACAGACATTCCAATGTTACATACAGGGTGTGCCAAAAAAAAAAGACGAGTCTCTAGCTCCCTTAAGCTATAGCTTAACATAAGCTTTTAAGTTAACAGTTGTATCGAACACCCGGCTTGGATACAATTTCCGGTCAAAGTTGGCGTTGAAGAGTCGATTGTGAACGTACTACGGATCACGGATCAGCTGTTTAAATCTTACCGATGTTTGTGTTTTTACACGAGTGTTGCTTTCACAATCGACTCTTCAACGCCAACTTTGACATTACAGTTTTCCGTATCGACTCTTGTAGTAAACCCTGACGTGTACGCACTGTTTCGAAATCTCAACCGTACGCAACCACCTATCTGTATTTGATCCGCATTGCTTTGGTCGACTTTAATGTTGTTAATCACGATTACTAACCTCACTAAAGTCGCAACTCACCTCTCCGCAAGGCAGTCGCTTCGTGAAATCGATTCCCGTCATCGGCGTGCCGGTAGGGGGCAGCAGGATCGCGCTGTCCATGCACAGCCATTCCACATTGAGTGAACTCTTCGACATATCACAGTATTCATGTTCGAACATGTCAAGGAATATTTCTTCGCTTTTGTAGAAATTTCGAAGGAGGGCCGTGCTTTGGGTCTTGGCCGACTCGATGGTCAGTTTGTGGCACTCCAACAAGACGCTCTTGCCGTCGGCCATCACTAATTGCACTAAGAGTTTTAACGCTAGTTCCAGGGTGACCAGTCTGACACGACACGACGGTTGGCATGACAGTAACACTATGTACAGGAGCTTGTCCACCAAGTGTGTGTTGTAAGTGTATCGTACGTCCTTCTTCGACGTGTAGGTCTTCTTCGGCTTCAAGACTTGCTCGTTGATGTCTGGCATTATTCCTGCAATAAATCTGTACGTTGTCGACGCCATTTAAACCCTTCACTAGCACTTGCCTTTGTTGTATGCCATCGCGTAGAGCAAGCTCAAAGCGAAGAGCGCCGCGTAGTCGTTCTCCGAACAGTCCAAAGCGTTGTAGACCGTTTCCAAAAACGGTTTCTCCGAGACATTCTCGCCCTCCGTCGGCGTCGTCGCCAACCTCTGCTTCTCCTCGTCCGTGATGTTCCTCTGCTCTTCCACCACGTCGTCCTTGAAACTGATCTCCGATCCGCTCGCCTCGTCCTTCTGCCCGCTCTGTCCCATCTCCATCTCGTACGACTCCAACAGCTTGTCCACTCCCCTGTCGAAGATCGATCGGTCGGTCTTGAGGACGATCCAAGCGAGAGTTTGGACGAGGGGCGAATGCGATATGATAAGACACACTTGGGACAGGAGGAAGAGCGCCACGACGCACGACACCTTTCCGGCGGACAGTTCGTGGGAGATTCCCCCGTTTGATTCGTTCAGGCTGAATTTTTGATTGAGTGCTTTGGTGAGGGCGTCCGCTCCCGGTCTCTTCACGGTGGTCAGCGAGTAGATATAGAGCGGGATGAGGAGCTTGTGGAGGAGGTGGTCGGTCAGGACGTGGTTCAGGTCGGTGATGTTCAAGCAGAGGATGTCGTTCAGGTAGTGCAAGTGGTCCAGGTGCTCGGCTACCAGGTCGGCCAGGCGGTTTTGAGACTGGTGGCTGCCAAAGAAAAAATGTAGAGACTTACAAGACTAGTCCTATTCTTTGAATAAATCATTTAGAAGAAAAAATTGTTGGAGGATTCACAAGATTAGGAAATCTTAAAAGAGTTGTGCATATTGTGAAGGTCTAACTTAATACTCTTACAAGGAGAAGTCACCAGATGTGCGACGGCTTTTTGGTTGCCCCAACTGCCGATATCACTATCCTAAAAGGAAGCGGCCGAACGTTTGTAAATTTACCAAAAAAAAAAAAAAATGGCAAATTTTGACGCATTTCTCGCGCCATAGGGCCAAGCCGAACGCTCGGCGCTCCGGGTTCGAATCTTTTTGCCGGATTTTTTTTTTTAATTATTGAAAGAAAGAAAACGCATTACTGTAACCTGCTTCATGATTTTTTTTTGTTTTTTTAATTAAATTTGGGTTTTTATTTTTAAACGCTTTTACCAATTGGCCCACCTTGCTTTTTCGTAAATTTACGAGCGATTGGGCGTTTCCTTTCAGGGTGGGCAGTCGGGGCAACCACCCTGATTTTTTTTGTTTTTTTTTTTTTATTCAAAAAGCTGTCATACATTTGGCAACCTCTCGTGGTTTTGAAGATTTTTTTTCTTGGTATAGTCGTGGAGAAAGTAAAGTCTTCAACTTGCGTATAATGGCTATTATTCAATCGGACGATGCCACCACTCGTCTACGACTCGTGTTGGAATTTTCATCCTCTTGAATAATAGCCATCATTATACGCTCGTTATTATTAATTCACTTATTGTTAATAATGTAACCATATTTAAAAATTATCGTCGTTGCCATTTTCTCTTCTATTTTTTCCATTTTATGCAAGAATTATGAGTACATTTTCAGGCTAATTCCACCACAAATTTTCTGCCAGAATCGTGTAGTATTATTTTTAATTCACTTATTATTAATAACTAAATGTATTTAAAAATTATCATCGTTGCCATTTTCTCTTTTGTTTTTTCCATTTTATGCAACAATTATGGGTACATTTTCAGGCTAATTCCACCACAAATTTTCTAGATCTCATGAATTTCCTTATCCCACGGTATGTGTATGTATACATTTGCCGCCTCTTCTGGATTTGTAAATTTGACATTTGACAGCTTGCACTTGTCACTTTGTAGTTTCCTTTGCTCTGTTGTTAATCACTTTTCATTGTGTGAATGACGGTATTTTTGAGTTAGTTCAAGTAAAAAAAAATGTCTTTCTCGATTGCTTCGTTCGAACTTTCGTAGTAGTACTTTCGTAGTAATATGTAGTACCGCTACACTATGTATTGTAGGCGGCATCTTGTGTAAAATTATTGACTTCCTTTAAACCAGTCTTTCCTAAAACATTTTCCCTGATTTTACATAATTGTGTAATCTAACTACATATTTAGTTAATTAATAAGAACCAGTAGATATTTAGTCACACTTTGCAAAAAATGTTTATTTTAAAGAGTTCTATTGGTGATTAAATTTATTACGTGGAGTTCCATAACATCCTGGATATGTGCCTTCCTCGTGATAAACATACATTTTTTCCCTGATTGACTGTGATAAAAGCTTATAATAAATAATCTCCAAATGTTATTTATCATTCTTCATGTACTTTGTTGGTAAATATCCTCCCTCCTATTTTCTTTGGAACTTTCACATATTTCTTGCATCGCGCATGAATTGTTAGGTATTTATTTATTTTAGTCGCCAGTTTAATTTGTTTCTTAAAAAACACATAAAATATGATTTTACTTTCAAATTCCCGTCATAAACCGTGTTACTGTGAATAACTCTTTCCAAATTAATATTATTATAATTGACGACGTAAATGCAGAAATAATTTTGCAATTACCGAGTAAAAATGGAAACTCACTGTATTACTTCCATTTGGTACTAATTACTGAAAAAACATCTGCTTTCATTTCACAATAATACACATGTTCCATAATAATGGAAAGTTTACAACTTCCTTACGTAAAAATAAATAATAAAATACATTTTCATAAACCCGTGCGCTAAAACCTCAACGTTCACAAAATATTCTCGCTATAACGTAAAAGAGTAAATCCAATTTTTTTAAGTTATATAACGAGTTTTTTGGATCTTATTAAGAAAAATTTTAAATTCTATTTTAAGCAAATAACTTGTGAACGAGACTATAACTACGCCGATAATTTATACGAATTCCTTTATCTCCTATGCATTATTAAAATTTATAGTAGACATTCTTATCAATTTGATAGACATGACTAATACGCTCTCATTTCATTTTTTGTTTCCCAAGTAATCGCTTATCAGAACGTCAATAACTTTTACGTCTTTGCATTCCTTCCTGACACAAAAATGTTTCCACAAAACCTTGGAATTTAGTACAGGAATGTAGTAAAATATAAGAAATCATTCTATGAACAAATAACAAAGCCAAGATAAATTGGGAGAGCCTTGAAGTTGTCCTCAGAGATCGCTAAATCCTTTAATTAGTAGTACACTTATCACTTACTCTGCATCATTGCGAACACACGCGTCCAACTCTTGGATATGTTTTCCGATAAACCAGACTATATTAGAGAAATAAGGAGCTGCAGTTCTGTCCCTGATAAAAGCGAGCATGCTGGCGTCCTCCACTTTGTACACGTTCAAGGTCAAAGTCCGTACTGCTATCCTCACCATAGATTCAGGATGATTGAAGAATTTGATGGCTTCAGTGTACAAAGGAAAATCGTTAGTGTGCTACAAAACAGGATTTAAAAAAAACAAAACACATTACTCTGTGATTTACTTCATTGTAGAAGAAGTGTATGGTGTGAGCATTCAATTTCAAACTGAGCGTCTTGAGAAACGAGATGTAGTAAGCCATGACCTCCTCATCAGAAAAATCAAATTTATGCACGATGATCGAATTCACATGGTTATTAGATAACAAATAATCTGAAAAAGACAAACAATTACTCCATGGAGGTGATTTGGAAATGAGTCTTTACACAACGACGTTTCGTTCCTAATGTTCTCGAATAAAATATTAAGCGTTTGAAGCAACTGGACGCAAACGAAACTCGAGCCTCCACTTCGTTGTCTCATGATGCGCAGAAAAAACGACAACATGTTCTTTTCCAAGAAGAAGCTGCGGGAGCGTCGTTAGTGGGGTGAAGGGACAAATTTGGGACTTACTCAAATACGGAAGAGTCGTTCTGGTCGCCCCAAATCAGAATCTCTGCTATGGATCGAAGGGTCTCGACCAGGAGGCCCCGGTTGTGCTCCGAGACGGTTTGGTTGCGCGAAAGCACATTGTACAAGTATTTCAAGTGTTCCAAGGAATGGGGGTTCTTGGGGCGGCCCCAACCGCCGCCGAACCAACTCCTGCTGCGAAACATTCTGATATGACTATTTGTCCTCCGTCAAGCACCATAACCCAACTTTAGCGACATTATCAACAAGTTCCTAGTTCGAATCGATCATTTCGAGGGTAATTGTTTAATTACGACGCGGTTTTGTCGAATAACCACTGTTTAGGGAATTTGACAGGTGTTTGAAATGTCAAAATCATCTGTCTAGTTGGAGTCCGTTCCCAAACGTCAAAACCATCACAGCCAAAACTTTTTAAAAAATAGTCAAAAACATAAGATCAAAAGCACAAACCATTAAAATAGATTTTATTCTCGTAATAGCACAACACTTAAAAATTAAATTTTGAAAATTGAGACACCAATCTTGAAGTTACGTTTGCATTAGTCATAATTTGCATTGTCTCGAATTTCCGATTACTTGATTTTCGAAATCGGGGATTTCCTCACCGGAAAAATGAAAATACGGGGTGATCAAGAAGGACTGTTTAAGTTGGTAACACTGAATTGTATTTTAAATCGTATAACAGGAGTAACTTTCGGTTGTTGATGGCTTCTCGTTGTTAATGCTATACCTACATCAGATATTTGTCAAATAAACCAACAAAACATATCCGGTTGCAGTGTTATAAATAACCGAATTAAAAAAAATTCTTAATTGTATTGCCAACTTAAACAGTCCTTCTTGATCACCCGGTAAATACGATTCAGTGCACCAAGAGTCTTATCAGTTCCGATACGACTTTAACATTAACACTATTCCCTAACAACATGTACTTTTTCCTATTTTCCATTCCTGGTGGAAATGAGAAAGTTTCGGGAAAACACATCAACCTGCAGACTTCTCTCGGAGTAAAAAATCGCAGTTTTAATTGTACGACCAGTTTTAAATATTCGTCAGAACCTTTCTCTACATTTTGAATTTGTGATAAAATTGTTTTGACAAACTCTTCAGACTTTTCTGTAAAAACGCTTCCAGCACCTTCAATGTAGCGACTGTAGCTTTTGGTAAAACAACACGAATTTCTAGAATGTGAGTAACAGATATCTAAGATGTTAAAATATTTTCTCAAAATTTTGTCGCTAATGTAATATTGACTGAAGTCTTGATTTTCTTCTAAAATGTCACCAATGCTAACAAGATTATTTAAATTGGCAGACACTTCGCTCAGGGGAAAATCGTAAGTCTAGAAAAATAAATATACATTAACCTTCAATTAATTTGTTGAAAGGGGTACTTACTAGTGGCCCCACTTCAAATGGAAACTCTAGAGGGTGTTTCTTTCCCAAAAGATAATACCGGCGTCTGCTGTTGGGGATTCCCACTTGATGAGGTGTTAAAATATACTCTTGACAGATAAAACCGCATTCTGTTAATGTACTGACTAACAATTCTCTCATTTGTGAAACTTCAAACCCTACCACGTTCTCCACCAAGATTCTTTTAATAGTTTGCAAGGTGGGAAAAATCTCCATGAGATGTACAAAAGACGTCGTTCGAAAATCGGCGATATCTTGCTGGTTACCGTTTCTGGTGAAGGGCTGACAAGGAGGCGACATTAAAATCGTGTCGACATCAAACCCTTCGACCATTTCCTTCGTGAGGCCATCGAGATTATGATACAGTAACAGTCTCTCCGAAAAGTTGTGTTTATACACGCTGTTGGCGATGGGGCTTATGTCAATTGATTTTTTTATTTCGCCCTTTACACCACTTGCTGAAAGAATACTCAAATAGCGTTAAAAATTTCACGTGAAGGTAGAGACGTACCGAGCAACGCCAAATGCATTCCTCCTATTCCACTGTACAATTCTAAAATCTTCATTTTTGGTGTAGTGGTTAATTTAATTGAGCCACATGCGATCACAGATTGTTTTTAACCTCACTTTTTGTGGTAGTGTTGAATGTGTAATATAACTCACAATATTTCTTTATCTTTATTACAGCCTCATTTTATTTACACAAATGCTTTTTTATTCTTTTTATGGTCTTTTTTGGATTGAATTTTTTTAAAAGTATTCGGCTTTGAAGTTTTGCTGAGAACATTTTCTGAATTCTGACAGCTGTTGACAACGTACGATAACGCGCCAAATTTAAACAGCTGTCACTGTTGACAGTTTAGGCTTCCAATATAAATATTCCTGCACTAGTTAGTATAAATAAATTATTATAAATATCAACAGAAACATAACATTATTGCTTCATTTTATTAGCCTAAAAAATATTGAGAAATAAAAAATTGTCTTACGATAATCTGTAACAATTATTGTATTGCAATATTATGTTTACAGTTATTCGGATCCTTATTATAATGAATAATTATTCTTAGCAAATATTTTGCTAGACTGGCTGTCCCTTTTCGTTTTACTTTTGCAACTTTAATTATAATTCTCTAGGGTTGGTTCAGTTTATCTACTTCATTCATTCGTTCATTTCTACTGTTCCTGAACTAACACTGAAACTTTAGGTAGTTTGCGTCTTTAAAAGCCCATGGAGCACACTTTCACATGGAAAGTCTACAAGTTGCTGGACAATGCTTTGAAAAAACATCCACATGTAAAGAATCTAAAATGATAAAATCTCTTTTAAATTTTTTTTTCTAATACAGCAAAGATATTCCGAATATTAAAATTATAAATAGATGGATGAAACGATTTCAGACCGCTCTGAAGGTGTTGGTGGATGGTGGTATAAACTAACTAAACGTCAACACTTATACTTTGACTAACAAATCAGAATTAAATCGAGTGTGTCAAAAAAGTCGCATACCAAGAAGATACAAAATTTAGGGTGAACCTGGAACATGAAGAAACATTTTTTTTTTGCTTTTAGCCATTCGTTAACACGTTAACGCGCAAGAGCTTTTGGACATTACAACTAAACTACCAGTAAAACTAAATAATCCTGTTATTCACTTATTCATTGATGCGGGAATATTGTATGACAAGTTTCAAAGGTGCCATCATGGAGGGAGCACTGTTCAAAAAAGTGGTTACGACCGCGCTTTTCTGTAGACCTAATAACAAGAAAAAGTTAACGCAGATATTTCATCTTTCCAGTGGCGTCCCTTTAACTTTTTTTCTGGGGACAATTTTTGTAGGAATTGTAGGAAGACGACCGTAAATATTTAGTTCAAAATAAAAACAGATCAGAGTTGTACAACTGAAAAAATACAAAGACAATTCACCAACCGGTTCACGTGTAAAAAACCAAATCCCAGTAAAATGACTGAACACCGACGCCTATGAAGCATCTGATGCCAAACGACCCTCGTCACGAAATTTCACGAAGTACTGGCGGTCATTTTAAAAGGCGTCATAAAAGGTCTCCGCACAGGTCTCGCGACGTGCCGCTTCCTTTACATTGCCAGCATAGGCAGTGCTCCATCCATATCCCTCTACGGCCAAATAGCTATTACCGTATTACGACACTCATTTTGCGTGCTATAATAGTAGTTTATTTAATGAGTTCGTGTGTAAATTGGGCCTTTTTTGGCACAAGTGGGCCATTTTAAAACGCGAGTGAAACGACCAACCACGACAAAAGTCCCCAAATTTAAAAAAATGTTAATTTTCGCTTAAAAATGGTTTAAAAGGTGCAAAGTAGAAAAAATAGTGTATGATATTTCGTTTGTAAGTCATTTTGTAGCATTTACTCAAAATGAGTTTTACCGGAAATAAATATGGTAATATGTATTTAGCTCTTGGTGCCGCAGAAAATAACGTAGCATTTTGAATTTGGCGTCACAGTCACGTGGGTGTGTAGGTATTAATGGAAAGTTTTTGAAATATTTTACTTTTTATCGATTAAAAAAATAAATTTGGCCTGGTTTAACAACAGAAAATTTTCAATAAATTAATACACGATAATTTTATTAAAGTTAACAACAATTATTACCAAATTTTGTTATTATTTGTTGTTAAATAATTAAACATTTCTCTGCCCTATTTACGCTTTGAGTGCTTAATCATTTGTTTTCATTACTCAAGCCCGGCCAACTTGATTTTCTAATGGATAAAATAATTCAATTTGTTAATCTTCAAAGTCACTTTTTATACGTAAACATACAAAAATATATGTCCTGTTTCATAATTATTCGTCATTATTCATTAAACATGTAGGGTGTCATTGAAAATTTTGAAATGAGGTGGCTGGGGGGCGGCTGAGAGCAGAGTAGTGACATGGTAACTGTATTAAATTACGCCCCCTTAAATTTTCAATTTTGCAACATTCCGAATTTTTCGCACAAACATCCAGTATTTACGCCCAGTATTTAGGCATTTAATGGAACTATAACAATAAAACCAAACATTTCATTCTTTCTGAATTGCATATAATACAACTTGTTTTAATGTAGTACACCAAAAGAGATCAGAAGGTTCCAAGTCTGGAAGATAAGGCGGATGTTCTAATAACTTTACTTGTGAGGTTTCCAAAACATACTTCCTTGGGTAGTATGAGGAGAAGTCAGTTGTGGTTAAAAAGTATCGCACTTTATTGCATTGCATTGATTTCCCACGTCAACAGGTGCACAGGGTGCACACTTGGAGAAAAAAAATGATACCTACCATCTTTTTCTGTTCATTTCTAGATGACTTAGAGACGGCAAAGATGTCAAAGATGCTAAAAATACATCAGAATGCAATATTCGACATACAGGATGATTTTTAACGATTGACAGGAGTTGTCAGTGGCGTCTCGAATAGGGTTGGTTAATATGTATAATTAGTAGGTAATTCCGTTAGAACTGATGGTCCTCCGGTGGATTTGCCCTTACAAATACAGTTTTTATTTTTAAATCACTTTACAATTCTATCTTTATGTTGAACGAATAATTTGCGAGAAAAATCAACATCGGGATACTTTTCGTGAAATTGTTCCATTCACAGTTGCACTGAATAAGACCATTCACCATTTTCAGAAAAATTGTTCTGAAAAGAACTGTTCTCGTAGAAAATGTAACAAGCAGTAAAATTAAAAAAGATAAACGTTGAACACAAGTGCAACTACGAAAATCAAAACAACAAAACGCAAAACCCTTTAGAAAAACTCACAAGTTGACCTAGACATTTAATAGCGAAAATTACCAGACAGTCTAACCTAATTCAAACTATGAAATACACTAAAAACTGTGGCGCCAAATTCAAAATGTCCCCAATCATTAAAAATCACCTGTATTTCTTTGATGTAAAAAATTCTCGAAATCGTAACAAATTATTTCTATTGAATTTTTTCTCTCTGTATACAGTGTGTCCAAAAAGTCTCGAAACACCCCAATAAAATAGAAACGAATGATTATGCGTTACGTTTTCATTTGGGTGTTTCCAGACTTTTTGGATATACTGTATGTACTGCTATACCTATTTAAAAAAATAACGATTTCAATCTCAACTTATCTAACATTTCTTGTACAAAGAAGATGTTATATTCTGGTCACGGCAGCAAAGTAAAGTTTGCCGTTAGTGGTACTGTTTTTGTAATTCGTTTTGTTCACTTTTCCTCGTGGAATGATATTTTGCAAAAAATATGAAACGAAAAATTTGTGAGAAATGTAAAGCCGATTTAATCCTACGTTGTGTTGTGTTACTTATTTTTATTTAACTAAGGTTCTTCGAGAGGCTGCATTTTGTGCTTTGCGCCAGATTACAGCTGCTTGAGTACGATGGACACTGACGGAGCTTCTCCGACCACGAGAGTTCCAAGGAAGGAATAATGAATGAATCTAGAGCTAAACATGAACTGGTCTTTAAAATGTATGAGCAGTGGCGCAATTCTAAAATAAAAGCGAACCTATTCGGACCATTACAACATCAACATTTAAGTTTCCCTTGTTAGAAAACAAAAACATTTTATAGTGTTCCAGTTGTGCGCTGCAACCCAAATCACTCAACTCATTCCTTTTCCCTCACCATCAACACACTTTCAGCGTTTCAGTCCAGTCGCTATTTTAGTTTCTTCCAGAGAAAAATTGCATTAACCGCGATCGCACGATAAAGTCGTCCAGTGGGCCGCGACAACCTGTGCAACCGGCCCCACGCCGCCCCCAGGTCATCGGGGTGAAAACGTCCCTCGATGCCTTCGTCCGATCCAATTTGTCCGAGTCGATGTCACAGGTTACTTGCGGCTTAGAAGCGCGTCCTTGACGTCACAGTCGGTGTATTTCTTGCGTGAGAATGCGCGACGCCTAAGTCCGAGCCGCACACTCATCAGTTGGCGTCTACATGTTGGCGTCGCCAGGCGTCGAGTGCTCCAGCCCTCGTCCGATCCCGCGAAGACAACACACCAGAACCACCGCACCGGACATGGACTGAGTAAGTTGTTTGTTGTAGTCGTGCAGTGTGACAACAACCCCCAGTGGTCAGCTACCACTTCGTGGACTTGCGGCGCTCTTCTTGTGTTTTTACTAAGTGTGACAAGTGTCTTTTGTTGACTTTTCGCCGGGATTTCATCGAGGAATTCCTGCGATCAGACACGAGAATATTAGAGTTGTCTTAAACATTCCTCGAATTCCTCCCGAGATATTCCCTTTTATGAATCCGAACCGTTCGACTTATCCGAGTGATCAGTGCAGGAATTTAATTTTTACTCCATTTTCGAACACACTTTTCTAACAATAAGAAATGCAAAATTCCCGTTGCCAATAACCGAAAAGCCTGCCAACTGACCTAAAAATAGACAGACTCCATTGATAAAATTTATTGTGGTTTATATAACACGCGGTTCACACACGACTGATTCATCTCCAAAAATCTTCCAGTGTTAGATCTTTGAAAGAGCGCAGATAGCTCTTTGCCCCCAGATTTCCACCGACACTTCGCAAGAGTTGCTTTCCCAAACTCAACGTTCTCGTTGCGGTAGCACTTCTAGAACCTTTTCGTCCTTGCGCCAAAGAACAATAGAATTTTTTAATGGTGGACGTCTCCACAGATAAATCGTCGCCTAGCCGCTTCGGTATTAATGTTTTGGCATGCGGCCACTTCTAGAAAAATTACTAGTTTTACTAATGGCTGAATAAATCTTGAAAAATCCTATTATTCCTTTTGCTATTTGTGAAAACTGAAAAATGATATTGTCATGCCGGATTGTTTTGTTTTTTTTGGGCTCGCTGAATAATTCATGCAGTTGCTTTGGATTTTTTCTGGTAGTGGGGTAATGGAGAGCACGTGTTGCAAATAAAGTTGGCATCAATGCAAGGAAACAGACTTGCGGTGATTACAACAAATGGGAAAACGAGAAATTAACGGCGCCGATAAATCGATATTAGGGAATTAAGTTGCGTTGTGTTTGTTTTGACAAGTAAGTTTGTGAGTTAAAAAAATACATCTGTTGATGTTTGTCTTAAGTTATTGTTATTACGTGGTCGTACATTAAGAATACTGAGTGATGTGTGAATCATTGCGGCATCTTGGTTGTCATTTTTCTGTGATGAAAAGTGTGCTACTTTTTAATTTGTAAATTGAACACTGTGTATTTGGATGAGATGGAGATAAAATTAGAAAAGCGAAATAATATGTCAGTTTATCTGATTTCTCTTTTTAGCTATTTCCTCGACTGACATTTTTTTTAGAAATGAAAAATATTAAATTTGTGTTATTAAACTAAAAAAAAACATTTTTAGAAATGACAGTCATTTTATGACAACCTTAAAAAACATAAATTCCCAAAATAAATTCCAAAATTAAAACAATTGGTTATTGGTCTAATTCCCAAAATTTAGAACCGTTTTTAAATTTTGTTTAATAACATTTTTTTTTTTAATTTTGATTATTTTACTGCGTGAGCAACAATGACTGTTTCAGTTGGCAATAAAACTGATGACTTTTATGTAATGTTCCAACGAGAAAACCATTTTATCAATAAAAGATTATAAAAACCAAGATGTTTAAATTTGCAATTTATGTCAACTGTCAATAAAGACAATAAAACAACCAGAAATGGGTACAATTCAGTCTTCCAATTCCAAGTAAAATTTTTATTGCCATCTGAAACAGTTACTGTTGCTTACGCGGCATAATGAAACAGTGTAACAAGTGTTCAATAAATTTGTGGTTAAGCGGTCGTGGTTTTTTCTGATTTCCAAGGTCATCTTTTTAATTTGCAAATCCTTAGATAACCTCATTTTGATAATACATAGGTTCATTTATTGTGATAAACTGATAAATGACAAATTGCAGTTTTCGGTTCACTTTGTATGATTTTCCTAAAGCTTTGAACAGTTTCTGAAATACGTTCTCCACTCTTTCGTCCTACACTTTTTGTTTCACGAATATTTGACAGCTAATGAAGTTACATCATACATCAATAGAAAGAAACAAACGCAAGCACCAAACTACTTGACCACACATTTTTGGACACACGTTATCTACAAAGTCAAAAACAAATCTGAGATTTACCAAGTTCAGATTTATTTCCTCTAGTGAACTTGTTGCAAATATTTTATATTTCATTTGAAAAATAATCGTACTTGTGTTGGTAAAAATTATTGTTATGTACTAATATTATTTACGAGAGACTTTCGATGAAAATTTCGTTATATGCAACCCAAAATACAAGAAACCCCTAGAACTTGATATGTTGTTTAATTCAAAATAAGTTAGCAATCCAAGTAGCTTGGCGAATAAGATTAATTATGACACTTTCTTTTTATTGAGGTTATGTGCAAAAGTTAAAATAAATGTGAAAATTGACATGACAGACAATAAGGGTCAGCAATCGTTCATTTAAGTATTACTTTTTATAAATTTAGGAAGCTAGAAACCATTGGAAATTGTAGTTTGGGTTGCATATAACGAAATTTTCATCGGAAGTCTCTCGTGACTAACCCTGTATAAATTGTTTCAGGAAGTTGTTTTTTATTAAAATAAATGCAAATAGATTTACTAGAAGTTTCATAAAAAATAATTGATCGTAAAAATACCAGTTGTAATGATGTGGATGGCTGACATCAATACATCAAGCTAACGAAAATGCGAAGTCAAAACGAATAAGGAAATGACATATTAAAAACTGTATTAGCGAACGATTAAATTGGAAGCAGTTTGCTTGGCTGGTTCTTTCGACTTCTAAAAGCTGCTACCAAAACAAGTTATGAGAAAAACTTGTTACATTAAAATATCAGATCTGTTATCTAAACTTTATTTGTACGATTACGGCAATTGTAGGAAAAATATGAATTCATCAATATTTTTTTACTTTCGCTTACCCTTATGAAATAAATAAACCATCTATAAGTATTTCTTCTGCTTGTTGATCATTTCTAGAATAGAATGTCACTTTTGTATTTTTTCGCACCATTTATTAAAGATGATCGCGTTTATTTGGGGTTTGTAATCGTGTGAGACAAATATTCTTGACATTGTAGATAGCAGTATATTACTCAACGAGCGTGTAATGCTGCCTGACACCCACGAAAATAAAGTTTCGAGTGGATAGTAGCTATTACACACGAGTCAAACGTAAGAGGTACCTTTTCTAAGACTAATTCTAATTTTCTCTGTACAAACTCGTTTACTACTTTTTGGAACGTACTATCGCGGCCAAAATACTCTGGTCGTCAATGTGACATAAATGACATTCAATTGTAAAGCAAACTTTAGGAAGTTTAACCTTATTTTTTACTAGTGTCAAAATTATTTTAATGTACTATGGCGGCCAAAAAATTTTGGCCGTCACTTTCTTGACATTCAAGTAAAGTGTAAATAAACCTTTAGGAATCGTAACCTCACTTTCGATTCTTGTCACTTTGACAATCAATTTAAACTGTTTGAAGCTCAGATATTCCAAAAATCCGACATGAATGAACAAAATTAGAGCAATCATACGTAGATAACCTGAGGTAAACGTTCTGTGTAGTAGAAATGACAAAATAATTTTGAGTTTTGAAATTTACCACCCAAAAAATAACGTTCATAATCAAGACGGTAATCATGATGACAATAAAGTATGGATTACAATTTTTTTTTTTTTTTTGAATTGACAGACAACGACGGCCAAAATTTTTTGGCCGGCATAGTATCAGTGTCATACGGGTGGGGTAAATCCCAGCTGCGGAGGCAGGGTTCAAAAGCAAAAAATCAACATGGTCGCGGTTTAGACAACCTTCAGAAGCAAGTAAGACGATTCTATATTTATCAAAAACTGAAGGTGCCATATTTTTGACAATAATTTGAAATTGTCATATATATTGACATTAATACTTGATTTACATTTGAAGTGTCAAAAAATGACGACCAAAGTATTTTGGCCGCGATAGTACAAACTCGTGAATTATAACATTTGACAATAATTGTGGCATGCGAATATTGCTTCGTGTGAGTTATTACTCACAGCCGTGGGTAATGAATAGTGTTACTGATCAGGAGCAGGTCAACATTTTAATCGAATGATTGACAATAGAAGGTGCGTAGTCTTGTAAATTTCATTTAAACTTTATAGTTGTATTTAATTTTATGATAAAAATGTTGTTACAATAATGAAAAGTTTTTACGGGGTAAAAAATACGGATGACGGAAGTAGGTATATCTTGGAAGCAAATTGAGTAATTTCATATTCAGTTAACAGTGGGATTCCCATAAGAATTATAAAAAAATATATGGAAACAATATTTTATATTATAAGATGTTTAATAAGTAATAAAAAATATCGTAAGGGACCCAGAGGGAGAGAGAGAGAGAAAAAATGTGAAACCCAGAAAATTATGAGAGAAAGCATAAACGTACCTATAAAAGAAAAGCCGACGAAATAATATAATGACATTTGAAGCATTTCTCACCATTTATTTATCAATAATTACACGAAATACCGAGTGACTATAAATGATTGAAGCAAAATAGTGGATTGGCAACATTGATGCAGTTGGTAGTGCAAATCTCCTCGTGCATCATCTGTTAATCATTTCTATTTAGGTTAGGTTAAGTCACGAGGTACATTGGCGTTGGAAAAAAATAGATTTTTTGACGTTTGTTTCAATTTTGAAAATTGCGTGTGTCATGCTAACGATGTTGCCAACTAAAGATTTCAAATGTGTTACCAACATAACAAAATAATTTTCAATCATTGATAGTCACTCGGTATTTAATAATTAAGTAGTAGAGTAGGGGCCAGTTTACAGAAGTGAAATTAAGTTAATCGTAATCAAATGCGAGATTAACTGAACACGTGATCAGATTGAACCAATCGAAGTTTCGGATTCATGGGTTAATCGCGCATTAAAATTTAATTCAAATTAAATATTTAATTCTCTTTCTATAAACTGGCCCTTAGTCTTTTTGTGCTTCTCCCAGTTTCAGTCTCTAGGTTTAGCACAAAAAGACTCATTTTTACTCTTTAATGTTATCGCGTGTTCAAATGAAATCCTGGGCTGAGTAGGCGTTGGAAAAATTAAACCATTTAGAACTGTGTAAAGTTTGAATTTCCCGCCGTTTGACACGAATGACATTTATTTATGTTTAATTGGGACATAATTGTACATGAACATGTTTTCGGCAAAGGGTGTCGTTACATATTTGCTTCGAGAATAGGAATTGTTAAGTTATTCTATTTTTTATGTAATACATTGCAAAGAAAGAAAAAAAGAAAGATTTTTTTGGCTCTAAATTTTAGGTTAGCTATCAAAGATAACCTCAAAATTTACAATAAATTAATGTTTTTTAAGACTTTGAACACGAAACACGAACACGAACACGAACACGAAAAATGTTAAAAATGTTAAAAGTGATCTGACAGCGCTACTCATATGAAAATAACTACAGGGTGTTTGAAAATTGCTAGTACAAAAAAAAACTGTGGCATCTAGAAGCCCTAAGAAATCCAAAAAACCAATTTTTAATTTTTTAAACAAAAGGGATAAAGTAACCCTATCCCAGCATATTTTACGTATCAGGCGGGGCAGTATTTTTTAAACCTTGGTAACCAAGCGTGATAATGAAGGACTATAAAACAATATGAAAAATAAATATTTTTTTGCAAGATTTTGGCAACTAACAATGGTACTAACAATTTTAATCCAATTTTTAATAATTTTTATCTCGAAAACTAGAGGACTTTTATTAAAAAAATTTTTTGCCGATGACTTTAACTCACCATCACCAATTACCAGTATTTTTCTGTACTAGCAATTTTCAAACACCCTGTATATCGAAACTGTTAGTAAATGCTGTTCAAAAATTAAAAAACCATTGTAGTGCAAATAACACACACTTTTCATGACATTTCCTATTACTTATCACAGTGACAGGTAAGTCATTTACACCACAATGGTTTTTTGATTTTTGAACAGCGTTTGGTGAAAGTATCAAAAACTCTATTATCTAATATATTTTCCATCAAAACTGACAACACCGTATATTGTACTTTGTTTCTTGTTTGTTTAAAAAATATTGTAACACGTTCTGACTTGTGGATTCGACGATTTAAACCAGCTTTTTGGAAACAATAACAAGAAATTTTTTTGTTGAATAATAATTTACATTACTTTAACAATAACTCGACGCTACAAAAATTAACTTAAATTCACACTGATTCTTTTTTTCATCGCCTCCATTCATCTGATCCGACTCTCCCCTAGAATCTTTCGACAAACACCTTCCGGAGTTCTGTTGACATCACCTCCGTTCGCGACACAGGCGCTGATTTAGAAGAGTCCCACGCGCGTGTCAACTATTCCCATCCTTTACAAACCACTTGTTCTTTGACTCTTCGGGTCTCTTGACGCCACGATAACACACACAACAACAAAAAACGCAAAAATAATTACAACGGATTCCACATCCAACCGTCAAGCCAGTTCTTTTTCAGCCAGGCTTGATTTACTCGTAGTCCTTTGCAGGCCAAAATAAATTGCCAATGAAATTTCAGATAACAATCTGTCCGCTTCCGCCGATTCATTTTCATCTGCGGCTTCTCCCTTTTTATCCCGATTGGCAGACCGCCGCCTGTCTTCCGAATTTCAATTCTCCCTGTTGACGGTGGTGTTAATGGCAGCTGCACAATTTTTTCCCCCGGGAGATGCCGCATTTTGCGATGATTTAATGCAACGACATGAACTCCATTTTCTAAGATTTACTCTTAGATCCTCGAGTTCGCTACCTGTGTTCCACCTATTTTATCCGTTCGGGGGTTGCTTCGCTTTTATCACTCGATAGGGCTCTAATTCCCTTACCTCCACAAAAGTAAAAATAGTGGCGGCGTAATTTATGTGACAAACGTTAGGGGATGATTTATGGGGGGAGCGAAGCGTGTTAATGGCAACGTCCGTAATAATCCCCGTTTATGAATCAATTTCCAGATGAGCCATTTGGCCCAAATTAGATCACGTGAGGAGATCTCGGCACAAAAATCCGAACTACTCCAAGTGTGATGGCATTAATTAGGCTCCCCCAAACCGTGGAGAGGTTCTTATTCTTGCGTTCGCAATGGATTTCGGTAAACAAGTCGGTGGAGAATTTTTATTGGACTAGACGCTCAGAAGGATTCAGTTCGGGTCTAATTTGCATGCATCATTTTCGGGATTCAAGGGCAACATTTATCTGAGTGGTCGATAAATGGGATTTTTACGGAAGTGGTGCACTCTTTTCTCGATGTTATGAATATTTTAAGTCCAGTCTCAAAGCAAGGACGCCTCTTAAACCCACATTCAGCACGAGAAGAGTGTCAATGTGTCTGAAATGTGGTGAATTATGTATGACACGGCCCGCACTCCTCAACGCTGTAATTATTATGCTCCAATGCATGCGGGGTTGTTCTATAATTACGACTTATCATGCAAGCGCACAAGGTGTTGTGCGTTTGGTTTGGGTTTATAATTTGTGCAACGATTTATTAAGGAAAAACGGTTGTAGATTTCTGATGCAGTGTCCAACAGGAGGTCCAGATAGATCTTTTCCTTCTGAAATTCGTGTTTATCTTGGAATTCTCTCTGAGAGTTTCTTTCTTTCTTGACGAGGTTTGTTTCAAAAGACTTCTTTTTATAAAAAGTTGTTATTTAATTTCAGATATTTTAAAGACAGGACAGATTTCATTCTTATTTACACATTTTTCGCGATAAAAGATATCCTCTGTAAAAATGTCCCATCGTATCTGCCCTTATCTTCTTGGATCTCCATGTACTTTCGCAGGATTTTCTTGTATCTCCGTGAATTTGCTTGATTCTCCCATGGATCCTCCATGTTAGATGTCCTGTATCTTCCTGAGTCTTTGAGTTTTCCTGTACTTCTCCACGATCTCCTAATAAATGTCTGTATCTCCCTTGATCTTCCTGGACCTTCACATTTCTTCTCAGGATTTTCTTGTATTTCCCGTGAATATGCTTATATCTCCCACGGTTCTGCATCTACTCTGGATTTGTATCTTCCCCAGACCTCCTTCTACTCTTCCTGTATCTCCTTGTATCTCCCTGTAACTCCTTTTATCTTCCTATATCTCCACGTACGTCCTCAAGAACTTCTTCGATATCCCATGAACTTACTTGTATCCTCCATAGGTCCCCTGTATCTACCCTGGATGTCTTATGTCAGATTTTCTTGTATCTTCCTAGATCTCCATATACCTCCTCAGGATCTCTTGTGTATCCCCCGAATCTTTCTGTACCTCCCCTGGATCTCCTTGTATCTTCCTGTAACTCCCTTCATCTTCCTGGATCTCCATGTACCTCCACAAGATCTTCTCTTATGCCCCATGAATCTGCTTGTATCTCTCATAGAGCCCCTGTATCTTCTCTGAAACTCACATATCAGATCTCCCTGTATCTTCATCTATCTCCACGTGCTTTCTAAGATCTCATTCATGAATCCCCTCTATCTACTTTGGATCTTCCATGTCAGATCTTTCCTAAATCTTGAAGTACCTCTTCTGGATCTTCGTGTATATCCCCGGATGTATTAATATCTCCCACAGATTTTGATAGATAGCACATAATTGAAAATATTTGAGAAAAAAAAGTTTTATAATTTCCCAGTCACAAGAAGTAACGCATTTTTTTTCTAAAAGTCCAATTTTTTAATGTCTTTTCTGTAGATATAATCGAAATTCTGCTAATAATTTGAAAAGTAAAAATCTAATCAAGACACTTTGGGCCATATTGATCAGTAGACTTCTTGGAATTCTCATATTATATATTACATATAAAAATCCTAGCTTTTGCTTGGGGCTTTGCTCGCGTATTAAAGAATGTGACGTCAATATTAAGCTGAATTTTTATTTGAAAGTTTCTCCACCGGTTCGTGTAATCTCTGCTTGAGCTGTATTGGAGCAAAATAATTGCAGCAAATTTAAACAAAGTTCAATTCGTTTAAAAAATTAAGCTCGTTAATTTAATAATTTAATAAATGAGCCGAATTAAAAATTAAGATGGTAGAAGAAATCAGCCGTGTTATCGTATCTTAAAGTGCTAAGAATTAAGTGAAAAATTACCTTAATTAAAATCGACGAGACAGAGATAGAAACGCGAGGCGAGCTCACTACACTGCACGTACTCGACACAGATGTGTCGTTATTGGGCAACTTTCTGACGTCACATCATGATGAAACAAACTGTACAACATAATCAGAAATTTTTCCTTTCCAATAAATTCCAGATTTATTGCAAAATGCAGAAGAGAAAACATTTTTAAAGGTGTCTTTTTTTGGAATTTTATAGATTTGTTGCAAATTTATACAATCATCAAAAAATAAACTCACAGGAATTCTTAAACGCAAATATGTAATAAGAACATGACATAAATTATTTTCTTGTTTAAATCCAATTGAAATATTGCATCTGCTACATTACGGGGCAAATAATTTTCCATTGAATCTCACTCAACAAATATTTATTACAACGAAATTATGAAATGTCTTTGCAAATAAATGGCACAATAGCTTAATAAATCGTCCTAACCAATTAGTATCTCTCATAATGTTTTTTATTCTTAAACTAAAACATGAAACTTTTTTTAAAGATTTTTTTTGGTTGTCTAAAAATTTCGAGCACGATTGCAGAATTTATTTTAGATTTATTTGGGACTTCTGCAGGGCTCTATATTAGAACCTGTTTTATTTTTTACCAAAAACATTTTTTAGATACCCTTAATGAAAACGGTAATTTTATACACAAGCAGACGAAAAATAACTCTTTTTGGGAGGCACTTTTTCGGACGCTGACCGTGGCGCCATCTGTTGGTCTGTTTAGTAAGTTATAAATTATGTAAGTAACTAATTGTATTGCACTTAGTAAATTTCTAATTTTGTTGGTAAGTTGATAACAAATGCCATAAACAAAATTGTTAATATGTACATACATATTAATACATTTATCTATGTACATATTTGAAAAAGATAGATACAAAATAAATTTGTAATTTTTCCAATAACGTCTTTTGCTTTGTAGTTCGTGCAGTCTCCTAAAAAATTTAATGTGCACCTCTGCCACAAAGTGCCGAGCCTGTTTTTAAGCCTCGGCTGCGCCTCGGCCAGAAAACTCAGACTCGGACAAAATAGATGCACTTTTTGTCCTTGATACACAAATAACTATTTTTTCACCCCTATTAAAAAGTATTCGTTTTTAAACAATGTTATACGTCTAAAGTGAGCATAAAATAAAGTAGGTACTTAATTTTACACTTTAGAGAACAATACAATACTCGCAGCGCTCGTGCGTGTAACATTTCCACTTCTAAACGTGTATCAATAAGTGAACAGTTGTGTAATTTATTTATTGTTTTAAATAGTAAAAAAAAAGAAAATTATTTTATCAACAATTTGACTGCGAATTAGATTTCATAAGAGGCTAGAACACAGATGTTCCAGTAAAAAAATTCTTATTCCCTCAAGAATTGTAAATTTTATACAATCGTATTTCAAGAAAATGTAATTTAAGAGAGTGTCGTTTTCAATTTTTTAGTAAGCAAGTGACGTTAAAAATATCATAGTTGTCGCATCCACTTACAACACTTACTAGAGCAAATATACAAAATTGCAAAACATAATGATAAGTCTGTCGGGTGGATTAGTTTATTATTTAACCGCTGGCGCTGCAGTGTCCATTTTGTCATCTAGGCAGACGAATAGATTAGATTTTAAAATTTTTTAGAAAGCTTCCAACTGAGGAGGAGTCTTTATATTTTTATTCAAATCTCAAGACAAACATACTTTTATTAAATTAGAAGGTTAAGGTTGTTTCAACTGGTGCAATCCAGACATTTTAGAGTACGTAAATCATTCCAGATCCCTACTAAATAATAACAAATAAAAAACGAGTCTGGCCGGCATGAATTCGGCATTTCTCTTCTCCTTTGCGGGTGTTGTTTTTTCGTCTTAGACGTGAGAGGATTACGTCGTTTCGGTGTCGCAAAAACGTAATTGAAAATAGACAGGGAACAAAGCCCAGGCTAAATTGTTCTTTTGTAAATAATCATGGCCGGACCCCTCGAGAATCTGTAAATGATTTCGTTGTTTGGTTTAGTACAAAGTATTAAAAAGGCCGCTATAAAGGAGAAGATATAATGAATTCCGTTGGGGAGCGAATGCTGAATGAGTTGTTTTCCGTTGTGACTGATCGATGTAGGCACGAATTTAAAAATTTCCGATGGTGTACTGTTTCATATAGAATTTCGGAGTGCGCCCTAGATCCAATTAAGTTTTCTTATCAATGGAAATTTCTTGAGAGCGTAATGTCGCCAAAAGGTGCAGGTTCGTTCGCTGAAGGTAATTTTCCGCGAAATTGAACCGCGGAGTTGTTGTTTTTAATGAAAATGGAATATGCAAAAAAAATGTCAATACGGGATTTTACTCTGTATAATATAGGATTAGACGGATCCATCACAACATTAGCACCAGTTGTTTGTGTTTTTGCTACTTTGTAAATTATGTAGATACAGGTGTCCCAAACTTGGCGGAATAACTCAACGGTCGTCTACAATTGCGAGAAATATGTGAAAAAACTCCATCTCTTTTAGTTTCGAAAGTATAAGAGTACTTTTAGATAATTAGAAAATATTTTTTCTCTTACCTTTTGAACCAGGCAAGAAGGAGACGAGAAGAAAGGTGTTACGTGTTTCATTCTGTCATTAGAAGGACGTGAAGGGGGCTCTGCTAATGTCCTTCAAAGTCTCAATAGGATGAAAAGTCAGCGGTAATGGGTTCGGAAGGAAGAAGGGGTAAGGTACTGATCTATATCAGAGTTTATGGTGTGAGAAAACCCAGGAAAAAATCCACTATGGGTCAAGGCATTTCTGGGATTCGAACCCCGGACCTCACGAATGCAAAGTAAATGCAAAACGCATGAAACCACCGTGCCCTGTCCTCACAAGCATTCCCGTTGCTTTTTGTATTTCAAGTTCTACAGTTTTGTTATCATTTTTCTAGCACAATAATTTTACTTCCGGTCCTCTTACGATACACCAACATAACATTTGGAACTCTATTTCTAAGTTTATTTAATGTTTTAACGAAAGTAGGAAAATATTTTTTAAACAAAATTTATTTTTACTTCAAAGCAAATCGGAAGATAAAGCAAAAAGAATAACCTCAATTTTTGTATATTTAACCGACACTCAGTTCTCAAGAACATTTTCTAAGTAGGGTGAAGAGATTCCTAAACAATGAGTAACTCCACTTTGTTTTGAATATTTAGCTTCGATTATAAAATTATAATGCGGAAGTTTATCCCATAAATTCCAAATTAAATGTTAATCAAAGAGACGAAGAATACTCTAAATCTCTCGCTTCTTGTTATTTCCACTTTTCATCGCGAGCATTAAATTATTTGGAAAATGCATTCCAAATGTAACTATTCTGGCGTTCCAACGATGCATTAAAACATCCACACGAACGTAAAAAATTCATTCAAACGCCACATTTTTATATTATTTGGCACAAAAGACTGTCGCAATTCTAAACGAAAATACCATTTTTTATCGTTAATTAAAATTGAAGTAGTCATTGAAATTGATCACTTTCGAATTAAAAAGCGACATTTTAACCTAGAAATATATAAAACACGTCTGCAGAGACAATTTGTGCTTCGGTTGTACACGAAAGCTCGAAAGCTTCATTCATAGTTTGAGGCGTCGCTCACGTTGTTATCATAAATTCGCAGCTTTGTTTCTGATACGCCATCGAAAAGAAAATCTAATTTAGTGAGAGGCGAGACTTGGCTCTCATTCTTTGTTTATCAAGTCGAGGAATTAATTCAAACATTTCACTCATGGCGAGTAGCGTAAATTAACTAGTGTTTAGTTACGCGCGTTCTTCTCTTAATTATATTTTTTGTTAATTTAGATTTATGCAGTCTAATTTTGGAGCGCGGCATGTTTTGTGCCTTGCACTTTGTTCGGGAACTCAAAATAACGGTGGGGGCCCCACGCAACAAGCGCCTCCGTAAATGATGCTGCAAGTGGTACAAAATATACAAAAGAGCAAAAGTAGAGGAAGAGTTATTTTTTAGTTTTTTAAAGAAGTTTTAGAGAAAGCAGCAAGGAAAAATGTATACGATTTGGTAATTTCATTGCTATTCTGACGCCAGGTGGCGCCGCAGTAGTTTGTCATTTCACCACGATTTGATAGGTTAGAGACATTTTTCATACTCTAACTACGAGTTCCTCCACAAAACTAAATCTGCTCTAGGATGTATTAAGTTTATCGTCATTAAAAACATTAAAATTATTATTAAAATTTTAGACATTTTAAAACAAACATTTCGTAGATGTCATAACATCGTCCATCTTGACGATATTTTGTTTAATTCTATCTAAAGATCACCTGTTATGTGTCTAGTCCAAAAATACTTGATTAAAAAACGTCTTAGTAGTTACTTAATTAATTAGTGTGCCAATCAAATCTGCCGTGCATACCGGATGTATAAAAAATAGTTTTTCTTTAATTTGAAACTTTTTTAACTAATCTAAATTGTTTAAATGAAAATTACTTTCTAAAACTTGTTTGTACAGTTTTTCGTTTGTGATTTAACACTTTGTACATTAGGACCAATAAACCACGAACCACCCTCGTATAACGAGGGGCAAAATTAAAGGACGAAAGAGATCAAAGAAACTAGTTCCAAATAAAAATGTATGAAGTGTGGTGTTTAATTTTCATCTTTATTTTCAAGAGAGATGTTTTAATTGGATTTGTTTTTGCTTTTAAAGCTTCACTTCTCTTTTTTCCAATCTGTTGGATGGAAAACTATTACATAATTATTTACACCGTGGGTGGTAACATATGTATAACAGAGAAAATGTTTACTCCTAATTGTCCATACTGTCTGTTTTTAATTAATTTACGTTAATCTGCAATATTTAAATTCTTGTATACACTGCGAGAGTTAATGTTTAATAAAAAATTTAAATTGTAACTTTTGGGCAAGTCATCATAATAAAACTCTGATGGTTAAAGTTATGCATCTTTAATGTCACATGCAGCTTCTCAGATGAAATTCAAGATACGGTTGCAACTTGATGCAGGAAACGTGTAAGACACGAAGACAGAAAGAGAAGCGTGATGAAGCATAAAGCGGAAATATATATCAAAATTAACACATATGCAATCTGACGAAAGATTAAATAAGAACGTAAAATGAAAGAATGTTTTAATCTATTAAATGTCTCAAGTAGTGTTTTATTAAAAAAATATATATAAAAGGGCAATATCAGAAAAGGAAATGAAATGTTTTTGAATAGTAATTTATAAAATAAAAACGGAAGGGGTTAAAGATACAGTGAGAAATAGGCATAGAGAATATAATTATTACGAAAAGAAAAGAAATAAGTTGATAGTAGTTAGTCAGTACAGAAGGAGAATTTAGATGTAATTTAAGAATATTTAAAATTATTGAACTTACAAAGAATAGAATTGAAAATAAAAGGAGATAAATGTGGAAGTCTGAACGATATAACGAAGTAAAAATATAGAAAAGTGGATTATTGGAATGATAATTGTAACTTTGCTTTAAAAGGATTGAGTTGTAGAAAGTAGTGATCAAGAAAAAAAATTTTAAGTAAAAAAAAATACAGTGAGTACTATGGTGCCTGTGTGGCGTGGCGCTAACAAACGTTTTTCGGATGTTGATGGCATAGGAATGAATTTGATGGTAGGTTACGCTAGGCAAGAAAGATATTTTGAAATGAAAGAGAACTGATAGGTTTGAGAGTTTATCCGGGATGCTGATGGGAACAGAACTGATAAAAATTCAACTGTTGAGGTAGCTACTTGTAAAGTATAGCTGGAAACAAAACATTCGAAATAAAACTAGAGAATGATGTTTGGAATCAAAATATGTATGAAGAAAATATAAAAAATAGAAAGAGAGAAAGAGGAGATTAAGTTGAAATGGATTATTGGAGTGGAAAAAGGAAATGTTTGAAGGGTAAAAAAGAGTGATTAAATAAAATTGGCTGTATTTGTTGATCAGAACTGCAAAGATTGAATAGAAAGCCGTCAAAGTCTTAAAAATATTTGGATTATGTCAGCTTCAAAAACACAAATTTCAATGATTAAATAATATTGATTCTATCCACATTCTGCATTTATTTAAATTTAGAACTCGATACTGATTAAATGAAAAAATAATCTGAAAGTCAACCAGTCCATAATGAATCCAAGCAGATTAAGTCTCCAATAAACTAAAATTTAATTAGTCTAATGTATCTTTCTTCCTCGTATTTATCCCTTAAATTTAATATTTATTTGTTATTTAGAGTTGTTTAAATAATTTCAGTATGAAGACGTCCTTAACACGATAACAAAAAGAAAAATGCAAACAATTTTATTTATACACGCAAAAATGGTAATTTATGCAACAAGTGCATAAAGTAGTACTTTTCATCATGAACACTTTGTGCAGGAGTTCCACACCGGAGTAGTCGATAAAATCAAATTTTAAACAATTACGTTAACAATAATTTCCCAAAGTAAAGTTTGGAGGTTAGATTTTGTGAGATTTTTAACCAGTGTGGTTGGTAACAGGAACCGTTTATTAGCAATTAATAATTACTATAGTTTGTCCAGCGAGAGATTGGTTAACAGAAAAATCATTAAATTCTACGTAGAAAAAGTAGCATCTAGCGCACGTAAAATTTGAAATATATCCTTCAAGCAGTAACATTTTTGCCCTGAAATTATGTTCTAATTAATGTATTTTAGTGCCTTTTGTAGTGTTGGGTTAATTTAATACAATTTAAAATCTCCCAAAATTTCGCTGGACGAAGTATAGCAATAATTTCAGTACATAACAATATTAACTGAATTCAGTTAAAGAAAAACAACAACAGTGCAAAAGATGTTCAAAATATGATTTTCCTTGTCGAATACAAATAATATTACTGCGATTTGAATTATTGAAAACATTTACAAGTACTTCAGGCAGTGGCGTTGGCTGGTCAGAAACATTGATATGATGAAAAGATAAAGAAAAAGTCGCTTATGCAGTCCTGTATAAGAAATCCATTTCTCTTTCTTCGGCAGCTGCAAAATGTTCTGTCACTTTGCTGTTAAAAACTGGGAAGTTATTCATAAAGTTTTCAGATGGAAAGCGTAGCTAAACCAAATAGTCGGTGATATGGTGTTTCCCAGGAACAGTTTTACACGCTTTAAAGTAGAGAAACATCTTTCAGCATCTAAGTCTAGAAGCGTTTAATTCTACAAAATAATTTTTTATACAAAAATTTTCATCAAGCCAGTGGATTTTCGGTCAGCACAAGATTTAAATGTTTAAAAATGACAGTGCTGTCAACAGAAATTGCTAACTTAAAACTTCTACCAACTGAAAAAAAGTTTCACCCTGTGTTGGTTATTTACCTAACATGAGAGAATGACAGTGTACACTGACGGACAAAAAAATTGTCGCCAAAATGTCATTTTTTTTATTATGTAAAACATGCTTGCGAGCCTTCACAATAATATGTCATAAGTGACAAATATTTAAATATGTAACTTAAAAATGCCACGTCATTTGACAGACATTGGTTAACCTCAAAGTTAGAAGTATGATTTACATTAACATTAAATAAAATGACAGTGCCGTCAAATGAGTGACGACAGTTTTTTTGGCCGTCAGTGTACGGCCCTTTTCAAATTTTTTTTTCTTCATTACCAACATAAACAGATTTTTTGAACTCACTACCTTCAAAATTCGTGACAGCAGCAGTCAACCGCGAACGTAGATTTCGCGCACTAGTGCTTTAAAATAATCCAAAAAATATTCGCCTTTTTGAGCTTTATAAAAATAATTTGTCTTAATACTAATAAAATCTGATTTACAAAACGCCACATCTCCAATTTTGATGTTGAAAATTTCGAAAGAGTGAAAATAAATCACTATTAATTCAATTGACACCACAGAACACATACTTTGATTGGCACTTTGGCAAGCGTAAAGTCCCTAGATACACCCTGTATATCTAGGGACTTTAGGCAAGTGCATCGACAACACAGTAAACCTATAGAACGCAAACTCCCATAGTTTTTTGTGTCCCGACGCCATCTACTGGCTTGTGGTAGGTGCAAAATAAGACACAGCCAGCTGGATATCCTGGCTTTTTTATTTACTTTAATTTTCAAAATAGTTTAAAATTAAAAGACTACATTTATTTTGAAGTTTTTATTTTCAATTTTTTTCGATACATTTCCATTGCATTTTTATAAATTTTGGTTTGGTATTTCTTTTCCTCAATTGCGACAAACAGAGATTTATGGCTTCCTCACCTTGAAAAATTTGGTCTTTATTTTGACATCGAATTTTGCATGTAACGTTTTCGGTACATTGCAGTCCGCAGTTTCAGCCCGAATTTTGGATTAACATTCTGGCTTTTTATAATTTTGATTATGCTCAGCTTTTCTCATTTTCTTTTTGAAACTTTCACAAGAATTTATATCTTCATTACTACATAAAACAGGATTTACACAATTTACTTATAGCATCTTCAGTAGAAATAACGTAGATTAGTAGATCGGATGAAAATTCTGTAAAAAATAGTTTTCAGTTAAAATATAATTATCAATATTTTTTTTACTATTACTGGAAAAGGAGGGAAGTTGTATTGAGTCGAGGGTACGGCCACATTCAGCAATCTATTGTTCGTACCGAAGTATTTGTTGGTAAAATGAAGTCCACACACAGTGTAGCTGTTATATCTACACTTTCATAGGCTACAAAGTTGATAACTGCTTGTTACCCGTGTTTTTAATCCGTTTCATAAAATGCCCAGGATATTTAATTGGATTTGAAAATCTATGGCGAGTTCCACCTTTACAATCTGCAAATTCTCGTAACAGTAGATTTATTATTTATGACTTAATATGTCAAAATATATATTTTTAAAAATTTTGGCATAAGTTTCTGCGATTTTTATTTTTATAAAACGGCAGCGTCCCCTGACGGCTTGTGGTGGGTGCGTTTCCAAAAAAAAAAAACGATAAAACGCATAGGAGTTTGCATTCTATAGGTTTACTGTGTTGTCTATGGGCAAGCGCATGGACAAGCGCCATCTATTAACAAAGGGTAGACAACAAATCAGACATACTGGTCGTTTTAAAAAATATTTTACCAACTTCGATGCGCGAAGACGTATTCTACACATTCGCGCAAATGAAGCACTCGCTCTTTCGTCGCTCATGCAAGAAAATTTTAATTTTATCTCTACATTTGTATTTTCGCTGTTCTAGAGATTTCTCTTGACTTTCTTAAACATTCTGTTTAATGAGTCCATCTCCTTGCTTCCTTTACTCATTATTTTCTCCATATCCAGCTCTTCTTCGTCATCGCAGGATATTTAAAGAGGTGAACCCTCTCTAATTTATAGATTTTTGTTTTTGTGTTGAATTTGCTGTGTGGTTCATCGATTGTTGTTTCTTGTTTCATTATCAGGTACTTTGTTTTATTGTCGTTCATCTGCATAGGCAATTATGTACTTGTTGTTTTCGGTGAAATATTATTTCTTGCGTTTGATTTTCTCTGTCCCTAAAATCTTATTCTGAAGCTACATAAAATATATGTATTAAATAGCATCGTCATAGCGGATCCCCTTGTCTGAATCCGATTTTTCCCCCAAAACTTTGTGACGCTCTTCCGTCTGCTGATTTTGTACTCTGTGTCTATCAGGGTCATCTTTGTCAGACCAATTAATTTCTTCCTCTGTACTTTTCGCAGTTTTAATATTTCTTCCGGAATACCATTCTCTTCTGTACTCTTATTATTTTTTCTTTTTTCTTTTGCTTTGTTGGTTCCTGCACTGCGTCTTTTTCATTATCATTGCATTCTTGGTTGCATCTTTAAAAAATAACTCAGAAAGCAAATATAAATATCAACGTTCAACAAATCAAACTTTGAACACCCGAAAGCTTCTCGCTTCCACCATACGCAAAAATCAGTCAAGCACTCAAGAGCTATCGCGGATTATTTAAATTTTATGTTAGCGCCCATTCCATACATCCGTTTCATTCGAACGATCCCGGTCTATCTCTTTGTTTTGACAGGATTATAGCCGGGGTCTCGCACAATTTATTCCCCAACTTTTACCAGTTCCTTAGCATGCCAAGTTTCGCATGTTTATTTTTAGCGACATCGCAGATATGGCACAACTACTTCCTCCAGTTCTGCTCGATTGCAGTCTCGAAAACAACTCCCAGACCCACGAAGAGTCGTTGGCGATTCGCCTCGACACCTCGCACTCCCCTAATTCCCGTCCGCTTTTTAAAAAGACGTGGACGCTATGATCGGCCGTGAAACCAAGAAACAGTCAATAAAGCGGAACTCTTAGCGTAAGTGCGCACGAATTTCGGTAAAAATAGACATCTGGAGACAGTAAAAGTTTCACGGGATTCGATTTTATCGCCGAAAATTCGATTGTTTTAATTTTAACCTCACCTTTAGTCTAATAATAATAGGGCTCAGGGTCGCGGAACGGAACAGTCACAGGAGGAAATGAGCGGCGCGAAAATAGAAAACTGCCAAAATCTTCACGCGCTAAAAATAGTTGATTTCTTCAGTCACTTTGCAGGATTTGTGGCTTGGATATTTGTGATTTATCGCGTGCGGGGATTGACCCCAATTAAGCGTTTTTTTTTAATCTTGGGAGTAATTTTTTTAATGAGGTGAAAATAATACAGAAAAATTTGATAAATTTATCCCAGTTGGACAGGCTGCTCCTATTTTATTAAGGTACTCAAGCTATAATGACTTTCAAGAGTAATTAATCACAATTACCATCGTTACTACTCGATCATCGAGATCCTGTTAGCAGTTTCATTTAACTTGTATCGAGCTGTACAAGTTTTCAAAGTCATCTGCGCCGATACTGAATCGTTGATTAGACATTTTACCACGATTAAGAATGATTTGAGTGATTGGATGTTGTAAATTTCAAGTAGTTTCCATGATTCGGAAACAGTTTATCTTCTACCCTCGTAATTGGGAATCAGAATTGCAAATTGAGGGTGTCTTTTGTTGCACTTGAGGTCAGATTCGCACCTCGTATTTAACTTGGTGATTTTTAATTTCCCAAATTAGAGGAAACTCGTTTTTCGAATTGAAAATTTTGAAACTTACACTCCAAAAGACTTTTTGATTAAATCTCAGAAGGAACAGATAGGTACTTACATACCGCTTTCGAGAAGTGAGTAATTCCTCCAGAATAGTTAGACGATCATAAAGTGTTAAAATAAAAACAATGGCTTCCACTGAGTGGTATCTACACCACTAAACTTTCAAAATCTCTTAAATTATGTTCCTCCAAATGTTTTGAAAGTTGCAGAATGAGTTCTGGTGTAGACGCATTTAATTTTAAACTTTCAATTTGGACGGAGAACAATTAAAATTATCCTCAAGTAGCTTGACATTATCTTATTTATACATTTATTGTGGTCTTAAACACATTCTTGATGAAATTAATTATTTTCCAAAAATAAATTCGGGTTCAATCTAGCATCCAGAGATTTATGAATTGAACATGTTTATAAAACCATTAAAAAGCAAAAACATTCGAACGGTTTTATAGATTTATTTATCGAATATTTTAATTCCTCCACTTGCTCTCTAAATTTAATTTATATTTTTATTCTTAGTATACGTTGACATAATCAAATTTTTTATACATAGATATGCAAGGTGGTCAAGAAGAAAACAAACCAGAGTGCTACCTGATCTATTGTTTTATCAAAACGTCTGTCTTAGCTTGATCGTACACAGATGTATACTTGCTATACAGTCGTTTTATTAATGGTAAAACCCATTTTACCACTTATTCTGGCATAATTGTTGCTTACAATTACAGGAAATGTCCGTAAACTTTGCTGAAATCGAAAACTTTTTTTCTAGGTTAACACCGCACACCGTTGCTTTAAAAATTAAAACTGATGTTTCTTTGACATTTCTGCGAAAAATCTGCTTACCAGTGGCGACGCGTTTGGCAATAAAGCTGGTAAATTACCCATTCTTACGAATGTAAAATATTGCTCTTGTTTATTTTCTAAATTTTCTCCATTATCATCGTTTAAAATTCATGAGGTATGATTTATTATAAAGTGGCATTTGAAACCACAAATTGTCTACGCCCATTGAACGCTATTTGCATAGAATTCCGCTACGACATGACCGATAACTTGCAACGCCTGCTCTGATTTGTTTTCTTTTTGAGCATTTTGTACTTTCTTAGCATTAATTTTGAGAAAGATGAAGACGAGTTTTTTTTTATATTTGATATGGTAGAGAGGAAACAATGATCCTTATGCTCTGTATCTGACTCGTTTCTTGAGTTTTTAAATTTATATTACAATAACTTTTGTCAAAATCTTTACTTTCAATAATTTGCATAATTTAACTGAGGACATTTGGAAAACTAGTTCCAGCAAGCCAAAATCACAAATTCTGCATAAGAAACTCAATTCACTCTGTCTCAAAAGTTTGACAGTGAAATATAATACAGAGTGATCAACAAGAATCCAAATCAGAGCAAGCGTTGCAAATTATCGGTCACGTCGTAGCAAAATCATATGCACACAAGCGGTCAAAACATGGGCGTAGACAATTTATGGTCTCAAACGCTACTTAATAAAAATGATACTTTATGAATTTTAGACGTTGGAATTATAATTGTGCATTTTATTATTATTATAAGATAAGGGAAACAATTTATAATATTAACAAGAGCAACATTTTACATTTGTAAGAGTAAGTAAATTATCATCTTTATTGCCAAACGCGACGCTACTGGTACGGAGATGCTTCGTTGAAATGTCACATTTCAAAATTCAAGGTTGTTGTTGTTGACAATTTAAGTGATTTAACCTAGAAAACAAATCTTCGATTTCGGCAAAGTTTACAGACGTTTATTGAAGTTGTAAGCAATAATTATCCCAGAATAAGTTGTAAAATGGGTTTTACCATTAAAGAGAAGGCATTTTTATTAGATTATTTTCGAAAGAGGGTGAAACAAGAAAATGAAGACTGGCCTTACTTTATACCCCCTTACACCGAAGAATTTTAAGCCAGATGTCCGAACCTGATGGTATTGGTTATCAACAAGTTTATCAATGTCTTAAAATTATAGTGCCTAATTTTAGCAAATCATAACCCATCATTAAGAAGAAGTCAGGTCAGTCCTTAGTTCAAATTTTAGAAATGGTGCAAAATGTTCAACAAATTATCAAGGAACATCCCTCAACTTCCATAAGGCGTTTAAGACAACAAGTTAAATTGTGTTATGGCACTTATCAGAAATTTTTTAAGAAGGATATTAATTTGTTTCCCTTTGTGCGTTGCAAGAAATAAAACCCACATATTACCCTAAACAAATTGACAGCTTCATAAGGGTTTTTGAAATTATGAGAGGCGAGTTTGATTCTGTCTGGACCACAATGGAGAACATTTTGAGCAGTTTTTGTGAAAACTTATTTTTTGACCTTGTTGTAATTTAAATGTTTTAAACACTGCTAGAAAAGATACAAGTAAGTTCTCAATTACCCAAAAATTAGAGAATAATAACTTTTACACTTTTCTTACTGAAAACAACAAAACAAAGAATTGTAAAAATAATTATGTATTTTTAAAATTTTGTAACTCAAGATTGTGCCTTATGAAGGAATTTTGTGTAACTGTGTGTTTTTTCCTTAATCAATAATAAATAATAATTAATTATAACTTGCTTTTAAATCTATTATTCATGAATTACAAAAAAATTATAAAGACAATTAATGATAGATTTTTGAGAGATAGGCAACCAACAAAACGAGTGTCCACAGCAAGTAAATAAAAGCGGCTGATCCATGATGGAAATACGTTTCGATAAAACAAAAGATGAGGTAGCACTCTTGATTTGGTTTCTTGTTGATCACTCTGTATGTGAGACAAATTAAAAGTAGCAAATAGGATATGACGATCAAGGTGAATATAAAACTAAATAAATGAAAAAGAAATGTTTGTAATTTTATATCGAATCGTGATGAATCTTTTCCTTATACTTAATCATTCTACATAGTATTGTCAATCTTCTTTTGACACTTCTTTCCTCTTTACTCCTTCTCCACCTTTCTTCTTTCGCCTCCAAAACATCTTATCTTCCCAGTTTATTATTAAAAGATGTCCTTTGACAATATCTTCTGTAAAGTTTTTCTCCTATTTACATTTCATCAACTTATCTTTTGTGTTATCTGCGTTTTTTCGTTTTTATTCAGCGAAAAAATCGAATGGTGCCTTTTGGTCCAAGATAAAGATACCTACTCTAGAAATTAATAACTGAATTCCTCGTCTTAATCTTGTGGAATATTTTGCTCTTTTCTACGTCATGGTTCAAATAAATCTAACGTCTTGTTGCATTTTCTAAACTTATTAAATGGGTTGAGTTTTATGTTCTCGTGATATAAACCTGACAGAAAACTGTTAAGATGATGTAAATGTTTTGATTAAAGACCAGAGTTACACTTTACAGGAAGTGAAAAATGCCTGATGAATTTTATTGCTTTACTTTCCTCTCTCTATATCTGTATCTAATTTATCACCACTTTTTCTTATTTTAATATTAAGTATATAGTTGTAATTTATTCTTAGTTTTATGTTCCAGAAAAAACAAACACCAGAAACACTTTTTTGTTGCTGCTAACCTCAAATATTTATGTTTTTTTTTTTTTAATAATACATAGTTCGAAATTTGTATCATATAGTTTTGTACTTTGTTTCGTATTTTATATTCTCATCCGGTTAGGGTTTCTTCTATTTATCTTTGTGACCTTGTGGTCGACGAATAATTCTGTGACTTTTATTCTTCGTTAAACTTAAACATAACCCCACTTTTAATAGTTGCGTTGACATAATACTATCAATAAGCCACCAATTGTTTCCGCCGCCAAAACACATATTACACGAATCAAGTTGTAAACACGACACTGATCGATTGAATTATTTATCCTTAATAAAACATGTAAATTACTATGTAAATAAATACACACAAAAACGATTGCGAAAGAAAGAGGAATGAGAAATATTTTATTCTCGCGATTTATGTTTAAAATTTTGGCAATGTGACAGTGACCGTAACCACAACATTCGAGCCGTTGTGGTTAATGTAATTGCGGTTGTTGCAAATGTCAAAAACTTTCTAATGTGTTGGTTGAAGTGTAATTATGTAAAGTTTTTAAAGAAATTGTTAGGTAAATAAGAATAATTAGAGGTGGAGAAGATGTAGGAAGTGTTTGAAATGGCGAACAAAACTAAAACTAACGAATAAAGTAGTAAATTACAAAACAATGGGTTAACACAAGTAAGTGATGGTTTTTCTAACCTTTATTGGTTATTGGTTCTATGTAAATAAATCAATTTATTGTTGACAAATTTTGATAAAAAACCACAATTAGAAAACAAATTAACAGAAATTGTATCACATTGTCTTGAAATTATTGTGAAATAGTTTCAAATGGTCCAAAGGAATGAGATAAAAACATGATGTTTGTGTGAGAATTTTTTTGTTGTGTGGAAAAACAGCTTGTGTTGGAGAATTTGCGTAATTTGGACACTTCCCAGCAACGTTGTAATGTTTTTGCATTCAGGTAAAAATTTGTCAGGCTTTTTTAAACCATTGCTTGACACAAGACACTTTAGAGCTGTTGAAATTACAGATTAGAACCGAAGTAACTCTACTTTTTTAAAACTATGTAACGATTGCTTTTTGCTCAACAGGCCTCGGTTTCATTGCAATATAATGTGAGAGTTTTACTGCTTAGCCAGCTTTTCTTTTTCCTTACTCTACTAACACACACAAACGCCCGTATATGTCCCCACAATTTCTGTCTCTTATGTATCTTAAAATAGAAATTTCAATCAAATTGGAAATAGGTCAGAGACGGGGCACAAGGATCATTGTTTTCTGTCTACCATACCAAAGAAAAAAAATCTTTCGTCTTGCGTTATTTATTGAGTAAATTCAATATCAAGTTTCATTCTTTTCAAAATTAATGCTGTATACAAAAAAATTGATTATGCCAACATATGTATACAAAGAATAAGAATACAAATTAAATTTAGAGAGAGCAATCCATAAATCACCAGATCCTAGATTAGACTCATACCAATTAATCTTGGAAAAGAGTTAATTTCATCACGGATATGGGGATATGTTTAAAATAAGATAATGTCAAGCTACTCGAGGATAATTCTAATTGTTCTCCGTCGAAAGTTTCAGAATTAAATGCGCCAACACAAGAATGCATTAGCAACTTTCAAAACATTTGGAGGGAGATAATTTAGGAGGTTTGGAGATTTGATACTGTACTTACTACTCAGTAATAGCGATTGTTTTTATTTTAACACTTTATGATCTGGTAAATTTTCTGTAGGAAGTATACAGAGTGATCAGCAAGAAAAAGAATCAAGATTGCTACCTCATCTTTTGTTTTATCGAAGCGTTGTTCTTATTGACACGCCGTTCAACAAACTCCCGATATTTTTAATGATAATATTTTGAAATTTGGGTCGATAATAGTATGATTAGGTCCTATGTACAGCCAATTAAAAGATTAGGTGCTTAGTACTTATGAAATAAACTAAAAAACATATTATAAAATTGCAAATGACAGCAAATGTTATGGAAGTTTTCTGAATAAGTTATATACATATTTGCTATACACAGTCGTTTTATTGGTTGCCTACCTCTCAAAAAATCTATTGTTAATTAATTAATAATAATTAATGCTTTAACTTCAATGGTAAAACTCATTTTACCACTTATTGTGAGATAATTGTTGCTTACAATTACAGAAAACGTCCGTAAAGTTTGCCGTTGCTTTAAAACTGACGTTTATTTGAGATTTCACCAAGAAATCTGCTTATCAGTGGCGCCGCGTTTCCCAATAAAGCTGGTAAGTTACCCATTCTTACGAATGTAAAATGTTGTTTTTGTTTATTTTATAAATTTTCTCCATTATCAGATAACATGATATGATTTATTATAAAGTAGCGTTTGAGACCACAAATTGTCTACGCCCATTAATTGAATATTTATTTGCATATGATTCTGCTACGACACGACCGATAATTATCAATGTCTGCACTGATTTCTTTTTGATCACTTTGTATCTCGAGAGTGGTAGATTTTGAATTACTTTATTATTTTACATCAAAACACGTGTCTGGTCCTTTTGAGATTTAATCAAAAATGTAACATTCATCTAATGTCATCTCTCATCAAAGTCGTCTTTGGATTTATAACGCCGGTCTTAGTGTAAACTTTGATTTTTCTTTGGTTTTATCTGACGTGTTACATTCCATCGTAAAAATTTTACATAATTTAATTTGTAAAATAGTATATTAAAGAACAAGTTTTATAAGGGTTGATTTGGCGCACGAGTCCCAGGTATATAAAACGAGCCGTAGGGGAGTTTTCTATGAGACGAGTGTGCGCCAATGCCCTTGCAAAACGAGTTTTTTATGTTACTTTTTCGAATATGCACCCTTTTTTTAATTTACAAATAAAAAAATTAAATCTTTAAATTCTATGGAATTTTGTATTAATTGGTAATTCAAGGTAACGGACGCAACAACATCTGCAACAGATGTTAAAAAGTAGAGTTTGAACGTTAATATTGGTGGAAGTTTTTTGGTGTAAATGAAAATAATACACTGAAATATTGATAAAAATTTTCTTAGAGATCTATTAAACCACGAGTGCTTTAATAGATAGCAATGAACCCCTACAGTACTTCAGAGACGGACATTGTGAAAACGGAGCATGGAATTGTAATGCCAAATCTTGCTCGCAAGAATTTACAGGATGTTTTCAAAATGCGTCCATCCTGCAAAATGTTTTTTACAAGACAGTTGCTCACAGTGTAGTTCTGTTTAAAGAATCCCTCACCAAGCATATTGCTAAGAGTGGTTGCAAATGTATCGAATCACAAACTAATTTGTTCTTACAACCCTTGTACGAGTATATTGGACTTTCAAAATGGTAGATGTACAAATAGAAAAAGTCCAATACGCAATACTGTAAGCTTAGTCTTCTCCGGGATAAAGTACATCAAACACCTATTTCGATATGAGGCAAAAGTATTTCCATCACGTATGTGTCACTCAATTTTCGCATTATTTGGAAATTTACGTGTCATATTAAGTGAAACCAAGCCTCATCGCTAGAGTTTCCAATGCTTTAGTGATCAGTAAATTTGTTCTTCAGTTGATATTTATACAAAAGAAAACAATTGCAATTTGATACAAATTCGAGCTGTAGACATTACTGTGTTAACCAGAGTTCCGCAAGCATCAATTCCTACTAAATAAATATAAACATAATGAAAATCCTCAAATTTGACAACAGCCAGCGAAAAATTGCGTATTTTGACTAAATCTAAATCAGAAGAGGGGAAGTCAGACATCTTGACGTAAAGGAATAAACTTACATGTCAATCCACCCACTTTTATAAATTCCATCAGCTGGATTTAGAAAATTTTGAGAACTATTTGTGGATCAGCCAAGTCTATAGTTTCATTACGACTAGGTTAAAATACCATTCTGCTTCCGCTCACAAAGACCCTTTCCACCCTTGTTACCCCCAAGACAACGCTGGCAAGAGAAAAACGTGCCGTTGTCAAAAACAATCTCCCAAGTTTCGCCGTCGGAACTTGCAGCAACATCAAAGACGCTCCACCGTTTGGCGGAGGCGCCGGGTCAGGACCGTACCGGTGGAAAGGTCGTCGATGTCCTCGTCAAGGATCGTCACATTAAGAAACAAACACTCCGTCAACTGGCACCTAATTAAACGTTAACAGGGATCGACTCGACCTCGACATCTCGACAATCTAACCCGAGTTTAATCGTTATCGATACGCGAACCAGGTTTATTTTTAGTCCGTAATCAGAGGCGTCCCGGCGCAAGAGAGTCGTACACAGTAAGAGCGGCGCTGGATTGTAATTCGATTAAGGTGCGGAGGAGCGCCTAATTCGGTTACGGACCCCTTTTGACTTTTCTAATTAGCGGCGTCTTAAACAAAAAGGAAAACAAGGTAATGGGAGCACCTGATCCGGAGAGGAATGCGGTCGACTCGAAGTACCTTAATTATCGAGTTTCACGTAAGGTGTTAATTTTAATCAATTAGGAAATCACGGACTAAATAATGATAATAATAAAAATTATTTTCTCAATAGAGCTCGTGATAACACTTTTTTTAATGCTTTGGTTTCAGCGGATAAAGGTTACACACCTTTAAATTTAAGTGATAATATAATTTCAGATATTGTTGAGCCAAATATACCTGACACTATAGCAAATATAAAACAAAAGTCTTTACATGGGAGATATTTTAAAGAACTAGAACAACCAGAAATTAATATTCAGGCTTCTCATGCATGGTTTAAAAAATCAAATATTCATCCTGAGACTGAGGGTTTTATATGTGCAATACAAGATCGTGTTATAAATACAAGAAATTATAAAAAACACATATGCGGTTTGCAGTCGATCATTGATAAATGTAGGATTTGCGGAACTGAAGGGGAAACCATTGAACACATCATTTCTTCTTGCACCGTTTTGGCTCAAAGCGAATATAAGAAACGTCATGATATATTCGCAAAAATTATACACATGAATTTAGCTGTTAAATTCAAATTATTAAAGGATATACAACCACATTATATTTATAAACCAGAAAGTTGTTTGGAAAATGACAATTACAAATTATATTTTGATCGTACAGTTTTAACTGACATTCATATTCAGCATAACAGACCAGACATTATTATTTCAAATAAACAACAAAAGCAAGCATATCTTTTAGATATAGCTGTTCCAAATTCACACAATATAACACAGACATATAACACAAAAATTAATAAATATTTAGAACTCTCCGTTGCTATGAGAAATCTTTGGTGTTTAGAAAAAAAATCTATTTTACTACTTATAATTTTAGCAACGGGAATAGTACCGCAATCTCTTTTTAAAAATTTAAAAATTTTGGACTTAGAGAACACATTGGTGGTTGAAATTCAAAAAGGTATATTATTATACTCATGTCATATCGTGAGGAGATTCCTTAACATTAACACAGAACATAAAACACAAAAACGTCAAAATGTGGAGGCGAGACGCCGGTAATTATGTTGATAAGCTCTGCACTATTACTTGATAGTATAATCAGTAATAGTGTATGTACTCCGGCAAAATTGCCGTGCCGCCGGGTGATGGAGGGTTAAGGGATAATCAAGAGTTAAATAGTTTTCTTCGTTGCCGACAAGAATTGATTGATTTTAGAAATAACGTAAACGGGGAAAGTACACAAATTGCCATAAAAAATTCAAAATAAGGATTGTGTTTAAATTTAAAAACTTGGTAGAGTTTGGGAAGGTTTTATTGAAACAGGTGGATCGATCTAATTTTTTAAAGAGAATTGCAGTCAAAAACAAATAAGGATGGTTGGGTCCAAGTTTAATGCATTTTGATGAGATGCAGTTTACAGTTTGCAGCAGGACCGTGCAACAGTCCATTTTGCGATGGACGCTTTAGATTTGGTGCGTGCCTTTTCTGGGGATCGACCAATTAATGTAAATATATCAAGCATGTGGCCTCATTTAGATTTGTTTATTTTCTCTCACTTAAGAAATTCCAAATCTTGGGAGCCCATTTATAATTCAAATAAACCCATAATCCTCGTAAAATATAAAAAATAATAATCTTTTACAAACATATAAATTGTAAAGTATTTGATGGGAGATTCAAGTGTCTTGAGCAAGAGAGAGTTAGTTATTTTCACTAGTTTTTGTTTTGCAAATATTTTTATTTTCTGTGTATGCAAAATATGTTTCGTTGCTTGTTGTTTTTCGTCGAAGCTATACAGGGTGATTTACGAGGAATAATGAGCCCGACGGAATAGAAAATGCAACCCGCAATTCATCAGGAGAAAAACCCGGACATTTACCGCTTCGATGTCCGGATTTTTGTTGCAATGTATTGTGGGTTGCATTTTCTATTCCGTCGGGCTCATTATTCCTCGTAAATCACCCTGTATTTATAGAAAGTACCAACATAGGGAAAAATTAGAGTACAGTAAAGGGTATTATTTTTTTTATTCTTCTTACTAATACGTATGTTGCCTTCATCCATCTATATCTATCATTTAATATTCTACGTTTTTTATACAGGGTGACATTGAAAGTTGTGCAGATATTTTAACCAGTGGGAGAACTCCACAATAGGTAACGATTGAGCCAATAATGCCTTATACAAATGTTGATATTTTTCGAGAAAAAGTTTTTCAAAAAAAGTTTGGGAGCCACTGAATTTTATGAAAAAATGGGCCCAAAAAAATCATAGACTTTTTTGTTGTCAAACATTTAATTCAAAATTAAGTCACTTTGACAAGAACCTCAATCTTAAACTCAATTTAAATCACAAACCTAAAGAAAACCGATATGACTTTGATGATTTATGGTGAAGCCCGTCGATATTCAGAGCTAGCACAGCAAATCTACGATGAGAGGTTTCCTCAAGTGATACTTTCCAGTACACGACCCTTTGAAAACGTTGTGCGATTTCGGGCATTTCGATATTAATAAGCGTAACCTTGGCCGCCAACGAGAAAATCGCATTTTAGTTGCAGAAGACAAAATTCTTCACGAAATAGAAAACCAGCTACGAACAAGTACTTAGCGTCTTGAAAATCACCTGGGAGTTTTCCAGTTTGTAGTTTGGCTACAAGTTCAAAACACCGCTCAGGAAATTCGCCAAAACAAAGGCATTTTGAATCGCGTTCGGCTTTCTTGTACACGTCGTGCTGAATTTTGCATTGCAAACGATGGCAGGCATTTTGAGCAACTTTTTTTATGTTTTATTTTATGCTCTTACTCACAATTACAGTATTTTTACTTTGTTGTTTGGATTGTTTTCTGAATAAGTTGAAATGATGAAACTCAAACTCAAACATAACCTCGAATGACAGAAAAACTTGACAAATTTGAAAATTTTCAGCGGTTTCGAAACAAAACTGATTCCTTTGATTCTTTTGTAAACCATTAACATTTGTATGAGGCAAGTTGAGTTATTTTGTCTTCTTTTAACACACACATACCTTAGGTTAAAATATCTGCACAACTTTCAAAATTAGACTGTAACTATTTGTGTACTCGTATTATAAAATAAAAAAATTACATTTTTTAATTTATAATTTATTAGATCCTTTGGGTTTTTCTTAAACGCCTAAAAACGTCTATTCCTGATTCCCATACGATTTTCTCTTGTATTCTTTTTGTTTTTATGGATCATTTATTCATTTTTATATTTACAAAGATTTTTTTAAATTTTGTTATCAAAATCACTTAAACCTTATTTTTTATAAGTTTCTCATTTTTCTTTGTTTCTCACTTTTAATTTTTTTACAAAACCTCTATGCCTTTTTTCTACACATTTTAATTCATACCTAATCAATCTTCCTTGTACACTTATTTCCATCTACCTGTGCAGTCTTTCCATTTGGATATTTTTCCAAAATCATATCTTCACTTCATTTTTTATTTATTTCTTGAGACTGTATTATTATTAAGTTTGTCATCAAGCTTCCACTGTCTTTTTCATATTTTCTTATTTATATGTCCTTTTTGTTCTTTTTATATTTGTTTAATAAATATCTATCCTGTTCAATCTGTCTAAATTTATGGATTTGGTAGTAATATTATTTCCCTCTGTTGTTTTTGTTCAACTTTCTTTCTCGTTGCAATTTTTTTTTTTGCATTTTTACTTAATTTCCTGCTCATCTATAATATTTTGTTCTTTGTTTCTTATTACCACTCTATCTAAATATTTGTCCTGTAAATAAGTTAGTTTTATTCTTCATACCACTAAGCTTATCTACGAATTTCTCTTTTCTTCTTCCTATTTTTTTTTTTGTAAATTTGTTGATTAACCAAAAAATAAATTTTATTATATTAAATTTATATTAAAATTTATTTTTTGGTTTCTAGTTTTATGATTTGTGATTTGTCTCACTTGCCTTTTTTCTTCCTTGTTCTTGTAGTATATTTTATGTCCCTTTTTTTCTTGGTTTTTTATTTATTTCTTGAACCGGTGTGCTGCAGGAGTTATTGTTTTCCTGCATTTTTTTTCTACTCTATTTGAGTCGTTCGTCAAAATATTTTGTATTATTATCTTTATCCTTCTTCATTTATTCAATTTTTTGAATTTTTTTTTTCAAAATTTATATTAAAGATATTAGGTATACATGTAATTTACATTTTTTTATCTACTTTGAGTTACAAATAGGCTCATTATTATACCGGAAACAGTTTAATAATGAAGCATTATTAAACTGTTTTTGGTAACTTTTAGCTTTTCTTATATTGTCAACATCAGACGTCAGACGTCAAGGTAACGAGGTAAATTTAGTAAATATAACCTTACATTTTTGTGAAAAATGTCTATTACCAACCCACGCGAAAGTCCCTAGTCTAATATGAAAGCTTGAGCAGCCGAAATTTCAGGGATTAGTAAAGCAAAGTAGATAAATAATAGTGTATTATACTCGTTTAATAAGACGTATTATCACATTCGTTCCATTAAACACACTCATGTGATAATAAGGCGTCTTATTAAACTCGTATAATAATATACTATTATAATTCAGAAATTTCTAAATTAATGACGTTGTTGTTATCCATTTGAACTTTCACGTCGCAACATTGTTTGTCAGGTGTGCACCCACCCTTAATAAATCCGCAAAGTCGTTTTGTAGAGCCGCCCTGTGTATACTCCGAGTTCATAAAATCACGAGAAAGCTCGTCCATTTGTTTGTTCCTAACCCGATCGAGGAAGAGGAAATCTGTTTTCGTTCCTGATAGGAGTTCGGCGATAATTTTAATTAAATTAAAAGGATTAATCGAGATCAAAGGAAATCACGTTCGAACAATTCGATCCAGACAATGGTCCCACTTTCGTTTGATTAAAATGAGGTAGTCTGCGATTTTAATAAAATAACTCGGATTAATGTAGGTAAAACTGCAATAAATTTTAATAACATTTCTAGTAAATATTGGGATGGTATATCCAGGTAACAGAGTTTTGCGACGTTGTTTTAACTCCTTGCAAGAAATGGAATTTATGGATATGGCTGATAACAAAGAAGTAGGAAGAAAATTTTATTTTTGAAAGTTTCCCGACTTTGATTCAGTTCGTTCGAGTATTTTCGAACTTCTACAGCCATAAAAATATTTAGATAGGACGGGTCTCTTTGCTATTGATTTCTTTGTCGCTAAATTTATCTTGAGAACTTTTTAACAGTTAATTGTTTTATTGTTCTTCCGGGCGCATTTGCTACCGGAACAAATCCATTCGAAGTGAAAGTTAAAATTCAACCAAACTTAAATCCAAATCATTATTGATTTTTGCCCCACAACTAATTTTCACGGGTCAATCTACGATTAGACTTTGGTGTTTCGCAACCAACAAGTAGGAGCGGTAATTTTTTTGAAACTGTTGCGTAAATGTCAATTCAACATTAGCCACCTACACAGAGTACTTTCTGCAATAAATAAACTTCGTGAATTGACGTTTTCGTCATTAATTTTCAATTTTGTCTGTCGCGGAAATTCATTGAAATATTTCTCTTTATTACCAGCTTTTGTTCAAGATGCTTGACTTTACTCCTTTAATGAGTTGCAAGGAACATTTTTCTCTTTAATATCCTCAGTTCTTTCAAGCCAATTGGCTGCTTCATAATAACCCGACTCCTTTAAGATCGAGTAATTAGTCAATAAATTACACCGTAAGATCTAATTAGAGTAATTAACTTCCAGTCAATTTAAATATAGTAATTATCGAGGACTTTTTTCCAAGTCTATTATTTGCCAATAGCTAGATAACTATTTTTGTTAATTAATTAACATTGTTTCTTTCTCATCAACTGCAAAAATAGTTATTTGTATATCAAGGTCGCGAAATCATTCTTCAACGTATCGAGAGAAAAAATGCCGAGTCCGTTTGCGGCCGAGGCAGGACAATCTCGAGGCCTTAAAGGATTTCGGGGTCAAGGTGTACACAACATTTTTTGTGCAACCGAAAATAATTTGTAATTATTATAGAACGAACAAGCAAAATGTATTTCATTGTCAATAAATACACATAAATTAAAGGGCATAAATGAAACAATTTATTTTGAAATAATCGTAAAAATGTCGGTTTCTAATTTCATATTCGAAAAATCTAAACGCCAGTCTTACATGGATATGTATCAAATATTAAAATGTTTATTTTAACGGCCGTCGTTAAAAGCAACGGCCGCGAAATTGGATTTCGCGGCCTGTTTTAGGTACGCGAAGTCCTCGTTTTGCGTATGGTTGCACATTTTTTTTTAAATTCTGTTCCAATTGTTTTCTAGAAAACAAGTTACAATACAAATTCTACTAACAGAGATAATAATTATTCGTTGTACTTTGAGGAGAGGTAGATAGTGGAGGAAGTCGGATGGGGTAATTCCACAAGGTTCTTTCTCAAGACCACTGCTGTTGCCTTAATAGTAGCGTTAACGAAATCAACAACGAGAACTGAAAATTGGAGTTACGCCACAATCGCAATTTCTGATCTATATTAAATAGCAACATTGATTTCAGATTCATAAGTTCCATTTAACTCGTTTTATTTTTCAGCAGACGTTTGATCTAATCCAATATGACACTCCCTTAGATATTTCTCGCGTAGCAAGCCTTTCCGTCTTCTCATTCACCCTTTTATTTCCCTGTCGATTGAAAAGAAGTAGCGGCACTTGTTGCTCGCGATAAAAACGCAATCGCCCGACACACCCCAAAAGACCTCCCGACTAAACGAGAAAGCTCTTAGAGTAATAGAATGAATTAAAGCGTGAATGGGCATAGACCTCGGTTTAATTCGCGCATTTTAATCAGCCACCGGCGTAGCAACAGCACCTCCTTCGTCCACTCTTCGGAAAGAAATGGGGAAAAAAAGAGAAATCTCGTCTCGCACTCGGACACCTATTCGGTGTACCAGAGGAAAGTCAACAGATCCGTAGAAGGTGGGATAAGGTGATAAGCGACGGGGACAGGCTCAGTTTTATATTTCGAAGGGGTAGGTGGCGGCTGTAAAATCCTCGGAAATTTCCTTTTTATGATTATAGACCGGATCGAAGGAGCGATCAGACACCGTGCAATATGCCAATTTGAGCCATCTACCGCTGACATCCTTGAACTTCAAGAATACGTACGCCACGGAGTGTATTATCAAGTTAGACCGTGGTTGTGGAGTGACGGTGGAGATTAGCGGAAATTGCACATGTCTTTGACAATTAAAGGGAGATGAGGGCGTTTGTGCAGCTGCCATTTAACAGTCGGGTTGGTTAATTGTCCGGTTTTTAGACGAACATTAGTTTGTTGCGCTGTGGTTGTTCTGGCAAATGATCTACGTGGATGAGAATATTTTTGAAGAAATTATGAATTCACCAATGCGGAAAAAATGATTTAGTTAGTCGTTTATTTTCAGCCGTCATGGAAGAGCCAAATAGTTAGATAGAGTCTATTTATTTTTAGTACTATCATCTTATATTACTAAACATGGTTTCTTTTGAACGTCTTCCATACGTTACCATACATTATACTAAGGTTTCAAAAAAGTTTATATTTGACTTTTTTTTTTAAATTTTTACTTAACTATTCATTCTTTGAACTAATGTATTAGCTATTGGGTTATATTATAACATAAATTTCGAAGTAATGGAACTGTGTTGTAAAAATGGTGGAGGTGCCGGGATATTTTATACACCAAAAATAATATCTATCTACCCTTGCGATTAAAATGTTATAAGTTTTTCCAGCGAGAGATTGGTTGACATAAAAATCACTAAATTCTACGCAGAGAAAGTACTACCTAGTGTAAATTATTTATTTATTTACCTTCATGCAGTAACATTTTTTGCTCTGAAATTATGCTCTAATTAATGTAGGTATTCTAGTGGATTTTGTAGTGTTGGGTTACAAGTCTACAATTTAAAATCTCCCAATCTGTCGCTGGACGAAGTATACTTGATCTTTTGATTTGAATAGATAAAAGCACACTTTAACATCTGCTATAGATTTTTTTTTGTTATTGTCTGGGGTAGAGAAAATCTGAAAACCGACATTTATAGACTTAATTGTGGCGAGTCAAATTAAAAAATCCGCAAGAGTCTTTAGCATTACTGGAGAAATTCCCAAATACATACTATTTTATTTGCAAAAATGGTGGAGGCGCCAGGATATTTTTAAACATTTCAAATGTAGATGTTGTCGTAATAATACTTTATTTGCCCTACGGGCTAGCAATTCCAAAAAAATAAATAAAATATCATTTTTCTTTCTATTCCCCACCTCTTTCTTTTTCTATTCTGTCCCTCCTGATCCATATCCCTTTCCTCCATCCAGATGTTGTCATTTTCTGGAACATGATTTCTCACAACGATGATATACAGGGTGTCTCACTTAAGACTTTCGAACCTAATAACTCGGTTATTTTCCAAAGGATTTTTGTGAAATTTAAAATGCGGATATTTTAGACGGTGAAGAATAAAATCCCAACAATGCAATTACCCAAGTCTTAAAAACGTAATTTTTACATGCCTTTTTAAAATGTTGAATCACTTAAATCACGTCAATAAAAAATGCTGTAGGGAGAAACTCTTCCTCGAAAGACGTCTGGTTTGCAAGAAAAAAGCAAAAAACTGTGTTAAACGTAGCTGCAGATGCAAAAACGTAGACGCGTATGAAACAAACGCGCACCCTCGCCGAATTTTGGTCATCCCTTTTCGCACAAACGCAGGTGACATATTTGACATTTATCTTGCTAACCTTACAAACATTTACAAAGTTAAAGACAACATTTGGACGTAATTTATTATCCTGGATGCTTTAATTCTTCCATAAAGGACTAAAACACGATCGGGATATTTTAGCAAGGTAATTTAGTTCACGTGCGCTTCCTGTGTCTTCAAATAAATTGACGACTCTGTGAACCTTAAATTTTGTAAAGCTTAAATTTGGATAGTGTTCCACGAGAAAACGAACTGTGCCATTGAAGTTCTTATGACACTCTTCATAGGCAAAAATTGTTTCCTTTTTCAACAATATTGAAATTTCGGCCATTGTAGTCTATTTTTAGAGTATTTTCAATAAATTTACACAATTTGACGTTTCTAATAACGTGCGCCCAATTTTGACAGATTTTAAAGGGTGTACAAAATGTTGCTTGGGAATCTTTCATCAATTGTTTCAAAAGGTAACTGCTCAAATACCTTCAAATTTTACATTAAATTTTTAACAACAAAATCTAATCTTTTCGTTAAATCAGACGAGTGATCTAGTTAATTGTTTGTGTAGACCCCTATTTTTTAATGTTTAAAATTACATTTTTTAACTTGAGGTTATTTTACTATTACTAATTGAACCTTCGACGTCTAAAATATCTGTATTTTAAATTTCATAAAAATCCGTTGGCAAATAACCGAGATATTTGGCTCGAAAGTCTTAGCTGAGACAGCCTGTATATCGAGCGATCAAATTAATTTGTAATCGAATCATCCATGGATTTGAATTCGTATGTCTTTTGCCATTGATATGTCCAGATCTAACCTGTGTTTCAAGCTGTCATTATTGGAGCCTGGAGTTCAAGTAACGACATACGATTTCGGATTCATGGATAACTCGATTACAAATTAATTTGATCGCTCTTTACTGTTCTCATTTTTTTGTTGGAAACATTCATTTTAAAGTGAAATATGTAGTTTACTTCTCGATAATAATGCTGTGATTCCTAATAACAGTGCGTTGAATGCTTACACTATTTTAAAAGCATATTGTACAAAATCAAATAAAATAAACACTTATTTGATGAGTTACCAAATTTAACAGAATTTGTACTTATGTAAAATAACGTCAAAAAATCTTTTTCTTTTGTTTTTCAACCAATTATTTCTCTGAAGTTTTCTTCTGCTTTGAGACTAATTACATCTAATTTATCTTATTCCATTTTTGTGACGTTTACTTTTACACTTTCCAAGGTATATTTTTACCTTCTCTAGGTTTATTTCTTTTTTCAACAATTTTTTTTTCATTAGTTTTGTTGTCTTTAAACCTCGCAGTTTATTTATTTTTCCCTATTTTTAATCATGAAATAATTTTACGTTTTTCATGTTTATTCATTTGAAATGTTCTTCCTTTCTTTATTTTCTTTTCTTTATTTGTTATTTTAGCTCTATTTTCTTAAGGTTATAGTATACTGTTATGTCTACTCTTCTCATCTTTTTTAATATTTAATCTCTGCATACTCAGATGCATTTCATATCCGAATTTCTTTTTTGACATTTAGAATTTAAATCATACAATTTTTCTTCAAGCAATCTTTACATCTCAGCTTTATAGCTTGTTTCTTGAAGAGTATCGCAAAATATTAATTATGTCACTGCGTTCACCCTTAACATCCACCTACCGCTTCACACATTCTACATTTGAATTGAATTTTGAAAAATATAATATAAACACATTTTTATTGAATGAAATGCATATCATTGAAAAGCTGCTAGCAAATACATCGAAGCAGCATTTATCTTTCTCATATAATGTATCAATCAGATGGAATTTTGTTGGCAAATTTTTCAAAACTCAGAAAAGCAACTTTGAAGGAATTTATTCCTAAATTATTTCAAGGACTATTGTGTTATTTTTAATATATCCAACTCGGTCTGGAGGCTGGCAATGTTCCTGAACTTTGTAATAAAGTTACATTGGCGACAAGGCTCATTGAAGACATGCAGAAGTTAGAAAGTTGCAAACTTAGAGAATGAAATTTGCACTACTAAAATAGAAACAGATAACTGTGTGAACATTATGACAAACAGGTTGCAGTTTCTAGGAAAAAACTTCACGTTATATTCTTAAAACTCGGCTACTGGACAACGTTAATGAGTTTTGCGAAAGCTTTGAAATGTTTTGTTGTGTTTGGTAGGATCACAAACAGACCAGCTGGAAAGTGTCCATTTGTGATGTGTTTTTATACAACTTGTACCATGTTGTGTCAAGTCTCGTCCTTTTATATTGTGCAAAATATGTAATAGCCAATTTTATCTATGCATATTAATGTTACAACTTTTTCTAATATCATATTTACTTATTGTAGTGGGGATAATCTATTATGATCATACTATTGTATATTATCCAGTTATTATAAATGATTGTAGTCAAGTTTTATTTTTAGAATTGGTTGTAAAACAACTCAATATTGTTGGATTCAATCGTTAATTTAAAAAAATAAATAAACAAAATTGTCATCACCTGACTTTTAACCTAAAAAATGATAGTCACAGCGACAAAAATTGACAGTTCACATGAAAGCGGCCAAAATTCCATAACACGGGCAATAATTTATAAAAACCTGTATGAGTAGGTATATGACAAGGTGCGAAAGTGCATTTTTTCTTTTGAGTGTACGTTTACTGCAGAGTGCAGTGAGCGCTATAATTACACGAGTGATAAAGTGCCAGTTTACTCCGTCTTGTGAGGGACTAAAATAACGCTTTACACAAAAGTTGTGCACAAAATATTAAATGTAACACAGTAAAGAAGAGTTTGAGGGTCTCTACTTTTTGGAAGTTTGAAAGCAAGTCCAGCAACCAAAGCGCAGGCATGACCTATAGATCTCTTAATTTTATTGCTGCTATGCAATATCTGAATTATTAATAATTTCAAAGATAAATGTTTAAATAATTACGCAACACACAGACAAAAAGTTTTTGTGATATTAAAATTGCAAGAGTTTCGAATTATTTAATTTGTAGAATTGAAAAAGTTTAACGGATAACGACGAATATTCTGGCCACGATTTAAAATTTTATTATACTTTGACTATTAATTTTTATCGTTTGAGTTAAAAAGTTTCTGTTTAAATTACACAAGTTCCGACCATAATTCAAATATTTCACAAAATAAATACTTACGTCTAGACTGTTCGCTGCGAATGAAATTAAACGTTCCCTTTTTTTGATTCTCGAGGGTTTAATAGTCTTGTTACTCCACAATTACTTTATCGTCGACATTACAAACAACAGATTTTTCAGGAGCAAAATTGTTCAATTAACATAATGTAAACTAGGGTGATGAGTTCTAAAGTGGCAACAAAAATATCTCATTAATTGTATCGGGTGTTCATTTAAATTTATCCTCAAAGTTGGCGTTGAAAAATCGATTGTGAATGCACCGCTCGTCAGTCTGCAGAGTAAAAACACAAACAGAGATTTAAATAGCTGATCCGTGATCTGTAATCCATGGTGTGTTCACAATTGACTCTTCAACGCCAACTTTGAGGATACATTTAAATGAACACCCGATACTTGTTACAATACAGCTACCATGGGATATACTTAATTCCATTTCTGACATTTTTTGGAGAGACATTCTTCATACCCATAACTTACTCAATCGTAGTTTGTTAAGAAGAAATTCAAATGTTAGTTTAAAAAGTGTATTTTATGGAAATGCAACATCTCAGTTTTTGATATGAATATAACAGTTCTTCCACGAGAAATTCGTGTTGTAAGGCTTGTTATTTTCCAGAAGGACAGTTATCATTTCATAGTAAGCGTGTTATCTACTTAAGACTTAACACAACATTTGTCCTCTTCCCCCTATGTAATAGAATAAAACCATCTCATCTTGTTACATTTAGCGAATTAACAATTAATGAAGTTAATTAAAACATTCATTTTCAGAAGGTATTTATGGACTTAACATAGAAATTATAAAATGAAATTTTTTTTCTCTGTTCTAAGTAATCCTGAATAACTAACGAGCCTTAAAAGATATCAAACAGGTCGTCACTTATTCTGTTTTTTCTAAACGTATCGTCTATTTGGTAGACAAATCCTTAAGATGTATAACTCCATTTTGAAAATATACCTTCATTTGTTGTGATAAAAATGTTCTCTTCCCAAACTCTTTCAACGGTTTCCACAATTCGTGTTCATGGTCGACCACTTCCGTTCTTTCGTCCTATACTTCCTGTCATTTGACAACTGATGAAGCTACGCTATACGTCAACAAAAGCAAACACCAAGCAACTTGAGCACAAATCTAGAACATTATATAGAGTGTTCATTTAAATTTCCGGTCAAAGTTAGCGTTGAAGAGTCGATTGTGAACGCACCACTCGTGTAAAAACACAAACAGCACCAGCGTGATCCGTAATCCGTAGTACGTTCACAATCGACTTTTCAACGCCAGCTTTGACCGGAAATTTAAATGAACACCCGATAGTATCGAAGAGCTGGTATTTATTTTTCCCACTTTCTGCATTTCCGGTAATTAAAAACATTTTGGTCCGGGCAGTTGGCTAAAAATTTGTCTTTGCAAGCTTGAACTTTGATGTCCATTCTCCGTCTCTTTTAACACCGTTACGCTAATAAGACATTATAAGGAACTTATTTTGTTCAAGTGTCAAGACCATTTTTGCTTATAAAATATTTGGGAGGTTATAAAAAAATTATGCTGATTTTCAAATACAAAAACAGATAAAAAATTATCTAGCTTTGGATAAAAGCTTTTTTTGAGAATAAACAGACCAGGAACGCAAGAAACAACAAAACAGGACTTCGAAAGCGCAAATAAGTAAGTTGACTTTGTGTTGACAGCCTGTGAATATTTGACAGTTTGCGATTAGTATTTCATGAATTTAAACGAGGTGGCAAATTCAAATTCCAGAGCCATCTGCGATCCTACATTCTTTTATAGACAGTTAGTCTGTAGTATCGTAGAGCTGGTATTTACTTTTCCCGTTTTCTGCATTTCCACTCGGTGATCATAATTTTTTTACCCAGACAGAACAAAACATCTAAACACTTTGCAAATCCACCGAAAATCTTCCTACGTTCGGTATGTTTGTTAATTTGTCTGCTATGTTCATCCACCCGTTGCATGTGTAACTGTTGAGGTTTGTAATTAGAAGTGTACGTCTAAATAAAGACATATATTCGAGTGTGAGTGGGAATAAAGCTGCAATTATTCGGTCTTCCGTTTCAGTATCCCATGATGATATTAATTTGCCGTTGCTATTGAGGTTTCAGATAAATTGCTCCAACAATCTCGACGTAATATACTGCTTGATATCACGTATACTTGTTTGATTAGAAACTCCCACCCATTACCCACCCTTCCTCTTCACGGTTGCCGTCTCCGCAAAGAATATTGTTCACAAAAACTTCCTGTCTCCCTCCGATGTCGTCAATATTTATTCCCGATAATCTTTGAGATGCTAATATAAATTTAGTAGACTTTTTGACTTTGATCGGTGTGGAGCTTTCTCCGATAAGGTGCGAGACTTAATAGCATTTAGCGAGTTTTTTGCCGGTGGTAATATTATAGCAGTATGGAGCAGATAAGCAGCTTAGAGTTGATAGTATGCCAGGAAGGGTGTCAAGCTTGATAGATGCTCGACTCGGATGGATGAATGAATGAGTAGATCTCAACAAAAATGTTAACAGCATCTCGGTTACTTACTTTGGGCGTATACATATTTCTTTTCGATCAATTTCGCGGTGAAGTTTGCGACGGTGTTAAAACAATATTGGGAAACTTTTGTAATTTTATACGAGCTGTTGTTGAGTTAGTGTTCATTTTATTAGGGTAATGTCTGCTTGATGGGAATTTACTGTTTATTCAAGACCAGTTCTGGTTCGTTCGTCTCGAAATTATTATTTTTCACTTAAATTAATTTTTAAAGTGTCATTTCATTTGTGCAACATGAGATTTTAAAAGTTGCTGCGAGATATTTCTCGAGTGAAAGTACATTTTGTTTAGTCTGGATCAACCACCGGTTGGAACATAAACAGATAAACTTTTGCTGTGTAGACAAGAGAGCGAAATTTAAGACAAAGAGAAAAAGGATAAAAGGAACGACTCATCCTCAAACAAAATAAACTGAAGTGGTAACGCTAACAGATTATTTAATCTCAATGCTTCATACTTGATCTGATGTCAAGTCGCTGCATTCGAACGTTTATAATTTTTTTTTTGCCAAATGTCAGAGTTGAGACGTTAACTTAGAACTTACAATTTCACCTTCTTGGTTAAATTTTGGCAAGACGTGATTGATGTACTGTAAAAAAATGGTAAAGAAACGACTAAAAAATGTAGAAAACAGATTTAAAAAATGTTGATCTACACTATACAGGGTGTTTTCGAAGTTGAGGCGTTCTTTGTAACACGAGGTACTATACATTATTCTTAAGAATTTTAGCCTAAATCTTCTTAGTAAAATGTTTCTATTAACGGAGATAATTGATTGTATATTTTTATTGTTTTCTAAAATTTTGAGTCCGGTCCTGTCTATTTCTCCGCTGTACTAGATTAATAACTGACGTGGCCCAGGATGGTGTCTTTCTGGAAATCGCTCTGCGTACTCTCTGGACGCCGAAGCTGCATTCTGATAACGTGATAACATTGCCCATACATTAGCGACATATCTGTGAGCTCATTATTTTCGTAATGATGAGGCCATTCCGACTAATTAGATGACAACTCTGACAGTATTTTTGATTAACGTCCATGCTCATTTGATTTTTTTTTGGACAATTCTAATTTCTAACAATTCAGGGCAAATTTGAGCAGGACCGGTTTCAAAAATTTCAAAAAAATTAACTTGTATCTTCATTGCCGTACACATTTTACTGAGGTGATTTTGGCTAAAACTCTTTAGAACAACGCATACTATCTCATGTTGAAAGGAACGCCTCAACTTCGAAAACACCCTGTATAGTGAAGAGACGAAATCTTAAATTACTACCTTGCCTGTCTTAACTCAAGTCTTGACTCAAGATCTTAATCGCCTTTAGAGCTAAATTAAAAAATAAGGAAATTATGTATTTTGTACATCGACTTGAGCACGTTTAAGTTCCAATCCTGATTTAGGAAATAATACAGTTCACTGTTTATTAGTTAATTAACGCAAACAATGAAATTAATAATTGTAACAGTGAAAATCAATCGGTAATTATTTGATTTCGTTTGGTGACTTCAAAAGCGTCTCATTAAATTATCTTTGAAGCTTTACGAGATAAGTTGCTACATTACCATTGTATTAATTTCCTCCCTTTGATTGTTTTTTATTCTTTTTTTTTTGGAGACGTCAACAAGTCATTAGAAGTACCGTGTGACGAAAAATTTCAATTGGCAATTCATTAAGATTAAATTATCAGGTGTCAGTCTTAGTTAGGTTAGTGATTTTGAGAACGTTGAAATCTTGATTTTCATAAATGTGTCAATTATGTGTGACCTGTCGGTTGTAAAAGAATTTCCTCACATAGTGCAATAAAACAATGAGATTTAAAACTCCCGGGCCTTTATTCAACGGTGAGCACGCAACTTGTTTATAAATCGAAACTAGCGAATTACCGATCCAACGATCAATTTTCAAATGACCTTCGCAAAGTCGGGACATCAATTAAATTGCAGTTATCAGTAATTACTTGCATTAATTCGGGAATTGTGCCAGGCCTGTTTTTGACCACGTTGTTTTTCAGGTATGAAAAAACAAAATAATCAAAGAGGACTATTCGTCGTACTCAAGTCTGCACTGCACAATGAAAATTTTTTACTCTAAAGTCAATAGTCAATAATTAATAATGACAGTTACTGTTGTTATGACATCTGATGACATTTGAATTACATTTTTACGTGCTGCCAACTGAAACGTATTAATCACGACCACCTCGATTTTTTTTATTTTCGATAGCACGGTACTTAGTAAAGAGCGTTAAAAAAATTGTGGTCAAGTGAGCTGATGCACGCTTTTGTTTGAGCTAACGTATGACGTTGCTTCGTCACGTGTCAAATGTCATTTATTCGGCGCTGTGAATTATTTATTTTGCAAAAATAGTTCACTTCAGAACTAACCGATAAAAATTTTTCTGGTTTTTCTAGTGAGACACAATGGTTCTTACTTTCAATTATTTAATTTACATTAAAATGATAATCAAAGTGAGGTTATTTGTCTGGGGAAATGTCAAAGCATTCCGACCAAGAAGACGACTTACGTTTGTAAAAGAGAGCGGGAAAATCATGCCCGCAATTTGTTTGAACGCTCGTTATAGCTGCAAAGTTGGCTTTTGTCTTGGGGAATTGCAAGGATTCGATCTGAGCCCAGTGATGTAGACTATCTATTTAATAATAATAATAATAATAAAATTATCTTGGGAATAGTCTCGAACCAAACTTCGCCAGTTCCAAAATGTGTTAGTTTGAAACATAAACGTTGTTTATTGTTATTAAAAAATTCTTGCAAAAGCTTCTTTTAAATCTTTGGATATAACATTTACAGTTTATGTGGCATTATATTTGTTCAATAAAAATATGAAAACAAGGTGAGAAATATCTGTTCATTATCCTTCAATAGTCCTGACCCCTTAAATCAAATTTTAATGCGAAATTCAAAACAACCGTTCTTTTAGCGGTTCACAAGAAACGTCATTAAGCTCTCACTTTCTAGAACCAATCACTCGAAAACCGTCCATCTTCTATTTTTATGCAGCGAAACTGAAATTTGACACCATAATAATGAGACACTGTATACTCACTGTTCCCATTTCTTGTTTCAGATCAACACCAAGGATCTCTCCGAGGATTCCTACAGCGGAGTAACGTAAACTCCAATTAGTTCTAGTTATAGACAACTAAAAGAAATTGACGTAAGTGAACAACCCCAAATGTACCATTCTAACAATATCTTTGATTGTGTGACAGTTTTATGCTTCACCATTTTCACACAATATTTTTAAAACCTGGTCTAATAATAGATTCCCTGCAATATCTAGTTCGGTAGTCGACAATATTCGTCGATGTTCTAATCGCTTTCAACATTATAATTACTTCGTGTGGTCGAATGACAGTTCAGTTTCCACTTCTTGTAACCAAGAGAGGGATCGTCTCTCTTTTGAACGTGAAACGCTCTAAAAGGGACTGAATCCTAACGAAGGATTTACTCCCGTAAACGCGACGATATTTTGAAGTTTCTAGACTGTTGCATATTTTGCTCTCACTAATTTATCAACATCTGCTTTGTGATTGGATTCTATGTGAACTCATTATGTCACCATAATGGGTCAGCGACTCATTTATCTTTGGAAATATGAACCCTGCAATTATGAGGTTTGACACAAGCACAATGACGAATTTTGATGAAGTGTAAAACCTTTTCGGGAGAGGTGTTTTTCGATTATTTTTATCGACATTAATATTAATAATGATATTCATTATTTATAACAAGGTAAAAATTGAAATTTTATTAGTAGAAGTGCGCCCCACTATAGTGGGAGGGATTTCGGTAATTGTTCACTTTAACTACTTCTGGAATTTTCGTGTTTTTTCTGGCTGGACACCCTCAGGGCGTCCTCCTAGATCATTTCCCACCATTCAAACCTTGTGCAAATGCCTTTTTTCTCTCTCTTGTTGTGTTTCAAGGTCGCGCCAATGTCTTAGTACAACTAAAGGGTAAGGAAAATTCATTTGCACAAGGTTTGAATGGTGGGAAACGATCTAGGAGGACGCCCTGAGGCTGTCTAGCCAGAAAAAACGGGAAAATTCCAGAAGTAGTTAAAGTGAACAATTACCGGGATTTCAGTCCACTCGGTATGCATATCAGACATGTGCCAAGCTGTTTTTGTCCAGCTGTAGATTTTTTTTGGTCGCGTCTAGGGATATGAGAGGGAAAAATTTAACGAACTGTTGAAAATTCAAAGAAACATCAAAGCTCAAGGGTTGTGAATTAAGATTAAGAATTAAATGGAAAGAGAAATGAAATTACATTTATTTCATTTCATTCAAAATAGCAAATAGTTTCCCTTCATTTTAATAAAGGGAAACTATTTGCCATTTTGACGCAGAACTTCTTTGCTTCATTAATGGAACCCTTTCTAATCAGATTAATGTATTTTCGTCTTTTATTTACAAAGACAAAGTGAACAGCGTGGATCCAAATCTGACTACGATTAAATTTTCTTAAGATGGACAAACATTAGTGAAAACTACATATTTGCATTAGTTTCCTAGCGAAATTGAATTTTTCGTTTTTTTTTTTTTAATTTATAAGAGTGCACTTGTAAATCCCACAAAAATAAATATCATTCTCTAATTTGGCATTGATCTGGTCGTAAAACCGTCGCATGGGATTATTTAACTTTGGAATAAAATCGGTTGGAAAAGACGAGTCGAATCTGTGTCAAGTTTACATCTAAGTGCGATTTTTACGTTTATATTTTTATCATCCCTGTTCACCATTTTGCAACTATGTACCGGGTGTCCCATCACTTGTGTCCCGTAGGAAAATGACTTTAAAACTAAATTATATTTATATGAAGGTATTATAGATCCATAAATACCGTTCACCGCCACAAAAATTGGGTATTACTTTTTTGTTAAAATTAATTACCTAGGTACAGCAAGCAAAAAACTATCACTTTAAAAATTAAATTTTGTTCGATGCAGTTCAAATTTAGTATACGTTATGAAATAGTTATAGAGAAATAAAATCCGTAATTAGAATTTAATTAAAATGTTTTGATGTAAAGATATTTGGTTAATTTAATTTGGGTCTTTCTACTTTATAAAAATTTATGGAAGACAAAGTTAAGTTTGTGGGTATTATTCTTGTCCGCAATTTATGGTACGAAGACCATTCAAGAGGGTTCCAGCGGTACCTGCCTGTGGTACGGCGTCAAACACACTGCACCCCTCATAAATCTTCGTCTGCAATAAATTTTCATAAAGTAGAACGGCCAAAATTAATTTAACCAAATATCTTTACATCAAAACATTTTAATTAAGTTCTAATCACGGATTTTATTGCTCTACCATTTTTTCAAAACGTATACTAAATTTGAACTGCATTGAACAAAATTTAATTTTTAAAGTGATAGTTTTTTGCCTGCTGTACCTAGGTAATTAATTTTAGCAAAAAAGTAATACCCAATTTTTGTGGCGGTGAACAGTATTTATGCATCTATAATACCTTCATATAAATATAATTTAGTTTTAAAGTCATTTTCCTTCGGGACACAAGTGATGGGACACCCGCTATACATTTTTAAAATGAATTGAAACGTTCGAGCGTTGACAGTTACTGCTAAATATAAAGAACTTGGTTAATTATATCGTCTTGATCCGAATGTGTGGTGAGAGTGGTGATGGTTTGCTGTCTTGATGTTTATTTGAATGTTGTCACTGTCATTTGCTCGTAACGGATGGAAACAAAATCTCAGTCCGATCAAATAAAAAGTAAACGATTTTTACTTTTGCAGTAAACAATTTACATAAATGATTCACTCGTACGTAATTCAATTTGTTTTACGTGTAAAGAAGTAAAAGTAATTTCAAGTAAATCTTAATGTTATCCGCATAATCATGAATTCATGAGATATTGTAAAAGGTGAAATTTGTATGTATGTATGTGTTTTGTTCGCTTTTAACTAAAGAATTACTGAACAAATTTCGATGGGGTTTACACCAATAGTTAGAGTGTTTCTCTAGCTTAAGTTTTAATACACAAATCATTCACCAAATTGGGAAGGAGAGTTGAGTAGTAACGAAAAATATGGATTTTTGTAGCAAGCATTCGAAGCGGATGCTTAGCACAGGTTTTAGATATTTGACACACTTTGACAGCGTTGTAACCTTAACCAAATTTTCTAATAAAGAAATTGGTTAGGGGATTGTAAGCAATTTTTCGGAAAAAAAAGTTAAAAATATAAGCAAATACAGTAAATCTAAAGAAGTAGCAACTTCTTTGTTATCAATGTTGGTGAAAATATTCTTTGAGAAACGGCATCTACGGCTTGTTAACTGAAAATGAATAAAGCCAAAGCTCACCAGAGCTTCACTGTAATCTCCGGGGCCTAATAAAAGCTCCAACGGCACTTCCCAATATTCTGTTTTAACATGGTAAGAGGAAGACCATATATGACAAGCGATATTAGATTTTTAGTGGATTTAGAAAGAAAAGTTCAATACTTACCTGATGTAAGTACAATGATTCTACAGGGTCATTATAAATGATTGTAGTTGAAGCAAGCGATGCCCATGTTATGAAATTTTTGCCGCTCTATACAAACATAACTCTAACTTATTCATACTTATTCACATAATTTTGATCATTTTCATATGAAGTGGCAACCATAAATTTTACATATACATATTTAGTTTTCACGCCAACTTGGACTACAATAATTTATAATTTAATTTAATTTTGAACGAACAATATTTTAATACTATACAGTGCGTTCATAAAGTTAGGAATAAATTCGATAAAACTGTAAGTATTAATTTTTGAGAAAAATCCTCGAAGAAGTCAACTTTGTTTTTAAAAAACGCATATTCTTCAGTACTTTACTTATGTTAACAACTTTTCATCTTTTCATGACGTCATCAATACATATTTTTTTTTAAACTACAACCCCCATTTTTTTCTTCTTTTTCTGATAGACCTTCGTACTACCTAAATGATGAGAAAAAAAAAATTGGTAGCTTACATAACATTTTTTTTGAGAAAATGACAATTGATAATTCGAAAATTTAATTTAATTTTTAAGGTAAACATTTTTTTTCTATTGGTGTAGTTAAAATTGAAGGTTTATTTTAATGGAACAAACAATTTAGAACATTTGCGGCAGAGAATTCGCGCTGAAATGGAACAAATAAGCTCTGACATTATTGAGCGCAGTGTACAAAATCGGTAAGTGCTAAATGGTTGGCGGGAGGCAGTTTCAAATTTGCGTTGAATGTTATTGGTAACCTTAGATGTTTGTTTGTTTTTTAAGACCAATTAAAATTTTTACAATAAAAATTAAATTAAATTTTTGGAGCAAAATTTGTCATTTTCTCAAAAAAAATTGTTATGTAAGGTATGATTTTTTTTTCATTCATCGTTTAGGTAGTGGGAAGGCCTATCAGAAAAAGAAGAAAAAAGTGGGGGTTGTCTTTAAAAAAAATATTGATGACGTCATAATTAGGAGATGAAAAGCTGTCAACAGTCAACACAAGTAAAGTATTGAAGAATATGTAGATACATACTTTCTAAACAAAGTTGACCTCTTCGAGGATTTTTCTTAGAAATTTATTGCGAACTTTACAAACGCACTGTATAATTCATACTTAATGATTTTTATTTGTTTGATAAAATTTGGCGTGGGCAGCATGGTGCCCGTGTGGCATGGCGTTAATTAACGTCCTTCGTACGTCAAATATTTTTACGCGTTCTACAACGAGGCTTTAAGAGGAACACTTTGAATGTCAATACTGAAAAGATTGATTTATTAAGATCAATTACTGAACAACACCTTGAGACAATAAATCAAAAATGTTATTGACTGTAGAGTGCCAATTATCTATTTGTTTCAAAACTTGCTGCACGTTTTCAAAAACTGTGAATTTATTTATGCATTATTTATTTTATAAGGATAACGCCAAAATAAAACAAATTGGCCCCAACGTACTAAAAATTCTGTTCCATAAAGCCTATAAAAATAGGAATCACTCTCGATAATTAGGAATGATTGGCCGAAATGACGTCAACTTGGAATTTTCAATCAGGACCTTTCCCCTCGTCCCCGACCAAACCGAAGCACTCACCACCGCCACAATTACCGTCCCCAATTTTTGATTGGTAACAAAACGCCCCCACAAACCCCGACCGTGCCATTTGCCCGACCAATTTGCAGTGGTCGTCTGCTCATTATTCAATTTGATTTAGTGCTTGTTAGGGCGAGATGTACAAGAAAACTTGTTTATGTGTTCGGAGGATCCATCGATCGACCCGAAAAAGCCTCGCTCGTTCGTTTTCCGCCACCATCGAAGCCCGTCCCCCAAAACAAAACCGATTTAATTAGACGGAAACCGCCCCCTGAAGACGGCGCCGCAACACGACCGCGTCATCCGTCGACGTCGACAAAAACACAAAATTGCAAAAAATATCATTTTAATCGACAAGTTGAGCGACGCAATCCGTGTTGGTGATGGCGTGGACCAGGGACTCCCTGACGTAAGCCTCCAGGACGGGCAGGGCCTTCTGACGTAGGTGGCCGATCACCCAGGACTTGAGTTTGGTCGTCAGCCAGCTGAGGGAGGCCAGACCGGAAATGTCGATGTCTATGTCCCTGAAACAGAAGAAAGAACGGTGAGATGACGGACGATTGGATGTTGGCGGGTGGTGGGGGGTGGCACGTGACCGAACCGGTTGTGATGAATGGACGCACAATTAGGAGTGTGTTGACGAGATTAATTGACACGTGATCTTGATGAATTTCCCGGTGTAATGAAGCATCACGTCCTCTGCTTACAGGATAACGGCGTCCTTTTAAGTTTATTGAATCCAAAGCTTATTGATGGGTGTTAATTTCCTGGCGGATAAATAAAACGAGTTTCGTGATGTGCCTCTAGACAATTGTAAAGAGAAAACGTTCGTGTACACAAATTATTTTTTACGTACCGTGTGCTCCGCCGAAATGGCTAAATAACGTGAGATAATTAATTTTTTTTTTTTGACAGAAATTAACTCAATCAACTAACAATCGACATCGTATGAGTTCCCCAATAGAATTATTAAATTACTTGAATTCTCACGTCAAAATGAACCGACACACGAGATGATGTTTATTTAATCGGGTGGCGGCTGGTCCCGGGGGGCACAAGAGCACGCCCCCCCCCCCCCCAAACTATAACGCTAGAAAAAGAAGAAGTAAAACAGTTTTGTGGCAAAAGCCTCAAAATTATTATTCTTTGGAGTATCCGACAGCATGCTCGCGTGTAGCTAGTTTATTGATACTTTTCTTGTCGGAGCGATAGTTAGAGTTGTTGGATTTTCTCATGGGCTATGAGTCATATCTGTGCAAGCGACGAATATCGGTCTCAAGTAGCCGCTGCAAACTGACCGGAAAACATCGTCATTCGTTACGTTAGTGTCGTCTCTCTCGTCTACTTGCATGTAAAGTAGTTGACGTTTTCAGTTTACATTTACAAGTTTTTCACAGGTTTATCGCGCAGATATTTCCAAGGTCATAGCCCATGAAAGAATCCAATACCTCTACGAGCGCAACAGATGTTCTCGATGACGTAGTCAGTTGGCACGTGACAAATTTGAGACAGAACGCGCCGTCGTGAACGAAATGTCGGGTCACATTTTGTGTGGTGTAAATGTGGGACGTAACCAGTTCGGATCGAGACTCAGTTTTGTTTAAAAAACGTCAAACGTCGAGTTTATTGTTTTCAATGCACTCTTATCATTCGGTTTTTTCGGTGCATATATTTGCATAACGCCAGAATGAATTAATGACACGCTACGGCACTATTTTCTAACGATTTTTAACTTTTTTTCATCATTAAATGATGAACCACCCTTGTATAGTACATTCATTTTAGATTATTTTTAGAATTCTACACGAAAATAAAGATTTCTCGGAAATTTTTGTAAGCAATTTTAATTTAGTTTAGCACAGAAATTTGTCCCACTTACATTAATTTTTTACTCTACTAAGTTGTTACAGTTCTGGTGACGAAATAATTTATAAATAACAAAAAAGGACATTAAGTGAGTGTAGTTGTATAATATTTACTGTTTGTAACATACAGTCAGCCATCATTTATATTTCATGAGAAAAAAGACGACAGTGTAAAATTAATGCCAATGTCGTAATAAAATAATAATACACCTAAAGAATAATTATTTATTATTTCTAAAAATTTTATTGCGTTAATGTACCTATATTAAAATCTCGATGATCACATCTTTCATAAGCTTAATAAGATTTATCTATAACGCAGATATAAAATATTTTACAACTTCATTGAGCCAGCATATAATAAACTAATTAATTAGATGAAGCACATCAATGAAATTGATTCATAAAGAGAGAATCAAATAACATTTACTTAATAAGTTGAACGTAGCAGGTAAATCTTTTTTGAGAAAATTAAATTTGAAAAATTCCTGTTCAGAACCCAAAAACCATTTTCTACTACCTCAATGGAAATTAGGCGTTTTTGGGTGGAAAGCGCGTAATTTCTCTAACAGGAATGAAAATTCATTATATAATCGCCTGCTGTTAAGTAATCCGTTTCATTATCCACGGCCGTGAGTAATGGCTCATTACTCCACCAACTGTAACCAATTCAATCTGTGCAAATAATCACATGATCTATAAAGTTGCGCAACATTCATTTGCCGTGATTATTTTGAAATGCTGCAAATCGCGAGTTACGTTTTTTATTAAAGAGTATCATATTCAGCTCGCACGTAATAGTTATTACCCACCAGAATGAAATTTAATAGTATTTGTAGGTAATAGCCTTCATTACGCGTTTGTTAATGACATACTGTTACCCCTTGGGCAGTAAAAATGAAAAAAAGTCAGGTTGGCATTTCTCAAAAAATATTTTGAGTAATTTGTAACGTGATAGATCAAAAAATTAAAATCAAAATTATTAATTGTTACTGATTGCGAAACATTATTAAAACTGATTCCAGATATTTTTCGTTGTTCTTAACATGAAATAATTTGTTAGCATTTTTTCCGTCATTCATTTTTCAAAATTTTGTAAAAAGGAGACGCATCTACCAAGGATTAAAACAAAACAAGGATATAACGCAACCTTGGTGACGGCAAGTGTGCTTGCTCTGATGTCCTAATTTTGAGTTGAGTTTAATTTAAATTCCCGAGTCTTTTTTGTAAAAAATGAAAAGATGTCCACATTTGTAATTCTGCATTAATGTGGATTAAAGTTTAATGCGTGACCTACACATTTCTTGAGAACTTTTATATCCCCTTAAACTAGCTAATACCAACTTTAAGTGTCGGATTTTATTTTTGTGGTAGCTGTCTGAGTGAAAATAAACCGGATAATCTGTCGCATCTAGAGAAGGAAACCTAATCTCACAATGTCAATAGGAAGTTTTTTTTTTATCCTGACCACACATGTTCTCGGATTATAAAATTACATATTCGTTTGTGCATCTGTACCCAGGATTTACTTGGAAATTAACAAATCAAAGTACATAATTTTAGCAGTTGTTTGATTAATTATGAAAAACCATTTAATTAACATATCTAATTTAAGTTTTTTTTTTTATATTTGGGACAAGGACAAAAGTGAAATCATGTGGGAATCACCTGCAGATATAATGTATGTTGTGTTAGGTTTGATCAAAGCTCGGTGAAGTGAATAACTGAGATAAAAAAATCACGCAAACTGGCCGTTTTATTTGCGTTACGATACTGGAAGTGATGTTTAAATATTTATTTTATCAGCCGCTCAGCACTTTTCCTTCTCCCGTTATTACGAAAAAGTGCAGATTTATCGGCGATGTTTCCGGTGGAGTGAAAAATTAACTGGCGGATTATTTAAGAAAAAATAAACACAACACGAGTTTGATGAAGCACAGGTCGTCCATCATCTGTTTGCTGAATCGTCACCACTCAATGGAAAAATAAAAATCACCAGTTTTCTCTTTGCCGACAGAGGCGGCATCATTACACACCTCTGCACAAAACGCGTTTTTATTAAAGCGATAAAAATCGCTTCAAATTACTTGTGCACACACTAAATAAAAAAGATAAGTCGTATTGATTTTAGTAAGTTAGTTGAGAGTTTTATTGCACGGATTTTATTGTGCGACAGGTGCGCACAATTTTCAAAATTAAAAGGGCGAACCGTATTTATCAGTGCGCCAGGAGGGATAATACTGTGGATTTTTAGGAAGACCTATTTGTAAATATTATCGCATTCGAGTTCTGGACTATGTAATCCGATTCGAGATTTAGTCGAAAACGCAACAAAGAGAATTTTTTTTCAAACGCAATATTTTATTGGTTCTAATTAACTTTACAAGATGAATCTACTACTGATGCTCCGAGCAATTCTGGTATTTCAGAACAAAAATTCAAATCAAAATTATTGCATAATTTTTTCCTGAGGATAAGATTATCCAGCTACTTGTTCTTTCATCTTCGCTGTAGGAAAATGTTTCTTAAAAAAAAAATTATAAAAGAAAAATAAAGATCAACGAGAAACTATTTGTATTATTACAAACGTTGGTTGCTCCTTGTGCAACTGACATTACATATGCGGTAGGCTACATTTTACAGCGCGAGGTTTTTAGACCGCGCAGCGGGAGTGTTTTAACAAAAACCGAGCGATGTAAAATGCCTACCGCATTAGTAATGTATTAATCTTTTTGGCCGACGACCCATTAAGTACTTGTTTTCTCAATTTTGAAATTTGTTGTACCAGTAATTTTGCAAAACCTGTCAAAGATTGATAACTGACACGCTTACGATTTACACCACAAGAAAGCGCCATCAGACTTTAGAAAAAACAATTAATTTCTGTTCATTTTTTAAAACTGAGCGGATTAATGGTAGCGGTATCTTGTCTTAGTATAAATGGACTTTAGTTGTGATACGCCAAACATTTTTTTTGAGGTTCCAGAAAGCTTAAAATTTTCTTGTTATTTTACACACTCCGTGCGGTAAAATGGCAGATAGTTTGATTAGTGGGTAAAAATCAAGATACCTTAGCTGTTCAAAATGTGTAAACATGTCATTTAGAGTTGAGGAGGCCAAAAAATATTTTACGTGCATTGCAATTTGTTCGAAATTTGTCATTACGTCGATCAAATGTCGCTAACGCGGCCTGAATGCTGTGTGTGGGGAAAAACCTAATAGTCTGTGTTGATAAATAAGAGAACAAAGAACATACACAAATAAATACGTAAATACTTATCAAAGCTATTATTTTTTATCAGTGCAATTAATCTAATTAATTTGCTATCCATATATGTATGACGAGCGCGGCATTAACTTTGCTAGTTGATGCACGCGGATCCGGAGCGAGAGTAGACCAGAGGCAACCCGGAGTGAAGTAAGTTCCACTTTCCATTGCCGTCTAAAACATAATTTCCAAGATAACGTAATTAATTATTTACAATAAGACAACGAATTATAACGTGGAGCACGCGAAAGCGACTTAGCGACACTCGTAAGCTGTTCAGCTTAATTAAATCAAGCTTACGACTCTAGGACGGATAAGTCCTTCCGTTCCGTCTCGTAATAAGTCTTATTTGTTTTGCACGGAGTGCACCACTTGGACCGTCTGAAGACGAGCTCGACAAAGCGAAATTTAAAATATTCCGGTCCGGTACCAAAATAGCGCGAAAAATCACACTTTGACGATTATTTTTTCACATGTTCGATTATTATTAGTGGCGTGTCCGTGAGAGGACGCGTAATTTCTGCTGTTGCTTTCATTTGATCAATGAACGGCGGTTGTAAAGTGAAGTGTTGTGGCGGAATCGCGGCGTCGGGAAAGCTCTAGGTGAGTAGGGAAAGCACACCTCGACTAAACATTCATCAAGCGTCGTGAGTACTCATTTTTTAAAACGTGCGGCGAGAGTTGTCCTTGCTCACAATTACCAGCTTTGCCAGCACTATAAATATCAAATGTTTTCTAATTGTCCGTGATATATGTATTTTGCTTTTTATTGCGTTTGCATGTGCCACCGTAAATTTTTCTAAACTCGCTAGTTCCACCTTAAATCATAAAATGGGTTATTTATAACAGCAGCAATAAATATGGACGATTAAATGATTCAAATAAAACATTCCGTTTCGTTAATAAAATAACTTTATATGTAGGTCAGCAGTGCAGCAACTTATATCGATTCAAATACTCGTGGTTTTTTATTTCTTTTTGTCTAATTGATTAAATTAAGTATATAATGTTGAAATTATTGAATTGAAGGACTCCTCAAGTGTTTGCCTCAACTAATTGTAAAAGGTAAAATTTGTACGTATAGTATTATGGTGTATGTATTTGTATGTTTGTATCTCTTGTGCGCTTATAACTAAAAAACCATTGAACAGATTTTTCTTTAGCTTAAGTTTTACTACACAAACTCTCTTACGACGGGCCTAAATCACAAAGGACTTTTCTTTTTAAGTTTTTTTCAAAATTGGATATATTTTTATTTCGGAGCATTAATATCGGAAATTTTTTATTGAGCTTGTGAGTTAAAACAGTTTTACGTTAAGTGAAGGAATTTAAATAATATTTTTGCTCAATTAAATTCTTATTTATCTTTATCATTCCGTACCGAACTCGATGTTTACAAAGACTTAACACTAACAAGGTTATTTTGATTTTTTACATGTGGTAGGGCCGATGACAAATGTTTATTTACGAATCATGTAACGTCATCCTTCATCCGCTTAAATTCTTTATTTTTGCCATTGGTTTACACGAAAAAAGCCAATTTACTCGTTCATTTGATATACAGGGTGTCTCAAAATTAGCGAATTCCGAATTCAGAGCTTTGTAGGGAAGGACCCAGTGGAGCTCCAAAAATACTTAGAAAAAAAATTGGCTTTTCCTGAAGAAGATATAAGCACTTTAATTTCGTTCAATCATATCCACAGTGACAAAATACTATTCTAGTTACGTTGCCGTTCCATTTTTAAGAAAAGTTACAAAAATTTAAGATTTTTTACTCCAAAGTAAAGGTATTCTTCAAAAAAATTGTTTAACGTTATTATTTTTCACAATCATCTACACCATAAATAACAATAAACACTGAACTTTTCAGCCTGTATTTGAAGAAAACGCAGTTCAAAGAGTGCACTTTCAGACCAATGTATCTTTGTGGGGAGTCCCGATTTTTTTTATTTCCATATTTGGACTGCTGAAGTGATCCTCTACAACGCTCTGATTTCGGAATTCGCGAATTTTGAGACACCCTGTATTAATCAGGGATTTATCAAAAACTGTAGAAGTATTATGTTTCTAAGATAATAAATAATATGTTCCAACAATTATTAGACTGTAGTCTCTCAAGTGTACATGATTATTTTTGATTAGTTTTTATCTAATTTTGTTAAAATAAGAAAACGAACCAGCTTAAGAAAGTGAAAGAAAGTTTTATTAAAAGGCAACTTCATACATGATAATATTAATAGTTTTATACCAAAGACTAACAATGTATGTATTTTCTTATTTACTGATATCACTGGATAAATAAATAACAGAGTTATGCCTTATGACATGACTTTCGAAAACGAAATTAAGATAAGCGCGAGGCGAACCTACTACATATCCGCGATATACTCGGCACAGATTTATCGTTACTGTCCAACTCCCTGACGTCATATAGTGTTGAAACAAAGTGCCGAATACAATCAGTAAGCTTCTCTTTTTAACAAGCTTTGTTTGACGAAAATCAATCGTTTAGTTTTTCAGTGAAGTGGAAACAAACAGACAAACAGATAGACAAAAATTCTAAAAACTGCTAAAATTTCTTCTGTACCTATTCGCATCCTTTTTAAAAAAAAAGAACTTTAGAGGACACGTCACATTGAATCTTGAATCTAATAATAATAATAATAATAACCATCAATTTTAGATTTTTTCAACAATTTGTTTTGTTCCAGTTTTTTGATAAACGTTTAAAACGTTTAGTTCACTCAATGCAATATAAAATTAAACTGAGCAAATACCATTTGCTTAATTTGATTTGATTTGATTAATTTCCGAGTGGTCAAATAAAACAAAACAGGATTTAATTTTGATTAAATGACGTCAACGGTTGTTGTGGTCAAACACGAAAAACTGAAATGACATTTTCTCTTTAATAAAAATATTTAATAAAAGAATCTCAAGCAATCTAATGAAAGAGCAAATTCCTTTGTTTAGAGTAAATAATTCTGGAAATATAAGTACATTACGACAATCTGCCGCAACATATTAAGTTCACTGTATTTGTCTTTATTTACTTCATTTTCCGTAATTACAGTTCGATGATAAATGTGACAAAAAAATGAAGTAATTGAAAATATGAGTTAGTTATGAAATTGTTCAGTTCTGAAAAAAGGGAAGGACAACCAAACATATTAAGTGATTGGCCTTGTTATTAAATAACAACCAATAAAAACAAACCATGCAGCGTACAATTCACAAATTGGCCTCCTTGTTTACGAAATGCGAAGTCTCGACGTCCGCCGATTCGTGGATAAGTCCTTGCACACGTTAAAGCACGAATCTCAGCGGACAATTATCCCCAATTCAGGACGACAGTCCTTCCAGGAAAACAGGAAAAACCGAGCCAATTTATAATTTGAGGGTCTGGCGGAACGAATTGAAAATAGCACAGCAATTACAAGAACAAATAGAGGACGACGGAGGCGAGTTATATCGACGTTGTTGAATATTTAAATTTCCTGTTTTTTTTTTGGTTTGTGAAATTTCGGCGACGAAAATGTAAATTTTCCACCGGGGTATTTTATTCGGGCGGTGGCGCAGCTGAACGCCGCCGCTCGAGTGCACCTGGAGTTGTGACGCCATTGAAAATGGTTATTCGTGTCGTACACCTGATCGTGCTAATCAAAAGTCGCATTGACGAAGGAAAGATGAATACAAAGGGAGTGGGTGACGAGTAGAAGATTACGAGTCCGGGTGCAGTTGTGCAAGGGAAATTTTTCACATTGATAAATTATAAATTACCACAATGTTTAAAAATATTATTCTAGAAAACACGAGAGTAAATTACTGAATGAAAGTAGAGGAGTAATAAAGAAAGTGTTTTGTTAGTTGGATATTTTGTGTAAAAGAGAAAAAGAAAATTGGTTATGCCCCTGGTCCCGAACAAAAATAAAAAAACAAACATATTTTGTGAATCTAATTGTTCGATTATTGGGAATGCAATAAGAGTTTTCCTTCCTGTGGCAAAAATCCAACAAAGAAATATAAATTTCAAACAATCTGTGAAAATATTTTTTATTTCTCATTTGAGCTTAATTAGAGCTTCCCAAAACACAATGTGTTCCATTTTTTCAGGATTAAATTTTCTATTTTAAATTTCCGGTTGTGTTTCACAAAATAACTGACAGTTTGAGTCACAGAATGAATCAGCAGTCGTTTTAATGTTATTTCCATTGTAACAGTTATTTAAGCAACAAGTAAGATATGGACATTATTACCGCACGCGCGTGAAGTTTGCACAACGAGGCCTTTAGCTCTGTGTGCCATTATAATGTATGTATTACTTTACGTGTTGCGCATAAAAGTTTATCCACTACCGTTCGTAATATATTTTTAAATCGACACATTCTTATTTGAATAAAAATTCAATTTAAAGTCAAAGTAGAAGTAGGTGTGGTTGTTTTTGCAGTCGGAGCAACGAAAAAAAATTGATTTTCGTTTTCGTGGAAGTTTGGGATTAGAATTTTTTTTCTGCCTGCACATGTAGAAGTGATGTGTTAATCGTTATTTTAGTTCTCGTTCCTGAAAAATTACGAGTCAAATTTCATTTTTTTCCATTATTTACATTAACACACGGCGTGCAGTAAAACAATTATTACCGCACGACGTGTGGTAAAGTAAGTCATTATTTGTCTGAAATTCGTGGAATATAAACAGGAAATATGGAACGATCGTAATACATAATAATAATATAATTTTTAACATTTTTGCCATCATGAATTATTCTAATCTGGTATCGCGCAACAAAGTTGCCCATCGAGGTATTCTACAGTATGGTTACTGTAATAATGTACTCATTATTATTATTATTATTATTAGTGAGAAACACTAATTACAGTTTAGTAGATGTTGTTGTTAAAGCCGGTGTCAATTATATTCTTAAAGTTACTAAGTTATGTTATTGTTGAATGATAAGTATTTACCTTATCACTCTATTTATCACAAATACTTAAGGGAAGGACCTTAAACTTTAGCCAACTTCAGGAATTGGTGCTGACCGATAAGGAATAGGAAAGACTATTAATTTCCGAAGTTACATTAATCGAAGTTTTAGTAAAGTTGTTATTCAATCACTACCTGTCAGAGACTCGTCGGATTACGTATTTTAGCCTAGCTAAAGTAGGGTAACACCCCTGTCCATTAAATATTTTCCAATGGTATTAACAGGGCATAATAATAAAAACTTCCTACATATATTGCTGAAATGTTCTTTTCTCCTAAGCACTTGTAATTTCAATATTAATATTTAAATATTTATTATTTTTCCATAAATGATGTTTCTAAAATTAAACTTTTACTTGTCATACATTTTTTGTGCACAGTAGTGAAAAATAAAATATTTTCAAGTCTTTTAATTATATTTATTAAATACTGGCACGGTTTAGTCACATCCTGAGAACCTTTTCTGTTTAAAAATGATTTTTAAAATTATTCTATCAACGCCCGTGAGATAAATCTTACTTACACCACTCATTTCGCACATGTAATGACTTACTTTACACACCATGCAATAATGTAAGTAAGCTGAATTTTATTAGACTCGTGATTTTTCACACGCGACAACTAAAACAACAGTTTACGCTTTTGGTTATACTCGTATATCTGAAGGTAGATCTTAGTATAAAGAACTCATTTTCTGTTCGCAAAAACTGTCACAAGTAGAACCTAAATTTTACTATTTATGGAGCCACAAAGCCTATTTCTACTCTAACTTCGAACTGAATTTATATTCAATAAATATTTGGCGATTTGAAAACATTCTGAACGGTCGTTGATACAACTTTGTACGATACATTATTGCAGGAGGTAGGTATATGACTTATATGATTACACAAACGGGACCAACGGCTTCGCTGTGCAAACTTCAAGTGCGATAATAAAGTCTGTTGTACTTGTTGCGTATAAGCATAAGCATAGCCAGGTGTGTTACCGCATACCACATACCACATAGCGGGTGATCAAATAAAAAGTTTATCAAGCTAGCTATGACTTTTTGATGAAAGAAGAAAAAGGGATGATGCCTTCTTTGACAGATATCAGTTGTGTTTTGTGAGTGTAACGTCTTTTTTTGAGTTGAGTTTCGATTTTAGTGGAATTGAACTTTAATTAAATTTAATTTCAATTTAATTAATTCACCAAAAGCATCTATTCGACAATTTAGTCAGCAAATTAATCTCTCTGTTAGAACAACGCACGCAATGTTACACAAGAATTTACATCTTTATCCCTACCGTGTCACAGCGTGCAGGAATTGAATCCAGCAGATTATCCAAGAAGATTACATATCTGCAATTGGCTTGTCGACAACGTAGGCAATAATGTCTTGGTGTGCATTTAATGCTTTCAACATAAAAAAAACACATCTAACCTAAAATTTTACAGATTACCTACACATCGCTGCGACTTTCGTCAAATTAAGGGGTTTTGTTTTTAATGTTACCAAACATGTGGCCAGAGAGATGTCCTGCTCTAATTATAAACCTTGTTGATAACCTGGCACTCACATTAAGTACATAAATAAAATGAATGTAGTCAAAAATATCGCTTCTTAACGTGGTCCTAACCTAACTTTTGTCATTGATCTTCTAAGATATACTTCACAATGTTGTGAAAAATTCAAAGTCAAAGGCCACTTGATGAACTTTTCAACTGAACACTCGATAGTAGGAGTAATAATTATTACAATTTTTAATTATCTATTTTAAAAGATTTTCTTTTCTAGTTTTTCTAGGAGCGCTGATTCACGAAACAAATTTATCATTTACTCCTTTGAGGTTGTAAAAAAAAAATCAAGGAAAGTTTGAATCATCATGTGAAAATAGCAACATTTTTTAGGTGTAAGCAACAGATAAAGATTTACAAAAAATCTGAGCGAACACTATTTTTACATCCATTCCATATTCAAATAGTGCCCAGAAGGACATATAATAAAAAAATCTATTTGCAAACAAAAAGGATGATTGGCACTGACGGCAACAGATATTTTAAAACAGTTCAATAATTTCTAGTTCTATTTTTTTTGGCATGATTTTTTGATCAATCAACGTTGCGAGCTGATTCAAAAACTATCCGTGCAGCAGTGTACCGCAATGTGTACAATACAGAGGAAAACACATCATAATAATTCCACTGCTTTTGGCGAACGTTACAACTTCCAAGTATTTATAGCCGGCATGTTCATTCAAAACCACAAGAACTTTAGATTTATTAGGTGCGGAAATAAAACTGGAGCCACATTACAAATGTTTTGAAAATTAAAATTATTTCGATTTTTTACCAATTTCAACATCTCCCAGAGGTCTTGCATCCAAAATTTCATCCTCAATTTTTTCTTGTGCATTCTTGCACGTAATGATTAATTAATTAATTAATTAATAACGTGGCCACCCATCCTAATGTTAACCGTGCCCCGCGTTGCTTAACTTTTCTGATCAAACGAAAATTATTAGTGGTGTTGGTATTTTTTACATTTTGCATCAAAGGTCCACCTTTGGTTTGATCCTTTTATTAAAGTTATCGAAGACTCGAATAGTTTTGACTTTTGATGTCTTCACAAATGAAAAATGAATATAATAAGAATAAAATAAAGAATACAATAAAATGAAATAATTTTAAACTAGTAAGATTATTAAATGATGTGGGATTAAGCAAGACGACGTAATTTATTTTCGACCATACATAAAAATCACAAGGTGCCAGGTCTGGACTTTAAGAAGGATGGTCCAATAATTCTTCTGCGGCCAGGTTTAAAATTTATTGATCTAGTCTACCTATAGCACGGTGTAGAGTCCGCAAAGATTTAACGCCGTGATAAATTGTTACTGGAACGTTCTCTCTAATTTTTTTAATACAAAATCTTGAGCCGCGTGTTGTTTTTGAACCACACCCACAATTTTAGTTTGTAAATTTTTACTCTAATGTCAGGATGCAACAATTACTTTCTCGTTGTGCAACAGCGCGAGATGACAATTTACCTGTGCACATGTTATCTCCTCCGAGCCAGCAAGATCGCAAAATCTCACTTCTTCAGGCTGGAATACATTGTCCCACTCGAGCGCACTTCCAGCTTTATTTACTTTCGGCGCGATAAGCGCAACGCGACTCTCATGACCGCGTTCGGATTCTCTCGAAATTTTATCAAAATATTAAATCGAAAATAATTTCCTTCATCCCCGTCCTAATGCGATTGAGGAGGGAAATTGCATTATGCGAGGCGAAAGATCTGTCCATCTCCCATTTGAAATTTGTAAGTAGCCATACCTCGTACGAGACGTCGGATGAAAGCTCTCTTCCAGTGCGGAACGATGACACACGCGACAAAAAAAAATCATTCTGGTGATTCCTTTGAAGTTGAATTTTTTCCATCTCTAAATTACCATAAACCGACAATCGGAATCGAAAGCGAAGTTTATTTTACGGGAAGGAAGAAGTGCTGCAAGTCATGGAATGTAGTAAACATGTTATTTCATAAGAAAGGACACGAATAAATGTCGAATTGAGGCAGTTTTAACGGATAATAAACGCAAATAAGTTCGAGGTGAGTCAAGAGTATAAATAACAAGTGGAGGTATTTTGGGCACATGTGATGTGGGCAAGGTCGCGGAAATTAAAGACGAAAATAGGTAATATGTGACATGTATGGTTTGCTGCTCTGATCCTGGCCCGGTCAGGACGAGTTAAAAATACAATGTAGTCTTGCCATAAATACTGTTACGGACCCAGACTGTTCAAACAGGGGAGAACACAACAACCTGTATATAAATCTAATTTAGTTTTTACACTGCCTGCATGCATACCAGTGAGTGAAAGACAGTGAGCGAAAAACGATGAGCGAAAGTGAAGCGAACCACTGGTAACTATGGATACAGACTCACTTTATAGGGAGGTATCGAACAAATAACTACTCTCGATCTTCGACATTTTTTCCGAATTTTTGTTTGTTTATCGCTGCACTTTTTTCTTGCCTTGTCTGTCACTATCCTAAAAAAACTAATTCAACGGGTTTAGTTAATCTTTCACCATCAAGCCATCATGTGTTATTAATCCGTCTTCGGCCCGTTGGTTTCTTATATTTCTTTGTTTGGGCCAAACGAGGCGCAAATAGGCAAATAGTCATATCTTCTCGTCCTGGCACATCCAGACACAGCAAGAGCATAATACATTTCAGATTATCTGCGAGCTTTCCGAATAACCTCTTATCTCTAATTTATCTCGTCTTACCGACGAAACTCGATGGCAAACTTTCTCATATCTTGTTAAAATCGCTGTTTACATTTGGTATAACCTCTGCTGATATTACTCGCAGTTCAGTTACATACGATATGACTAAATGTGATTCAGGTTGCCTTGAATAACCTCAGCTCCCTCAATTATTTAGATTAAAACAGGCCCGCGCAAAAAAAATCCGGAGGGTTGTTAACAACGTGTTATGATTATGTTTAGCGGTCTGTGCGTGATGAATATGTGTTGTTGGGGTGCTCGTCTGGAAAGCTGCACCACCGCATCCGGAAATTTATTACTCCTAGTCTATTGTAATTTCCGGGATTTCCGGACGTTTAGAGCTCGCTGCTGCGTTAAAGTAAACAAACTGTGCGAAAATCTATCGGACAAATTTTATGGCATTTCGTGACATTTGACTTTATCGCTTTGCACAGATTCTACGAAATGACGTTACTACAGCAAATAGGAAGTGGCGATTCGGTTTTTATATCACTGTGCAAACTTTTGCTTTGGTGGTTTTTGAAAGTACATACATGAACACTCTTTTTGGTCCATCAGGATCAGACCACACGTTAATTCACTTCTATTATAATTCGCAGTAAATTCTAATTTTCCACGTTGTTTGGCTTTTCTGCGAGGCCTTTCGTATTAAAGTTTTTAACTGAACTACACTGTTTTACTCTCTATGAGGTAATGCACTGAATAGAGTGCAGTTAGTGTGAAATTTTATGCAACGCAATATGTAATCAACTAATCACCCAAAGGATGTGTGTTCCAACAACAATAAAAACTATTTATACGCGAAAATCTGAAATATGTAGTGTAATTTTGTCATATGTAATGTGTATCAAGGCCAAAAAGTGGATCTTTTTCGCCCGAGTCTGGGTTTTCTAGCTGAGGCGCGGCCGAGGCTTGAAAATAGACGAGGACAAAAGGCACTTTTTGGCAGAGGTGTAAATTAATTTTTCGGCCTCCCAGTCTGGGAAATATAGCGTTACCTTACACTTTAGGTCAAGGGAGGTGCGATTTCCCGTACAATGTCAAAAATTTCTAGTGGAATGTGGGAAAATCTAGTGGAGTACGGGAAAAATGTGCGGACACCGTTGATTTATTCTTTTCACAGTTAATTTAAAATTAAAGTGTCCATACGTTACTTTAATTTGGTGTAAAAAAACACATTTCCCTGTATACTTTTTCCGATAAATGTGTTTGTTTAATTTATATCGACCAATAAATAATAATCATAATCGTAACAGGGAAAATACAACCTATTGGGTTGGCAGCTATATATGTCAAAAAGTTTGACAATTGTCGGGTATTTCATAAATATCTGCAAAATTGCACAATAAAACTAAATCACAGAAGTTGATATATGGTTTTGTGTACCTACTTTATCCAGTACTAGCTGTTAGTGCTAAAGTGCAACTGGAAAATAAAAATAAACAAACTTCTAACCCCAAAATCTTGTATTCACCTGAAGAAAGATGATTCGTTTTCACCAGGAAGTAGTGGTTAAGTACAAGACATTTTAATAATTTGCAACATTATTAACATAATTTATTTTGTAAAATTACAGTTGTAAACATTATTGTTACAATTCTCCACTTTAGAGAACAATGCAGAAACAATTTGGTAACTGTCAGCTTTATTACTTCTGGGTTGAATGTCAATATGTTGTACTGGTGCTTCTCTTACGGTACTGATGATGGAATTCTCAATGTTGGATGGTTACATTGGAAGCAACTGCTAAAAATTCAAGTAGATTAAAGCACTGTATCGAAGTTTGTGACACAACTCACCATTGTTTGAGCTGTAGCTGTAACACAGTACATTTTGTTTTTGATGTTGAAGGAAGGCCACCATGAGTCATCACGAATCATTTTAGGAACTTCAATCTTGTGTCCATGGGGCAATCAAGGTTCAAATATTTGTCAATTTTATTTGAAATTGTTTTAATTGTATTAATACCAATTTAACCTGACTTCCATATATTTCTTCACAGTTTCAACCCAGTTTGGATTGGTAATGGCAAACGATCTACAAATATTGGTTTTTGTGTCAGTTATCAATATAATTTCTTCTCTTGACATTTTCCATTTTCAGAGTATATAACTCCTTTCGGAGACAGGCACCACAAACACCTATTAATAAAACTGTCTGTAATAAAATATGGTTTATTAAAAATTTGTGAATTAAAGAATGGTTATTACATACTTTCGTGAGAAAAAATTGTCCTATGTAACGTTGTTTCGATTTTTGTGGTAATAATTCAGAATTTAGTCCTGCCACTAGTTGTACTGCCTCTGGTGTCACATTTAACTCACTCTATATTATATACTAGACATTTTTTTCACTCGATTAATACACCAAAATCAAATTTTGAAGCACGACCGTGAAAATTTAGCCGGCAAATAATTTGTTAGGAAAAAAAACAAATGAGCGGTCACGGTCGTCAAGGAATTGATTCCACAGCATTCGATTCTTTATTGACGATGTCAAATTCTACAATAAAATTAGTCTTGATTTTTAAAAGATTTAATATTTTGGTCAGCCGAAAAGTCTAATACAAATGTCGTACGGGACGTATTTTCCGGCCCTCCAACTAATCAGGCACTCGGCTGCGCCATCGTGCCCGAAACCAGTTGTCGTGCCGGAAAATTCACATCCCGTACTCTAATGTAAATAACTATTTTTAGGCGATTGCACGAACTACAAAGCAAGACATCATTGGAAAAATGACAAATTTATTTTGTATCTACTATTTTCAAAAGATAAATTTATTAATACATAGTAACAATTTGTCTATAGTATTTTTTATCAGCTTGCCAACAAAACGAGAAATTTACAATTTGCAATACTTATTTACACAATTTAGGTATGGTGACAGGACAATTATTGCGATTATCATCTGCGATGTCCGCCGGCGTGTTAGACATTTATTCATCACTTTCGCTGTTGTATTAGACATTTCTTCATCACTTTCGCGGTTGCTATCCATTATACGAAGCACCAGAAATAAACGATACAACACTTTTTGGGCAAATAAACTTTGGTTATATTTAACTGTTAAATATTCATTTGTTTTCAAACGGTTCACTCGGGTTTGTCGGTTTAGTTGTTAACTTACTAAACAGACCAACAGATGGCGCCACGGTCAGCGTCCGAAAAATAGTTACCTTTCGTCCGCTTGGCAGTACATACAAGTACCTTTTTCATTAAAGGTGCCTAAAAATATGTTGAAAATCAGAAATAACTTTAATCTTCTTTATTGTTTACTGAAGTAGTTATTAGAAATTATTAATAGTAGATTATATCATTAAGAGTAGAACTGAGTCTTTTTAAGCCCAGAGATCGAAGACCGAGGCGAAGTCTTTCAACAACAAAACATGTGGAAAACGCACAAGGGTCTATAACATAATGTTTAGAAAAGAAGACGTAATTTGTTGTTTCCTTCGGTATATTTCTCCTCCCACTAAACAGGAAATAAAAATCCAGTTCATTTCTATTCCTCATAAAAATAAAAAACACATTTGCAGATAGATCTAAAAGCTCCCCAGTTTACTAGGTCGCCGTTGCGCAACTATAAAACACTTTCGAATATTACGGCCTTGCACTGATTGTCAAAATAAAATACGGCACCCATTTTTACGGTTCGCACAAGTGAAATAAAAATGCGCAACAGAAAAACACATCGTTTTAATGTCATGAATAAAAAATGAAAACACGTGTATGCGGCGCCGATCGAAAGCTTTCAGGAGCGCTCGCCGAGGATTAACCATTCAACGTTGTTAACCGTCGATGACAAATACCGACTGGATCCTTTATTTTTGTCGTCGTCAAAACGTGCTTTGTTGTTTTGTTTGAGATGTCGCAGCGAGGGGAAAATTAGCGTTGATAGCGTGCAGATCCCTTTCCGATGGAAATGTTTCGGACGGTCGTCGAATGTCGAAGCATCCCAGGATCAGGAATTTATCCTAGCGCATTATCGCCAGCGTGTTCGGCAGTTTGAGGATGTGAAAACGGAAATACTCACACTTGTTCGCTTCGATTTGTTGAATAGTACAGTGGATGTGATAAAAACGGAGGAAATATGGTGTGTGGAAGAATGTTGAACCGTCAGCAGTAGATCTGTCAGGATCATATCTGCTCCTCTCGTCACTTTTAAGCTTCCGAAGCTTTTGGACACTTAGCGTTGATTTTGGATTCAAGTTAACTAGCTGAAAAATTTTCAAATCCTGTTTTTTTAAATTTTGATTTTTGTAACATATTTGATTAGGTGCAGATGTAATATTTTTTTCATTGCTATGTCATCATGGTCGTATAATTATTATTATCAATGACTGTACTAACATATTTGTTCTACAAGAACAAAGAAGTTCGATTTATGGTAGGGAATACCACAAGGTTCCACGATTGGTCTCTTTTTATTCAGTTTTGCACTTGAAAAGCTCATAGTAAATTGAAAAGACACTGAGAAATGAAAAATTTAAAAATAATCATAATGACGGTGTTCAGGAAAAGAAGAATCAAGAAAAAGTATAGCAATACAGGAACGCGAAACTCGTTGGATAGAAGTAAAAAGGAAAAAAAAATGAAAAAGCATATAATTAATAATGTAGTTATTTATAATTAATAATGTAGTTATTTACAGTAAGAGTGAGGAAGGCAAAGATTTCGTTCACTCGATGCAATTCAAGTGAACGAAAGCGACCTTACTCTCAAGTGCTGAATTTGGTTTTGTTCGATACCTCCTTAGAAAGTCAGTGTAAGGTTGAATTCAAAATTTTGAATAAAAATAAATCACTTTTTTGGACGGATTTGTTACTAGGGAAAAAATAAAATACAAAATAAACAAAGTTCTGTAACGTCAATAAAGTGGTTTTGTGCACGTTGTGGAAATTGGTGATGTTCCTGATGATGTCCTGGAAGAGGCAAATGCGGCGAGGTACCAAATGTTGACTAAAAAATCAAAATGACCTACGTTATCAAAGAGAATTGGAAAAACTTACGATCAAATGAAAACCAGTGAAAGATAGTGAGCGAAAAACGATGAGCGAAAGTAAAGTGAACGAAAGAGAAACCTTCACCCACTGATAACCATGGATACAAACTCACTTTCTAGGGAGGTGTCGAACAAACTAAATCTTTTAATAATTAAAAATATAGATAAACAGTCATAATAAAAGGCAAAATGTCCGGATTAAAATCAATAATTGCATTTTGAAACTCTATTAGCATTGGTAACAACGTAAAATGTTTATAATGTCGCTCGTGCATACATACATCAGCTTATCTCGTTTCACAACTGGACGATCTTTGATGATCACGCCATTGGTGCATTATAAAACGATTTAAAACAATTCATAAATTAGATTATTTGCGATGCAGGCGAATCGGACACAGCATACATTATGGAAGTGCTGTCGTACTATTTTACGCTGACGAATTTTAAACAAGTCTTCCAACAATGTTTGCTTGAAAAAGACAAAATAAAATTCTCTCCAAGATCCGATATATTATGTATTGCTATTTAAGAAACAAAACCGGGTTGCGGTAACAATACACTGAACAACTGTTATTGATATTGTTTTTCGATCCGGACAATACGCGCCTTAAGGCGAATTCCCATCACACTGCTCGAAGTAAGACACCACCCATATTGACTTGGAATTGGTATTTACATTGTTTGCGCCCTATTTAACACAACATAGGCATTAAGCCCGATTACTGTTTGGATTTTCTTGACAAATGAGATTGCGAATGTGTTGCGTACGGTCAAGTGGTTGGTGCTGGTGGGAATCAAGCTTTATGCAAAGAGGGGATTCGTTTGAAAAATTTAAATTACGTGCGAGCTTTGTACTGCAGTGCCACCTGCTGCCCGATTAAATGAGACACAATTCGATATATCCTGTGAAGCAATAAATTTGTTAAAAAGTGTTGATGCTTTAGTACCGTGAGATCGAAAAAAATAAATAAATTAGAGTTGGTTGTGACCAAAAATTTCAGTTGGCAATTCGTTAAAATTTTAATTATCAGATGTCAGTCTCAAAAGTTAGGTTAGTGATTTTTTGAACGTTGAAATCTTGATTTTCATAAAGGTGTGAATTATGTGGGACCTGTCGGTTGTAAAACTTGTTTATAAATCGAAACTAGCGAATTACCGATCCAACGATCAATTTTCAAATGACATTCGCAAAGTCGGGACATCAATTAAATTGCAGTTATCAATAATGACTTGCATTAATTCGGGAATTGTGCCAGGCCTGTTTTTGAACACGTTGTTTTTCAGGTATGGTAAAACAAAATAATCAAGGCCCGTTGTTGGTAAGTGCCTTGAAAGTCCGGAAACTTTTGTTGAAATTCCTCAAAAACTCGAGGTGTCGAAGATGACTATTCGTCGTTCTCAAGTCTGCACTGCACAATGAACATTTTTTACTCTAAAGTGAACATATTGTAATAGCAAATTTTAATAGTCAATAATTAAAAATGACAGTTAATATTGTAATGACATCTGATGACATTTGAATTAAATTTTTACGTGCTGCCAACTGAAACGCGTTAATCGCGGCCATCTCGATTTTTTTATTTTCGATCACACGGTATTGATTTGATGTTGTATTGTATGTATTTAGTTTCAACATTTGAGCTTTTGTGCTATGATTAATATCGATCATTAAGTTTTCGTTAATTGTGAAAATAGTTATTTATTCGGAATCGTATTGTAATATGCACATTCCTAATCTTATACGAGGGCGGAAAGTTAACCATTCCTTTTTATCTTTACTTCCCTCTCTTGGTCAGTAATAGGCCACTTTCCGCCCTGTTATGACGTTTTTCCAGTGGCGTACACGAATTGTCGAAAAACGTTAGAAATGAAATTGCATCAAATTAATTGTTTATTTGCTAAAAATGTAATGATTCCGAATAAAATAGTATACAAACCTCGCTGGGAAGGTGTTTCCTTCCTTTCTCGAGCATTTGTTCAGCTCGGCTACGCCTTGGTAAACTATCTTAGCTCTCGACAGGAATTAAACACTTTCCACCTCGGTATGTAATCTGCTATTATATATCAAGGCCGTGAAATCATTCTTTAAAGTATTGAGAGAAAAATTGTCGCCGAGGCCGCCTGCGGCCGACACAGACAATCTCGACGATGCTAAAGGAGTTCGCGGCAAAGGTGTACACAACATTTTTTGTGCAAAAATTTGTAATTATTATTTTCTTCCGTCACCACTGTTTTATCGTTAGAAAAATAAGCACAACTGCTTTTTTAATTTTAAAAATAAACAACACTCAAAATAAAGAACTTCATTTCTTATTGTTTTGGGTCCACCCCTAATATATTTATTTAAACTCTAATAAAAACTGAAGGAATGTTTTAGTCCTGTCCGCTACATTATTAATCTCCTTTCGCATTTTACTGTTGACTGTTCTTGTGCGAGTACTTCCATCGAAGCTTTTTCCAACCCCACGAAATCTCCCTACACCTGCCCATCCCCATCTATATTTAATTGGATTTGGTGGCCACGAAAGGTTCGTCCTGAATTATTCTAGCGACACGCAATCGAATATTATTGCCCTGAAAAATTCATCCCCCTCAAGTGCCATCCACCGTTCGGACACGGCTTCTTGTTATAGAGTGACGTAATGGGATATCAGGCCGCTTGTAGTATAATCCAGAAAACTGTATTGGATCTGACGATTTTGTCCCACTTCACCCTCCCGACTTCTTCTCCGACTCTCACCCCTTTGAGAGTTTCGCCCTCGAATAATTTATCGCAACAGTCTGACATAAAACGACCGCGCTATTCTAAAAATGCTAATGCCGGACCGGAGTCTGGACATTAGAGGGAATTTAGATTTGCGCTTCTGATGGAGGGATGCATTATTAATAAAGTTATTAACTATTCGGCATGCAGCTGGGATGATGTTAGTTTAGGGGTGATTGCTCGGTTGGGGTGCGCCAAGACAGACGATTAATACATTTACCAGATTTGGCAAAGGTAAAGATCTCGTTGTCTCGAGGGATGCGACACTCGCGCGTGGGTGTAACAGGGTAATAATTGTGTAGGGGTGAATGGCGGCGGTAAACAAGGGACGCGTTTTTCAGAACATTAAAATTATTACCACAAATAATTCCGGATATTGTTTTCCGGGAAGCTTAATCCGGATCCGGATATTGGTCTCCACGCAGGTTAAGCACGTTTATACGACTGTAGTGGAGGTACTGTAGATGTCAAAAGGTACAAATGTAACAATTAAAAGATTTCATGTCGTCAAACACTTGTTGTTCATCCCTGAACAGAATTCTGAAGTTTTGACAACAGTTATTTATGTTATAAAAAGAAAATATTTCCGAAGATTTGCTGGAAATTGCTGGACGAGGCAAAGCCGAGTTCAGCACAGCAATGAGTCCCAAATATTCATTTCGTCCATACATTATTTTTTAGTCGATCAAAGTGACGTTTGAACCATAATAACTTTGAAAACTTTTAAATTTTATTTTTTTACATATTTGTTTTGAAAGAAGATGAGTTCCTTCCACATTTTGTGGTATGATAATATAAAGGCAGTAAATCTCAGACGCGCCGGTAATAAATTCCTAGGATTAGTTTTATAAACGATATTTTACCGCAAACAGTATAGTTACTAAACCAGAATTACGCATTCGTGTAAACGTTCGCAAGCACTGAAAGTTTTATGACAGTCGTTAAATAGAATTTTAAAAGACATATAAAAGAGAATATTCTTTTACTTAGTAATATATTCTTTAACGATTGAATAAGAAGAGTTTAGTGGAAAAATTCAGAAGAATCAAGTGTTATATTGAATTTATTATTTTTATTTCTAAGAGGTTCCGTATTCGTAGATGACTCTAACATGCATGCGCCGAGTGTACAGAACAAACCTTTACATCTTTTCTTTGTTTTATTTACACATTTACAATCCAAAACTAGAATAAAATTTGTGATAAATCACCCATCTCGCTGACCAATTTGTTGCAAATCTCATTAAATTGTTTTGTCATGTCAAATAAAATTTATCCGGCCGATTCTGCAGGCTTATGGTGTTATTCCCAAACAAACACACTTGTTCTGTTGATTTAACGTTAAATTATTTGTAGTTTGTTGAGAGGGGTTGTCAACTGCACGCCCAAAAACGCATACAGAGATAGGCAAAGATTAAATTTGTGCGTGTATGTGTAGATTTAGCGGGGCAATTAAACAAAATGGATTCTACAGTTTATATTTATTTTTCTAATTTTGACATATAAAGTGACACTTTTCAAAATTAATTGAGGTTGGGAAACGTCACACTTTTCGTAACTGGTTACGAAAAGTAAAATCTTTCCTAACTGGTTAGGAAAAATTTATTGTATCATCAATTTGACACTGTCATATTTTTTGTTTTTAAGCAAAATAACCGTGCTTACTTACCTACTTGATATTTTAACACAATAATAATTTATTATTAATGAAATTCATTACTTCGTTTAACGTTTGAAGAAACTTTTTTTTTGTCAAAATTAGAAAAAATCTTGTATGTAACACTTTAGGAAATGCAATTTTGTGTAACTCGTGTGATTTTGCGGGATCTCGCTGCGCTCGTCCCGCAAATATTCCACTCGTTACACAAAATAACGCATTTCCTAACTGGTTACATAAATAGCTATTGTCGGTCCCAATGGCGTAATTACCGGAAAAATTTCATATTTCACAGTGTGTTTACGGTGTTGCGAAAACAACCACTCTGACTGAGTAAATGAGGTATTTAATCCGTCATAAAGCTAAGTCACAAGAGATTCGATCATTTGTATTGGATTTGCTAAATTTACGATCGACCCTTGTCAGTCCCTTTTTAAATTTAAATTCCCACAGAAGCGAAAAGGATCGGATGTAACGCAGGTTTCCTGTAAGCAAACTGCCAAAGATTTATGCGTCTGTTGCATCCTTTTAAAGGTGAGCAAGGTTAAAAAAAAACATGTTTTAATCATAACAATACAGTGTTGAATCGTAAATTCCCGTGTAAAGGATACTAAAGGAATTTTAAATTTGCGGCAATGCAAAATGAGATTTATGAAAGGTATTTTAAAAATTGAGAATTTTTTTAATGCATTCCTGAATGGTACAGAAACGATGATGAAGCCCTTTTTTTCTTTAGAAAGGTTAGTTTTTAGTTCATAATACCGGAAGACTGATCGCCTTGTATAATCCGACACTAGTTTTTTTCTTAGTTGTCGGCCGGTTCATGTACTGTTTTCTCAATTTGGTTGTAGGTCGTAAAGTTTTATAGTACTTTAAGTTAAAGATTTTGCGGGGCTTATAAATCCTAGTGTACCACTAGCAGGGTTGTATTGTATATTTTGCATATTTGCATTGTAGGTTCATTGTATGCAATAAAATTTTACGACCTACAACAAAATTGAGAAAATAGTATAACGTCTCGAGAACCGTACAGACAAGAACAAAGTGTGTAATTAAATCTTATATTTTGTTTTAAAGGGGGGATTTAGTTAAAAAAAAAATTATCTGTGTGGGCAGTTATTACAAACTAGTAAATCTAAACATAGAAACTTTACACACAAAAAAATGGGAAGACAAATTTGTCTTACAAAATTTTTCTATAATATACTATGTATAGGGGGTCATTCCGAAACTCAGATAACTTACAAATCGTTAACGAAACAGGAAATTCAATGCTTCAACAATATCAGTTGTCATGGTTTTTCAATGTCTTATCGAGCCTTACCGCATTTCGTTTCCCTTAGTCTGCTGACTAAATAGTACTATTTTTTTTAAATAAAATACAGTATCCGACCATACCTTCTTCTGCATAGACACCTTATTAATTATACAGGGTGTCTCAGCTAAGACTTTCGAGCCTAATATCTCGGTTATTTTACAATGGATTTTTGTGAAATTTAAAATGCAAGATATTTTAGACGGTGAAGAGTAAAATCTCATTAATGCAATGACCCAAGTGTTAAAAACGTAATTTTTACATGCCTTTTTAAAATGTTAAATCACTTAAGATTTATATCAAAAAATTAATCCGATAAAAAATACTGTAAGGAGAAACTCGTCTTTGAAAGACATCTGGCTTGCAAGAAAAAAGAAAAAAACTGTATTAAACGTGGTTGCAGATGCAAAAACGTAGACGCGTATGAAACAAATGCGTACTATCGCCGAATTTTGGTCACCCCTCTCAGCACAAACGCAGGTGACATATTTGACGTTTATCTTTCTAACCTTACAATCACTTACAAAGTTAAAGACAACATTTGGACGTGATTTATTATACTGGATGCTTTAATTCTTCCATAAAGGACTAAAACACAATCGGGATATTTTAGCAAGGTAATTTAGTTCACGTGCGCTTCCTGTGTCTTCAAATAAATTGACGACTCTGTGAACCTTAAATTTTGTAAAGCTTACATTTGGATAGTGTTCCACGAGAAAACGAACTGTGCTATTGAAGTTCTTATGACACTTCATAGGCAAAAATTGTTTCCTTTTTCAAAAATATTGAAATTTCTGCCATTGCAGTCTATTTTTAGTATTTTCAATAAATTTACACAATTTGACTTTTCTAATAAAGCGCGCCCACTTTTGACAGATTTTACGAGGTGTACAAAATGTTGCTTGGCAACTTTTCATCAATTGTTTCAAACGGTAACTGCTCAAATACCTTCAAAATTTAGATTAAATTTTTAACAACAAAATCTAATCTTTTCTTTGAACCAGACGAGTGATTTAGTTAATTGTTTGTGTAGACACCTATTTTCTAATGTTTAACAATGTAATAATAATTGCGCTTAATTTTCACTAAAGGAAACATGTGTTAAAATTACATTTTTCAACTTGAGGTAATTTTATTATTACTAATTGAACCTTCATCGTCTAAATTATCTGTATTTTAAATTTCATAGAAATCTGTTGGCAAATAACCGAGATATTAGGCTCAAAAATATTAGCTGAACTGAATAACGTATTACTGGCTGCATTCAAAGTTCGTTGGGGTCGGAAAGTTATGTGAATCAGTTTGTATAAGAGAATAAGTGACTAAAATAGTTTCCAAAGCTTATTCCTATTTTTAGAGCGAACAGAAAATGAGTAGGTTCATATCCTAAAAAATTTAATCTCATCCTTATAAATAATTCTGATCAATAATTAATTATATTGATTTAAATATATTCCCCAATTATTAATTCACTTTTATCTGATTTTTTTAGTAAATTTAAATTTATTGGCCTTTCATCGATTTGACAGTGGACATGGCACACGTCAAAGAAGTTGATTTATCGCGAATTTCTACGACATTTAAAAACTCAAACAAGATGCAAACCGTGAGCATTCATCACTCTCGTGAAAACATAAGATGAAAAATCGCCCAAATTTCGTCGGATTTATCATCCTTTTCGCAGAACAAAATCTGTTGACAAACATTTAAAACTACCGTCGTTTTTCCTCTTGCGAATAAACTCCGATCACAGTTTCCCACTCGGACAGCGTCATACATTTCGCATGCTGCCTCCGGGGCTATTATTCCAGTTAGATTTTGCTACAATAAATTTCAAACGGAACCGCATTGACCTTCCGTTACAACAACAACAGAAAACTCGCCGCAAAAACCGATCCGAACCCAAGAAAAATATTATCCGAGCGACTCAATTAAAATCACACCGGTTATTTAATATTTCGGCCGACTCCGGGTAAACATTATCTATTTATGTCGACATTAAATACAGCGGCGATTCGATTTCACCCCTCAAATCTTCCGGTACCGGAGAGAAACCAGTGGCGTTCGTGCGACAAAAACTCTCGCCAGCTCGGGCGTTTTTCCGGAAATCCACATACAAATGGAAATCAGGGCCATATTTGCATATATATGGTAATAACCTGCGCCCACGTAATTTTATTATTGATATTTCACCTCGATGCGTTCCGGAGCTTCGGAGTTGCAGTTTTTTGTTTTGCAGGTTATTGCACAAATCGTGTCCGATAGCAAGATTAATTGATCAAATTTCCGTACAAACACCGTAATTACCGTGCGGTTGGCAACAGTGGCTCAGTTTTAACCGAGCAAAATGAATTTGACGCCGCACGTGGAAAGCATAATCGAGTGAATTCGATGCGTTTAATGGATTCATTGCAGCCAACAGAAATGATATGAGAATTATTTAACGGAAATTTAAAAGGGGTGGTGGGTTTGTAAGTTTTCTTAACAACTCATGAGGAAATACTTTTCTTGCAGATATTCAAGTGTTTTAGGGTCCGAAAGCACCACCTTGCGGTTCACCAACATTAATCTCAAATTTATCCGAATATATCATTGTGGTAAAATATACAGTGTGTTAGGGAAATAAATGGGAAAAAACACTGTAGTCCAAAATATCGCTTTAGTTAAAAAAAAAAAACATCATGGTTTCCTTTCTTGGAGGTTTATTAGTACCAAAATAGAGAATATTATTTGGAATAGATCCACATTCACACACAATAAACTTTTTGTGCAACCGTACGCGAAAGGAGCACTTTGTCTACCTAAAACAGGCCGCGAGAAAAATTGTCGCCGAGGTCGCTAGCGGCCGAGGCACGACAATTTCGAGGATATACAAATCACTAGTATATGTATCAAGTAAAAAGACAATGGCTTAAAAAATGCACACAATATGTTATTTCAATCAGTTCAGTTTTTTTTTTAAGTTATTATCAATTTCAATTACATCATGCAAAATAATGTAGCACTTGCCAAAAATACAAAACTACAAAAGAACGTCTGAAGGCGTAGAGTTTTAATTTCGTTGGATCTTGGATTTGATTTATGGTTTCAGTTATTTTCTCCGCTTTATTATTCAAAGAAGAACAAATCCCAACATTGTTCGCTTTAAAGTCCATTACCTAAGTAGCAATATTTATGGCAGCACTATATATAGTGCAGTCCGTGACTCCCGCTTCGGGAATTATATATAAATCAATCGAGCGCCTCATCGAAAATTTACAAACCAGCATCGAAACTAAAATTAAATCGATATCCCCGAAAACCTCCGTTATAATCCCAGATACAGACGGTCTGCACTTTAATTGATTGCCACTTGAATAATGAACCATCACAATCATTTTTTAAACGCTGCGTCCGTCAGGAACGTCGCCGCAACCGGCTCAGTTTTGTTGGTTCTATTGATTCGATGAAAGTTTTAAAGCCGCCAGATCAGGAACAACATGAAACTTCAATTACAAACGGATCGGTTTTATTCAAGTTTATAATGATAAATCCACTGTAGTCCAATTTGAAACGGGCGGAAGTGAAGTCGGTCTGATCAAACAAAGCTGTTATTGCTGGAAGAGGAGTTCGGTGTACACGAAATGTTTGCCGGCGCTCGTTCATCGCCAAATTGCTAATTGTCGAGACGTTGACCTGTTCGCAACGTGTTATTAAACGTAAAACAAGTGTTGAGCATGTCGTGCAAGAATCTGAGTGAGTTTTAAACAGAAAAGTTTATTCTTATTAATTTCAACAGACAGAAATAAACACTCTGCGAATCGGTAGGTATCATTAACTCTGTCGCCTAGCAACGTTCATTGTCAGACGAACTGGTAAAATTACAAATGCTTTGCACAAATACTTTGAGCCGCTTAGTGCAATACCATCGTTACTAGAATATTGGCAATTGCTTGAAAAACAGAACAATTCCTAGAGTCTTGTAGTGTTTATTTTGTATTTCGTTTTGTCGTTTGTGAAAAACCAACATTGCGCTGACAACTCAAATCATCCGTTAATTGTAAAGCTGTGGGAGATTGCGGAGGCAAATTAAAAATAAGCTGACAGGCTCACAATTAAGAAATCTCGATAAAAATAACATCGGCGGGGTGGTTTCTGTGGGAAATCGTGATATCCCGACCTCGTAAAGATATTCCTTTAGGGAAATTAACGAAGAATTGCGTGGGAACCCCAGACAGCCGCCTCACGGCTTACAAGGGGGGAAACAATCGACGTTATTATAAAATTCAATAAAATTTAGAGCGTGTACGTACTTGACCGCCGTTACTTGGACGGAGTCCAACTGGGTGGAACACCGCTCCCCCTCCTTTTTCACAGTGATCTTGACGAAAATCTGGTTCTTGTAGACGGCCCCTCTGATGCTACCATTCACTTTCGTCTCCTCGTATTCCCCTTGATAGTCCTCGTAGCCGTGCTGGAAGGACGAAATATAGTGTAAAACTTCCGGTCGCCCCACGATCCCTCCGCCATACTTTGAAGTCCCTCAAACTGATCCCTCCGTAAATCGTCAGTTTGTTTTTGTCTTCGTACAGGCTGAAACTGTGCAGCCGCGTCAACGTGGCCAGGTCCTGGAGGAAGCCCTCGCCGGTGCTGAACGTCCCTTGTTGCACCCCAGACACTTTCCCTTTGAAGACCACGTCGAAGGGGGGCGTCGCCACCGTCCGCAACGGCTTCGCCACCAGGTAGTCCTTGGCGGAGCAGAGGAGCGAGTCGAGGAGTTTGTTGGCTCGCGACGCCTGTTCCCTAATGTATTCCCTGGAGAAAAAAGAGCCTTCAATTAAACGATCCTCGTGTCGGCGTTATCACGCATACAAAACGCTTCATGATGACATTAAAGTGCCTTTAGGGCGACAGTAAAAACGGTAATTTTGTTTCTAATCAAGGTGGGAAATTACCCCTGGACATGGACGATACGGGAATTTACGACCTTGGAGTCATTATTGCTATTGGGTAGTTAGGAATGGAGGGGGGGGGGGGGTCACGTGATGGAGTCGATTGTTTCCCCGCCCGCTGCCATAATTAATCACGTAATGACCAATCAGCGAGCGCTTCTCCTCCGGCCGCCATTATGTCACCCCCTTCCCCATGCCAACTGGTTTTATTGTGTCTACTCTAGATAATTGTGTCTGGGGTTTATTAAAGTTCGTCACATGACCCGGACTGGTTTTTATTACACTGTAAAATGCACTGTTCCCTCATTAATCGTCGTCGGGGTTATATTTCGGCAGTGTATTATTTTGAGTGTATAAAAATTGTGGTTTAAAATCAGCCGCTGTATTTATGTTAAAATCTGCCTAATTTGTTTTTTCTGCGAAATTTATATGCAGTGCCTCTATACTTAAAATAATTACGCTTGGGAAAATTTACAAAATGCAGAATAAATTTTGCGATCACCTTCTGATCAGTTGCTGAGCGTCATCGCGTTTCTATAGATAAGTGCTATTAATTCACTGGGAATTTACGATCGTTTGCAGCGTAGTGGTGTACTTAACTGGTGGTTAGATTTATGTGGACACTAAAATATGATACGTTCGGTGAATCAGAAATCTGATTGTCCCAAATTGTTTTGTTTGGTTAATCATTTCAAAAATCTGTAACTAGCTGTTTTTGGAAGAAAAAAAAACAGACAGAAATTTGCTAATTTCAAATTTGAAGATAGTTTTAAGTGTGACACAACCATTGTGGCAGATTCTTGACTTTTACCAACCTGATTCTCAGGAAGGAGAAAGAAATGAAAACTATTTGTGGCTGAATTTGTATTTTATTTGAAAACTTGTATTTTATTTGAAAACTAACGTTGCTCACGGATATTAAGGAATATGACAACGGCAATATCAAGATGAAAGTTGAAAGTTGCTCAAAAAAAAATTGTGAAACTCTCTGTTGGAGCCTTCTCCTGATGCTTTGTGAAAGAGAAATAAGTTGTGACAGGCAATTTACACAAAAAGTCAGTTTAGAAATTCAACAATTAAGAAATTAGAATAAATCAGGCGCAAATAATCGTACATTGAGCCGTAAAGAAATTAAAGTAAGAATTAAGTTAGATTCCCAACTCCTAAAGTTGGGGATTGCAACGTAAAAAACATAAAGATATCGTGCGATCCGTTGAATTTGTTATTAAAGTTGGCGCTGGAACTGTTAAGGCATGTCTAATTTTGAACTATCGCGACAAACGTCACATTTAATGACAATTGTAAAACAGAAAATGGCGAATTAAGGATTAGAAGGAATTAAGAGAAAAATTACAATAGTAATGTTTATTTTATTAAACAATGTTACAATAACTATATGCTGAAAATGTTCACCATTTTAATCGAATGCAGGTTTTCACGGCCGTTGTCAATAGGGTTATTGTTTTCCGGGTTGTGCCGCGGTCGTCTGGATTGCTGGGTAGCTACCCAGCAATCCAGACGACCGCGGCACAACCCGGAAAACAATAACCCTGTTCACCATTTTGTTCTAAGCACAAACGGGCCCTTCGTTTAACTCCATTTTGTAACATGATTTATACAGCGTGTAACAGAAATAAGTACATTAATTTTAACTGGTAATAAAATTTCGCTACCCGCCACTGGAGACCAGAAGTGACTATAAATGTGACGACCGTTTTTAAGCATCTTTACGAAATCAAAATACTGCCCATTATTAGAACCTGTGCTTAGAAGGTTTACACAAACGCCTCGTTAATTTATGGGGGGGAAAATGCTAAACAAAATTGCCGATTTGGAAAAAATGGTACATAGAAAAATTGTTCATCATGACGAGTTCCGTTACTGGTTAAAATTAATTTACTTATTACACCCTGTATTAATTTATACACAAATAAGTGTATCGATTCAAAAAGACCTACGGCTTCAGTTCCAGCGCCAACTTTAATAATAATAACAAATTCGATGGATCGCTCGATATAATGTGACACGACTACGCTCGTCGCTTGCGATCGACGAAAGATAAATAAGCGAGGAGATCTCACTACACCCCGACATACTCCGTACAGATTTATCTTTGCCACGCATCATAGCGTGATCAAACAAAGTGCAGAACACAATTTGAATTTTTCTCCTTCTAATTAACTTTGTTTGAAGAAAATCGATCTATTAGTTTTTGAGTTAAGTGGATTCAAACACAGATCCAGACAGACAAGAATAAAAATTGTTAAAATATCCATTGTCTCGCGTAAGTAACCTAAAAAGTTCTACAATTTGTTTAAATATCAACAGACAAACTTTGCAATTTTATTTATACAGATGTATCTATAAAGTCTCTAATAAATCCTACAATAGTTATTTGTGTATCAAGGCCAAAAAGTGCATCTTTTTCGTCAGAGTCTGAGCTTTCTGGCCGAGGCGCAGCCGAGACTTGAAAACAGGCAAGGATAAAAGGCACTTTTTGGCAGAGACTGTACGAACTACAAAGCAAAAATTACAAATTTATTTTCTATCTACCATTTTCAAATCGATAAATTTATCAATACACATTTTTTTATAATACATTTTATCAGCTTACCAACAAAACGAGAAATTTACTAAATACAATTACATACTTATTAACATAATTTATGGTGACAGGACAATTATCGGTTTTGTCGGTTTCGTTGCTAACTTACTAAACAGACCAACAGATGGCGCCACGGTCAGCGTCCGAAAAAGAGTTACTTTTCGCCCGCTTGTGAGTAGGTACGTAAAATTACCGTTTTCATTAGAGGTTCCCAAAAAATTATGGGATTTCCATCTCATTCAATATACGGGATGAGTTAGGAAACTGCGGAATAAACTTGAACAGATTAAAAAAAATAAAAAATCAGATTTTTTTGTTTTTCCTTCCGTTGAGTGAAGATACATATTTGATTAGAATGAATTTTTACAATATTATTTCAATGAATTCTGGACAATTATCTTGCAATTAGAGAAAAAACAAGTTGGGGAAACCATTTTGTTAGAATGTTGTTTGTTTAGTTCTTTGTCAACATGACGCGGTCGCTTCTAAAAATGTTTCAATCGCAAATCCCCCATGCTTTAACCACGGGACATGTGTATTTCAAATTAAGTCTTTCCCCAGAGGACGTCAAACATGACAGATTCAGCTTTAATTCACGGTTTGAAATCACGTTTTTCCGCATGGGCTAAATTTAGGCGATGAGTTTTATCTAACTGTGGAACAAATTTTCCGCTTCATTTAGAAGGACATTGTTTGTCAATACGTCCTCGATTCCAAATTTACATTCATTTTACTTTTACCCGAATAAAATTATCACATGTACGTAACACCTACACTTCGTCCACTTAAACGTATCGTAATAAAATCACGTGATTTCCTCCTGTTTGCTGGACAACACTAAACAGAGATGAAACGACAAAAGACAAACAAAAGGAGACGGTCATTTCAGTGAAACGTTCGGCGCCAGTGTCGTGCAGTTAATCTCACTTCGTTATCTCTGTAGTTAATTCAATTGTCCTCAATTAAGAAGCGACACAATTAATAGTTTCAGAATGTTGAATGTTACACCGCTGAGGTCTACTCTTTAGGTAGGCGATCGCTACGAGAGGCGGAGCGTCTCAATCAACTGATCACGTGATTATTGTGTTGCTGAAGTGAACGGCATATAGGAGGCAACTCATAAAACGATTTGAACCGTGACAGTATTTTTGGAATATCTTTTGGGACGTACAGTATGTCACGTTCATTTGTTTTAACTTTTAATGTTTCTGACGAAACAAAAATTCTCCGGACATGACAACGAACTTAAATGAAAATGGAAAACATGTATTTTTGTTACCTGTACTCCTCATCCCTGTCCATCAGGAGTTCGGTGACGGAAAACTCCACCACCACCTCCCCCAGCTGCTTGTGCAACAGGTTCGACAATATCTCGGTGAGCTGGACCCACACCGTCTTGCCCAGTGTCGCCTCTGAAAACAACCCCCGTTAACACCTTTGCAATCTCGGGCCCAGTAAAATTTTATTACGGCCCTGGTCGTTGTTTGAAGAGTCCTTTAATATTCAACGGGTCGATCAATGGCTTATACACTTACGGGATTATTTTGTGATGCTTTTAAACAAATTATTTTCCCCGGCGGAATAGAGGGACCCCGGCACTTTATCGGAGGCATCGCAGCAAGCAATAAAACGGACAGGGGCGGCTCCGCCCTTTCGACTACGCCGCACTTTTAATCTTTCCGAGGGTACCATGGCACTTCCGTGACATTTCGTAAAATTCAGATTGGACTTTGACGGTGCAATACAATTGCAGTTTGTTGTTTTGTCGTGTAATAATGCGACAAAGTTGCAGTGGCGGTCAGTTTATTGGTGATGCAACGAGTGGTTCTTTCGCATCAGTTGTCACTTGATAGTAGCCACAGTAAGCATAAATAATTGTGAATTAATCCGATTCTGATTTGTGAGGGTTTGTGGATTAAATTTTCGGCTGGACCGAGTGCTCATCTGAAGTTCACGATTTTTAAAGAAATCACATTTCACTCTAAAGTTTATACATAATTAAAAACGTGAATGCTTCAATTGTTTTGCAAAGAAAAAATTAACATTTTGCAATTACATTTGGTTGACTTGAATTTTCCTAAATCCTCATCGCCTCAATTAGCTTCCAAATTTGCTGAATTATTAAAACTTGAATTAGTATTTACCTATCTCGAGCATTTCCCTACAGGACGTTACAGACAGTTATTTAATTCAATTCAAGTCGAAGGCGCAGAAAGTGAGAAATGAAAATAGGTAAATAGAATACATTTAGAAACAAAATTTCTTATAATTTCAGTTGATTAACATAAATTAAAGTACTTTGCTTCTAATTACATATTTTATACAGCACGTTTTTAAAACTGACTGAGAAGAAGCTAACAATCAGTTTATTATTTTTTAGAAATTAGAAATATTTTTAAATACAAGGTGATCAAAAAGAAAACAAATTATCGGTCATGTCGTAGCGGAATTCTATGCAAATAAGCCCAGAAGCATGGGCGTAGAGAATTTGTGGTCTTCTTTATAATAAGTCATACCTCATGAATTTTAGACGTTGGAATTATAATTGTGCATTTTATTATTATTATCTCATAATTGAGAAAATTTATAAAAGAAACAAAAGCAACATTTTACATTCGTGAGAACGGGTAATTTACCAGGTTTATTGCCAAACGTGACGCCACTGGTGAAGTAATCCCGGGCTGAAATATGACATTTGGTGGGGGTGTGCATAATCTGTTCTACAGATTAACAACCAGCTGATTGTTACTGTGACCGGTTTTCCCACGCCACTGGAATATTTTGTCCGCGCAGAGTTCCCCCATCAAATGTCATATCTCATCCCGGTCTTACTCTACGCAGATTTTTCGCTGAAATGTCAAAGAAACGTCAACGATGTGCTGTTCTTAACCTAGAAAACAACTCTGATGTTCTCACATAACGAGTGCGTAAGTTTAACAAGCCACTGATCGATTTTTTAAATCAAATATAGTAAAAAATAAAGCAACGTGGCAAGTGCACGTCTTGTGGTAGGAGATAGGATACTTTATCAGCGAAAACTGCCTCCCAAAAATTATTTGTTTAGGACTAATTGAATTGAAACGAGCAAAGAGCGGCGAAAACTCGTCTTCAACCCACTTAATTCGTTTTTTAATATGTACAAACTCACCTATATCTGAATTGGTAATTTCATTTTCTACTTCGTTGTCGCCGTCCACATGATAGCTAACCTGAAACCGAACCAGTTCCCACCCCCAGCTCCTGAATTATTAACACCGCCTCACCCTAACCACGACGTCCGTCGGTTCATATTTGATGTCGTAATTCTGCGGGACGAAAGAATCCTGCTTGAGCAGCAGTCCGACTTTGCCGTTGGCCTTGACGTTGCTGAAGCCGATCCTGGAAGAAACCGGCGTCCGATTAACGAATCCCATTAAAAATAAATCTCTCCGGAGTGATCCAGCTCCTGGACCAATCAGGACGAGATCGTCAGCAACAAATAGGAATTTATGGCCTCGCTTCGCACATCTATAACTCACACTATGCGGCCTACATGAGATACGGGCAGCCATCGTCGGAGTGTTGTGTTGTTGGCTTCGTACTCTCCTTCGATTCGCAGGTTGCCGAGATTCAGGCTGAGGTCCAGGCAGGACATCGGCAGGTCGCAGGACATGTCGCCGATGCGAAAGTCCGGGATCCAGCGGAACTTCAGGTTGCGCAGCTCGCTGAAATCAACTGTTTTACATTATCGGGCTTTAATAACTCGATTACTGAACAGGAAAAAACGGAAAACTGCGATAGGGGAAAGAAAAAACATTGAGGAAGTTACAATTTCTTGTTGGGCACTTTTGACGAGAAGATTCTTGAGTGGTTGCGGAATAATTGACACGTATTTAGAACTATCCCGCCTCTGCACCTGTGTCGCAAACTAAGGTGATGTCGCAGTCTGGAAGACGATTCAATCGCGAGAACGAGCTGTAAACGGTGTTTCCCGAACTGTTGCAGGAACCGGACTTGGTCATATACAAGGGATGACGCGAAATACACAATTAGTTAAAGACAGAAAGTTGCAATTTCCTATGTCACTTGTTATATTTGACGAGATGATTCTTGAGTGGATATTGTAACGGTTGAAAAATTATTGACACGCGTCTAGAACTGTTGCATCTGCTCCTGTGTCGCGAACGGAGATGTTCTAGCAGTTTCGAATACGAATGACTCATCACTCGAGAGAGCTGTCGAAGGTGTTCTCCACTATATTGGAACAACAGGACTCAATCAGATAAAAGAAGATGGCGAGGGATATAGAGTTAGGTGACAGAAAGTTATGATTTCTTATGTTACTTGTCATTTTTGATGATAAGCTCTTTGAGTATTGTAACGGTTTAGAAATAATTGACACGCATTTACACCTCTCCCGTCTTTGCACCTGTGTCGCGAAAGGAGATGATGTCGCAAGTGTTTCCCCGAGAGTAAAGATTAGAGTTATCGGGTGCAAGACCGGTCAGTCATTTTGGTGGCGCTGCTATCTCCGCTGTCACATTCGACCAATACCTACATTTTGGTGTCATCCACGGACATGAGAACATCGTCCAGGTGGTGGACGTGTCGATTGGTGTTCTGTTTCCTCTGCAGCCTGACCGCCTCGTTCCTGAAAGCCTGCCAGATCCTTATCACATCGGCAAAATCCGGGATCACTATCACTTACACGCTTTAGATTCTCGTCGAAGTTCGGGGCCACCTCGATTAGCAGCTGTTTCATTTCGCTGGGCAATTCTGCGGAAAACATGGTCACTGGGATTAGTAAAACTCACATGTTCTCAGGTTTTTTTTTACAATTATGTCTATTTCTACTCCAGATTAGATAACGTAACGTAAGGCCGCTCGAGTGCATGAATAGATAAAAACGATTGTTTGAGTGCGCCGTGATGGTCGCAGGATGTGCATGAATATCTCCACGTGCATTTTTACCTTTCGTTTGCAAATATTGAATCTGAATTGCGAATAGTACGAAACACGACAGTTTTAAATTCATTTTGTATTGGAAGCAAATCGCAAACTGTTCCCGTTTCATAAAGGTTATCGGAACGTGATGTTGTTCACAGTCGAGAAATATTTTTCAATGGTTCTATCTTCGATTTGTTGTGTCATTGGTGAATTGGAGTCGGTAATCTTTGAAAATAACGTAATCGAAATAAAATTGTTTACTCGGTGGTCTTATCAGTTGCCTGCCAGAGTTATGCAATAGCGTGCAGTGGCTCGAGTGGTGCTGATCATTTTTGCACAATGAGTGCACACATCACCTCATTCTCACCTGTACCTTGAAGAGCAGACTATTATCACACAAATAAACCGACAAGATTAACAACAAAATAAATGACAACGGTATTGTTTTGTTATTAAAATCAGTGCAAAATAAATATCACAGAAAATACTTCTGCTTCTGCATCAAAATGTTGAATAATAAAGTTTGTTCAGCGAGAGATTGGTTGACGTAAAAACCACTAAATCCTACGTAGAGGAAGTGCCGTGCGATCGAAAATTAAACAAAAATCGAGATGGCCATGATTAATACACTTCAGTTGGCAGTACCTAAAAATTTAATTCAAATGTCATCAGATGTCATTAATTACAATAGTAACTGTCATTCTGGACTTTCAAGGCACTTACCAACAACTTGCCTTGATTATTTTGTTTTTCCATACCTGAAAAACATGTTCAAAAACAGGCCTGGCACAATTCCCGAATTAATGCAAGTAATTACTGATAACTGCAATTTAATTGATGTCCCAACTTTGCGAAGTTCATTTGAAAACATGAAGCGAAGAGAGTAGCATTATGTTTGGAAGCTGAAGGCAGACATTTCGAACATTTCCTCTAGTTCGTAAATACGACTGGAGCTCCTCATGATTCTTTTACAACCGACAGGTCACACATAATGCACCCCTTTATGAAAATCAAGATTTCAACGTTCTCAAAATCACTGACCTAACTTTTAAGACTGACATGTGATAATTGAAATGTTAACGAATTGCCAACTGAAATTTTTGGTCACAGCCAACTCGAATTTTTTTTTTCGATCTCACGGTAGTACCTAGCACACGTAAAGTTAGAAATATATTCTTCAAGCAGTAACATTTTTGCCTTGAAATTATGTTCTAGTTAATGTATTCTAGTGCATTTTGTAGTGTTGGGTTAATTTAATACAATTTAAAATCTCCCAATCTCTGGACAAAGTACATATATTTTTGTGCTAAGTCCAGAAATTGAAAACCGAGACGAAGTCGAGGTCGGCAACTGGGCGAAACACAAAAAAACTTCTACCCTGAATGATCTATACTATTTTATCTTCAAGCGGATCACAAAAAAAAACGGACACGAACTCGTTTATTTTCTTTTGCTGCAGTTACAGTAAAATGACAATTTGCAAACTTACAATTTTCAAATTTTAAGGCACCAGTAATTCCTAAATCTCTTGTTGCAATATTATTAGGACTTGAAGGTTTAATAATATTGGTAAAGTTTACTAAAGTCTAAAGCTTACTTTTTAATTTTGACATCTGTCATCCCTGCACATGGGCGACTCGTGTTGCATCACAGTGGCATTAGAGATTTTTTTTTAATAGCAAAATTTGGAAATGTTCAAAAACTTACAAAAAGAAAGAGGAAAATGTTTTAGCAATTTTTCTTCAGTGCAAAAATAAAAATCACAACTTGATAGATTCATCAAACCTTTTCTTTCTTTCCTTCTTTCGTTAATTTCTTTCACACAGATCTTGCTTCTCCTTTACTTCAAGTCAAAAAAATTATCTAAGCAATTATTTGGACTGAAAATTCCTTGGATCGCGGTAGTTTTATTACTCTTATCAATGCACAGAGTAAATATTTTTTACTGACTTTTCAGTAAGTGAACATTCAAATCAACCAGATAACATTCATAACATAATATTTAGTTCAGTTTACTTGTGTAAATATCTGTAAAAAGGAAAATAAAAAGGACTCTCGTTTTGTTTTCCTGTATATTCGTTGAAATGGAATGCTCTGTATCCTTGTCTTTAATAAAAACTTCTTTGGTAACTTTAAATGATTAGTAACATATTTTCTTCACTTTTTTGTGGATTTTGAAGAAAACTAATTAATGAACTACCCTTTTAATCAAAGATGTTAGAAATTATTACACCATCTAAATGATGTTTTTTTAGAAGTATTCGTCTTCCATTTACGATCTAACTGATTCAGTGTAGTAACCCGGAAGTCTCACAGGAATAAAAACAAGAAATTAAATAAATTGGATCCATTAAATAAATTGAAAAACAGAACACTTTTCAGTTAATTTTCTTTAGTGAAAATCCGAAAAGCGTGAATGAATGTGTAATCTGTAGTTATCCATCATGTATGTTTAGTCGACCAAGCAATAACGAGCGTTCAAAAAATGTGTTGTTTTACAAACGCAGGTTGTCTTTTTGTTGGTATGCATTGATATTTCAGGTACATAATCTCACTGTGATCATCATTTTCGCATTAAGAAAACGAAAAAACTCTCTGTTCTGAAAAGAGCTGTTTAGCTGCTTGTTTGCTGAATGAATGAAGTTTGGCATCTATGGTTTGACAGCCATCACATGTTTTTTTGAACGCTCGCTAGCAACCAATTCTAAATACGAGTTGGTACAGTGTTTCAATTCTTAATTGTCACGTGGGTAATGGAAGTTCTTTTTTAAACGTTTCTTCAAAAAATCATTTTGTATTGAAATCTTTTATTTGTTTTCTTGCACTTAACTTTTCTTTTCCTTTCTCCAAAAAAACACGTCTCTGATCTACAGCTGTATTATTTTTTTAAATCCATTTTTAATTATTGTACTTATTGTATTTTTTATGCCAATATTACATTAACCAATTATCTGTTACTTGGCTGATCAGTAATCACCTAAACAAAAATTATCTAGTATTATCCAGTAATAACAATTTATATTTAAATTTCGATTGCAGGCTGAAGTTTATCACGCAAAATTTAAATGTAGAATTAAATTCATAAATAAAAAAATAATCATAGTTCCATTTTAAAATGTAAAACACGGCAATTTAATAGTTTAAATATCGATTTTTCCATTTTTTCTAAATCACGCAAACAACATTTTCTTGATAATATCATAGCAATTTAAAGAATGTCATAACTTGAACAACAGTTAACCAACTTCATTATTTTCTCAGATAGAACCGCTTTAAACATATAGAAAATATTTCAATGTCTATTCCAAGCAAAAAATATTTCCGCATTTTCCTTTTTATAAATACCATTTTTATTTTTATGTGACCTTTAATTCCTCAGGCTTTGTCCTACTTTTTAATTTCTTTAGTAAAGTAGATTTTAAGCTGAAACTATTTTTGTCTAAGTCTCCATTCTCCCGTCGCGATAATTTTTTTCCGTCAACAAACAGATCCGCACTCGTTTCTCTTTGTCGGTAAGTCAATACACAGTTGAGGGACTCGACAATAATAGGATAACAAACTTACCGAACACCAAAATACTAAACTCGATTAAAGGACATCTAACAACAACCTTCGACCAATTTTAGTCTCATATTTACTATTTGAAGCGCTATTGATTCAAATCAATTATTAAAAACATCATCCGACTCCAGCAAATACGCTTTTTCCACTTTTGGCGTTGCCATATCGCACAATTAACCAGTTCTGTTTGCTTTTTCTGTTCAATTTTAACATCACGCTAGCGTTATCCAGTTGATAAAAATGCAAATGTCATTCTCATGTACATGAAGAATGTTCTGCTCAAATTACAGTTTGTTGCTACCGGAATAAATCATGAAAATTCTGGCGGAGATTAAATTTTTAACACGGGATTGATTTCCAGTTTTCCTCGACAGTTCGACTTCCAATGTTTACTAACATTGACATTTGCTCGACCTACTATTATTCTACCCCTGACATTTTTCAGTGGGACTTTTTAAAAATTTACGGAAATTACTGACCGCTGCTAGCTGCTGGCACAACACGTCTTGTGTTTTCTTTATGAATTTTCAACGCCCCAAGCATATTTGTCTTGAATGTTAATTGGTAATCGATAGGAGACATTTGTCGACGAATCTATTAACAACCGCAATGTGAGCAGTGTCATGGTGTCAGGTTCAAACATGGCGACAAATAAATCATTAATAGATACTCCTGGAAATTAAGGCACAATTCAGAAAGTTCACCTTAATTCACATTATTATCGTCTGTTCATGTGAATTTCTTATTGTTGATACAAATCCGTTGATCATTCTTTTAATAAATACATTGTTAATTACTTTGTACCCGAAAATTTTTGAAAAACAGGTACAAAAATTCTCATTTCAATATCTTCATATTCTCGATAAAAAAAAAAAGATCATACAACTAATCAGACGATTATCTGGCAGAATTTTATGTAAATCAAATAATCGCCAAGAATTTATGGCCGCCCAGATCAACCGATCTGACTGCATTAGATTTGTTTCATTTGGATGTCTAGGAAGTACCATTTTAAAAATTCCAGTAGATATTTCAAAAAAGTTGCAAACACGGATTACTCGAGAGTACAACCAGATAACGCCACACGTCGTAGAAAATGTTGTCACACTTTCAAGAATTCTTTTAACTCTTTAATTAATATTTTATTTTAGATTTGTACATTTGAAATCAACGTCCATTTTGTTTCCAAAATGTTTCCAACTCCAAAATCAAATACGCAAATTGATTTGAAATGGGACACGTATGCAACCAGCCTTACGAATCTGCTGCTAATTGGTGGAGGTTTCTCTAAATAGAGCTACACTGTGAGCAAGTAAAAACCATTTTACAAGATGGAGACATTTGGAAAGCGTTCTCTAAATTCTTGGCAGCAAGGTTCCGTATAACAATTCCAGTCTCTATTTTCAAAAATTCCATTTCGGGATTACTGCTGTGGTTTAAATAGAAATAGAAATAAAAATGTCATAAAAGCGAAAACACTCTGCTAACACTAAGTATGCGTTATAAATTTTAAAAGAAGAAAGTTCTTAGGCACATTGTACTACCTCATAATAATTATTAACAACCAAGCTTTGACGAATAGTTTACAAACCTACTGAAGGTTTCAGCTGAAAATCTCTAATATTTCCGCGGAAAACAAAGTGGATTTGCTTTTGAAATGCTTTTAATCCTCCCTATCAAGCCGCTCTGAACTTTTCTTAGGTCGTCTGGAATTTTTTAATCAATATTCGTATTAAAAAGTGTTGAGCAGTTCTAGACACTTTTACAGTTTTATTAAATTAAAAATTCTTTGATGTTGTTCACTTGGAACTTGTAATTTGTTTTTTTAAACCATCAAAAATTGAGCCTCAAATAACTGAACGTACTTTTAGGAAAATTGAAATGTCACAGTTTCCACTGGTGCTACTACTGAACGAAGCAAAATTAAGTTCGCACATACTGTATAAACTTATGTCTATATTAAATAATCTAAGAGATCCCATGCGTAATAAGTTTGTGAGTCGCTCAACTGAATATTTTTCACTCTAATTGTGAGAGATATTACGAAATGTTTTTCTTGGTAAAAAAGCTTCTGGGATCCTTAAAGCGACCCCACTTGTCTTGCAATGAAAAACATTTTTTCCTTGATCATTGAATTTAAGTGGTCTTTGCTCACTGGAAATAGTGAGCAAAAATAGCAATTAAATCATTAGTGAGGAAAAAATATTTTCTCACTAGTGAGCAAAGTGAATGTTTTGCGAGTTCGTTGATAAAGGGCGGCAAATATGTTGTACTGAAAGTTATTTAAATTTTTTTTTTAATTGCATTCTGAATATTAATAAATAAAGCTTGTCTCATTTTTGACTTATTTAAATTTTTAACCTGTTTTTTAGATTTCAATTGACGAAAAAACGTGGTAAACTTCTGGAAAAATTCATGCTAAATGCATTATGTGTTGGTATCACTGATTAAACTAAAATCAGTAAAGCAATCACAAACACGCAACGCCTAACAACATAACCTCTTCTAACAACATAACCTCTTTTGTCATAGATAAAAAAGGTTTTCTTTATCTATGTCTTTTGTTTGGAATTTTGTTGATTCACGTATTGATGTGAAAAACTGTTTTCGTGAGTTCCCCGTTGGGCTAATTTTGTAGAAGTGATTTTAACAGTTATGAAAAATAGTGATGCAGATAGATAATGATAGGTAAAGTCTGTCTCAATTCTAAATTTCCACCAACACTGCATTCTACGTTGGAAATACAACCGGCAACACTGTTTCGTGAAAAATGCGTCAGATTGTATTTGTTAGGTTATCTGTCAATTTTCGTTTTTACAACTCAAAATTTTAGAATAAGGGAAAAGAACGAAAACCTTTTTTAAAATGCAGCAAGCAAGTAGGTAGAAAATCAAATTCTAAAAGCAAAATAAACTTATGAACTAATTTTAATGTTTTCGAATCATGTTTATGAAATAATTATATTGCCAACTTTGGTTATTAAGAATCCCCAATTTAGAAATATTTTTATTTTGCCAACATAATTCAAATTCAACAGGTGGTGGAAATTTAGAATTGAGACAAACTATATGTAAAGTTTACGTTAATATAACCTCATTTTTTACTCTTGTCATGTTTTTGTCATTTTGATTTATTTAGATTAAAAAATAGTGATTTGCGGCATAATAAGGGGTAGGCAGCAGGTGAAAGCGATGATTTAAATACACTCACTGCAATTAACTCAAAATTCAAAGTGACAAAAAAATGCTGCCCGAAATTTAAATTCCGCCACTTTATTTTATGATCATGGAAAAAATCAAATTTAACACGCATGAGCAAATGTGCATTTAGTCATTTGTCCGGTTGGGGCCCTCGCCTACGGCTCGGACGCCCAACTTCCGTCCTCGTAATTAAATGCACTACAGTGAAAATTGTAAATATGCGAAAATGCTTGAACAATAAATATTAAAATACAAAACAAAAATATGTGTGGTGAGTCTTTCCATTTTAATTTCACCTCCACCCTGAAACAGTGAATTATTAAATGTTAGTTGTGTGCCCACACGATACAATTGTTCCGCTCCTGCATTCCGAGCTTTGCAAATGCAGAATTAACGACAGGGCTAGTTGAAACGCTACCACCATAAAGCGAGCCAAAAACGTACAAACTTATCGCATCTCGCCACCCCCTCCGTCGACAAACAAACAAAAAGCTCGCTCCGCTAATTGTCCACATACTGGAAGCTCTGGCAAAGACGGATTCGAAATCGCCGTTGCGGGATATAATGACGGCGAAATTGAACAGTCTGACCCAGAAACGACGCTCCTGCACCGTTTCGATTCTACAAAATAAACAGTTCGTTGCAACCGGATCGATGAGAATATTAATAATAATGAAATGAACGGTTTTCTTTGCGGAAGGAGATGTTCTCGGGCCAACTTGTACGACCATCAATTCAGGTCGTGATTTGCCATTCGTAACAATGCACGGAAAGGAGCGGAGAACGATGGGGTGGGTCTCAATTTATCGCTCAGGGAAATATGTAGTTTAGCAAAGGGCCGGACAGTGTCAGTTTGGATTTATTGTGATAAAAGAAGTGGAAAGTACGCGAGAAGGGTTAAACACGCAGAAACTCCAGAAAAAAATTGAAGAGCAGTTAAAAAACATTTTTGATGGTACTCCATCCGTGTTAATTTCGTTTTGTGTTCCAAAGTTTTTTAGCACCCTTGAAAAGAGTGAAGTTTCGCCCAAGTGTGCTTCCAGATAATTTTGATAATTAAGTGGAGCACGTAAAAACTTGTAGTTTCAGTTGTATGCGAATTTTAACAACAATAAATTGTTGGTAAGACAATGTAACGTTGAATTATTTTTGCCGCAATGATTTTAGTTTACAGACAGAATGGTAAAAAAATATGTGACCAATTTGTACCTTTTTATTACATGCGCTTAAAACAATCGCCGGGTTCGTGTGTGTAAACTTCCCACTTGTAAAATAAGTAGAGATTTATGCATGGGTCGCATAATAATATATTATATCATTAAGAGTAGAAGTGAAGACCGAAACGCAGTTGAGGTCGACAACTGGGCGAAGCACAAAAAGGGCTTCTACAAATGTTTTTATTTTTGAATAAAATTTTTATTTCACTTGTAGGAACATCGGTTGAACAGGACTATTTTTTTTTGTTGCCATGAAAATGGACAAGAATTCAAATTGTAGGAATAAAGACATTGCAAAATCCTAGTTGAGCAAAAGTTGAACAAGATTTATTTTTTACTGCCACAAATAGGATCAAGAATGTTTAGATAACTCGGTGTAAAAATAACTAAAGCAATCAGAAAAATAGTAAAATGTCGTGGTCATATTTTGGTCTTATCTGGAATAACAGAACTAGGTCATCAATAGCTCTATTGAGAAAGTTTGATGCTGTTTGTGAAACTATGCACCAATTGTAATAAAATTTAATAGGATAACAAATAAAAGCATTCTTTTTGAACCTGAACAATTACTGCGAAAACGTTGATTTGTGGTTGTTTTATATCGAAGTACATTTCACTAAATGTATTTCATTTCTAGATTAAATTCTAAACAAAGCACTTTTTACTGGCTCCGCTCGTGTATGTAAACTTTTCACTTGTAAAAAAAAGTAGTGTTTCATGCACACGTCCCATAAATAATTATTTTATCTGACCGTACAAGTGCGCAAAGAATTTTCATTGGTTGTTTTTTTACCAAAAAAATAAATAACAACGGCAAAGACAACGATCAAAAATAATTTGAATTTTTTTTCAGAGTTGCAACCATGACGCGAATTAAAATTCACTGTAAACAGGAAAGTGTCATATTCAACAAATAGTGCAATGAACACCTCGCATTGCACAAATCATATCGACTGCAAATAATGAATAATTAAATGTGTTTATAAGCTAAAGTCATTATCCTGTTAAAACCGCGTATCGTTTATTAAAACCGATTTGATTCCAAATGTGGTAAATTGCCCATAAAGTAACTATTAAGAGGAGAAATGGCACTAAAAATAATTAAATTGCGTTTCTGAATTGAGTTTGGTAAGTTAAAGGCCTGAATGAAATATTATTGTAAAAGAGGGTACGGCATCGAGGCCGGATTAATTTATCGTTACGGATATACTAAGTAGTGATACACAACGCGATTCTACCATATCAGGTTCACTTCACCGTGAGTCATAAATCCGGCTCGAGGGACCAATAAAAGCCATAGCGTCTTGTTTTTAGTCATTTTCATTCACAAATAATACATTATTATTACTGCTACTATGATTCATGAAACGTAGGAAATTCATCTAAACCATGGCCAATTATCTTCTCCACATATTGAATTAAATTAACTCAATTCCGTCGAGTTGAACTATTTATTTGCTCTGGTAAGTAGTTCGAGACTTCCACCTGTCAAAAGCACCAACACTAATTTATCTGTTGCTTATTTAAATTCTGAATCCAAGGAAATCGACATTAGCACATCAGATTTGAATAAAACAGCAAATGACGCCGCGAATACCAAATCTGTCCGATGGAAATTACAAAACCACCTCACAAACTGCACATTTCCATTTTCCATCTTTCCTCATTTAAGAAACGCGCCGACGTCATTCAGATTATTAGAAAGTGTCTTTCCTCCCTAATGAAATTCATGGAAATCAGTCGATCCGTTATTGAAGTCACATCAACATACCCACACACAATTTCCTCCGACTGGAAAAATTCACTCCGTTTCGTTTATTTATTATTGTTATTCCCGGCTCAAAGGTCACGTGCCGTTCCACTTTTTACACGGATTTATTTTTAATAAGCCAGCGACAAGAGCGGAAAGCACAGGATGGGGAATTGAGGCCGTTTCAAAAAAGAAAACAATGCGAAGGGGGTCGATTAACAAAAAAACAAATAAAAATGTGTTAAACTTTCATCACCCGGGGGAGGGTATCTCGAATGCGCGGTCAGCATGGGTCAACAAAACACGAGGGAAAACTGATATGTTACATGTACGTTCGCTGTTAAGTAATCCCATTCGTTAGTCACGGCCGTGAGTGTTTTCTTTTTCTTAATACACGAAGTCTGACAGTGAAAACGATGAGATTTGTAAGTTGTAGAAAAAGTATCGTATTTTACTCGCGTGTAATGGTTATTACTCATCCTGTCTGAGTAATAGCGGTCATTACACGTTTGTTTTTACTTTTTTTGACGATCGGGATTTCTTCAGATCTGGAATTAGATTCAATCGAAATGTGACCAAGATAAATGGGAAGCGGCTTTAGCCTCCGGCGTATCTCTTGATCCTTATTAAGGATGCACCCTGAATCAGCCGTCCCGTCTTAATCGCAATGCAATTAGGGCGGCTGCACAAGGAGCGCCCCGACTGCACAATTCGATTAGACGAAGCGGTGCCAAATCGGGGCTCGCCAATTAATCCCCCCCCCCCCATTTAATCAATTATGGAAAAGGGTAAAAATGTCACTTATCCCGCCATTTCGTGACGTCACCAAATCAAATCACGATCGACCGAATCCGATGGGTCAAGGATGCTCCCGAACCTATCAAAATCCGAATTGATCGATTGTCAAAAAACGATCGCGCTTGCATATTTCATGGAGACATGAAAGGTATCGTGCTCGACGGTAATTACACCTGTTCCTGTGTGAATTAATTATTTCGACTGTTTGACGGGATTGTTTTCGACGACGATCGCACATTTTAAAAGTTTCTGCTGCTGCAGGATAAACGAGTTTGCGTTTCTTCGGCGTTAAATGAGTTTAGGAAAATTCGATTGCGTTGTGTAGTTCACGAGGAGAAGAGCTGGTGGTAGGTCAAGGAGTTCGCGGAGTACGAACGCGGGGCCGGTCAAGTAACACCATCGAGTGGAGTTTCAGTCACGCGAAATAGATAACGGAATAATGGAAACATGAAGGTTGAATTATTTAATTATGTAGCAATCGAGAGACTTTAATGATGGGGGAGGGACAGTGGTTAGGAATTACTAAAAGTTTTTTGATTGGAGCAAGCTACATCTTACAAGACAAGATCAGAAAACTGAAGTGATGGAAGACTCTCAAGCAAATTTTCTCCAAGCAAGTTTCTAATGTGAATTAGGATTGCGGTGGCGAACTTATTCTTGGTTGAAGAAAGGATCCTCTCTTTGAAACTTGTAGGATCTGTAGATAGAAAGGCAACGCTACTAAAACTTTCTGTTCTAATCAAATCGGGATACAACTCCCGAAATATAAAAGTATGCTAAAATCTATGTAACTTAACAATGAGAAGTCCCAATTGTTAACTACTATGGTGCGATAAAAAAAATGTTAAAAAAGCGTATGTCTTAACTTATTTCTTTATTTGATGAAAAGGATGAAAATGGAACAAAGAGAAAAGAAGGAGAGGAAGAATAATGTTATAATAACCGGAATAGGAGGAATTAGAGGAAATATAGAGAGGGGGGTGGAAGAATGGTTAGAAAGAGAGATAGGGGTGAAAATGAACGTAAAGGACGCATTTAGAATAAATAAAAATAAGATGATGCTGCCAAAAATAGAAAGTTGGGAGCAGAAGAAGAACATTATGCTAAATAAGAGTAAGTTGAAGGAAAGAAAAGGTGAGAGGATGTATATAGATGACGATTTGACAAATTTGACAAACGAAGAAAGGAAAACACAAAAGAGGTGGCTAGAAACAGAGAGATAGGATACAGGACAAACGGGATGAACGGGAAATAGTTTATATGGGATGAAAGAGAGGAAAAACTGAAGAAAAATTTTTAGAAGAGAGAGTGAATAAAAAGTTAGATGGACAAAGAAAACGGAAACCGGAAAAGAAGCACAAAGGGGAAAGTCGCTACCGAAAAAGTACAAGTGGGAAAGTCAAGGAGCAAAAAGAAAAAAGAAAAAAGGAAGAGCTACCGGGGGAATAATAACAGGGGTGAAATTAGGAATTAAAGAAAAGCGACAAGAAAAGGAAGAAGAAGAAGGATGCATGGAAAGAAAAGTTCATGTAAGCAATAAATCGTGGAAAATAATGACAGTATACAGTAAAGAGGTGAAGACAACAAGAAGACGTGTCCAAGACGCAATGAAAGAAAACAGGAAAGAATGTATGTTCATGGAAGGGGACATCAACGGAAGAATAGGAAAAAGAGGAGTAAGGAGTTGGGAAGAGGAGAGGAGAGATGGGGAAACCAAATGCAAAAACAAGGTGCAAAATGCAGAGGGGAAGAGACTGATGGAATGGATCGAAGAAAATAGATGGGAAGTGTTGAATGGGAACAAACGAGGGGACGAAGAAGGGGAATGGACCAATACAGAGTGTCTCAGCTAAGTAGAGCCTAATATCTCAGTTATTTTCCAACGGATTTTTGTGAAATTTAAACCGCAGATATTTTAGACGGTGAAGAATAAAATCCCATTAATGGAATAACCCAAGTCTTAAAAACGTAATTTTTACATGCCTTTTTAAAATGTTGAATCACTTAAGATTTATATCAAAAATTTTATCGTCAAGAAAAAATGCTGTAAGGAGAAACTCGTCCTTGAAAGACGTCTGGTTTGCAAGAAAAAGGAAAAAAACTGTGTTAAACGTGGTTGCAGATGCAAAAACGTAGACGCGTATGAAACAAACGCGCACTATCGCCGAATTTTGGTCACCCCTGTTCGCACAAACGCAGATGATATATTTGACGTTTATCTTTCTAACCTTACAAACACTTACAAACTTAAAGACAACATTTTGACGTAATTTATTATACTGGATTCTTTAATTCTTCCATAAAGGACTAAAACAGGATCGAGATATTTTAGCAAGGTAATTTTAATTTAGTTCATGTACGCTTCCGTTGTCTTCGAATAAATTGACGGCTCGCTAAACCTTAAATTTTGTAAAGCCTACATTTGGATAGTGTTCCACGAGAAAACGAACAGTGTCATTGAAGTTCTTAGGACACTCTCATAGGCAAAGTTTTTCAGCAATATTGAAACTTCTGCTATTGTAGTCTATTTTCAATAAATTTACACTATTTGACTTTTCTAATAAAGCGCGCCCACTTTTGACATTTTAAGGGATGTTGCTTGACAACTTTTCATCAATTGTTTCAAAAGGTAACTGCGCAAATACCTTCAAAATTTAGATTAAATTTATAACAACAAAATCTAATCTTTTCGTTGAATCAGATGAGTGATTTAGTTAATTGTTTGTGTAGACACCTATTTTTTAATGTTTAACAATCTAATAAAAATTGCGCTTAATTTTCAATAAAGGAAACATGTGTTAAAATTACATTTTTTAACTTGAGGTAATTTTATTATTACTAATTGAACCTTCACCGTCTAAAATATCTGTATTTTAAATTACAAAAAAATCCGTTGGCAAATAACCGAGATATTAGTCTTGAAAGTCTTAGTTGAGACACCTGTATATGTAGGTAGCAAAGGGGAAACAGTGATAGATTACGGAATAGTGAACGAAGAAGCTTGGGAAGGAGTAGAAGAATTTAGAATAGGAGAGAGAGCAGAGTCGGGCCATCTCGAAATAGCTTTGAGGAAGCGAAGGGGAGGGAAAGAACAGGAAGGAAAGAGGAATAAAACTGTTTATTTTGATTTTTTTGGAATTGCTGTTTTATGTTTAGAGAAAATGTAATCAGGAATCAGAAAGCCCGTAGGACAAAATAAAGCATTCTATATAAAAAAAACTCATTTCTTTATTTGCTTGATATGTAATATATCTAGTCTTCGAATGGATCTGGATGGAGTTGCTTCCACAATTTCCCTCAACATCATTCTTTTGCTTCTTTTTTCGGTTTTTTCTCTAACATCTAACATCCTCGAGATTGTTCTGCCTCGGTCGCAAGCGACCTCAGCAACAATTTTTCTCTAGGTATGTTAAAGAATGATTTCGCGGCCTTGATATACAAATAACTATTATTGTTTGGCTATGTGATTATGTCTTGTAAGTAGTGACATGCAGGGAACCAATATAATGCGAATTTAACAATGATCAATCCAACGTGAATGGTGTATATTTATTGTACAGGGTGAGCGAAACTCGATGTCTCAGCTCTATTAAAAGAAAAGGAAAGACGATAGAAAAGATCTGAAAAGAGGTTCTTAAATGAAATTGAGTGAGGTCCATTTTAAACCAAATTTGCATATTTTTCCATATTTGGAAATTTTTTTTCCCAGAAACAACTTACCTGTATTTTGGCATAGAAAGAAATTTGCTATCTTGTTTAAATTGTGATGATTGCGAATTTTTGATAATACTTTTTTTTACAAATTTGCATAAGTATAATTTTTTTAAATATGCCAAAATAAAGGTATGTTTCTGGGAAAAAAAATTCGATGAATAGTTCACATTGGTAAAGCTTGTTTTCACTGTTCTCAAACCCTAACCTAAAAAATTAATCGAGCAATGACGTGGCTTACCAAATGCCAAAGGTATTTATAGTCACTTGGTATAACCAAAGCCTCGTATAACTCACTTTCACATCTGAAAAAAATATTTCAAATGTTCTATTGCAAAACTAAAAAAATTTGTTTCTCCATAATTCACCAACGATTACACTTTCGTTATTATTTTGGATCAAACATATTTCTTTAAAATTGTTTCTGATCCAGTATTCAGGAGTTATAACTGGGCAAATAAGAACACCAAATTCCGGTAAATTCAAATCTTCAGTATAAATTAAATCGATCAACAAAAATAGATACAAAATAAATAATGTATCCAGATAAAAATATTGATTTATGAGCTTCAGTATTAAATTTTTAATGACACTGCGCTAGGGTGGAATAAGAGAAACCTTTGATGCACGAAGTCTCCGCCGAGTCCAATAACATTGTTGCATTCAGTCTTCTTTGATCTTTACGAACGTTGATATTTTCATTTTCTCAAACATCGTTTACTAAAATTACAACTCAAATAATCCTGAAAACTTCCACTTTGTATCCCGTGCAAGCGAAAGCAACAGGTCTGACGTATCTCCCTTATTTGCAGATGTAGTGCCGTAAAGTGTGCGCCATGGACGTCGTGAAATAGCCCGGAACCGGACCGGAATGACATCTATGTTCCTCAACATACCGCTGATACTGATTTCCTCATTGGGCATCCTCTTCAACGGGTACATCGTGACCGCCGTCCTCCTCACCAGACAGGTACCCACCGAAAAACTCCCCCTCTTAATTAAACTCCAGACAATTTAGCAGAAATTAATTATCCCACGCTCTCATTACTTTGTATGCTGCAAGTTATTAATAGGCTTTTAACGTGTAATCGAGCGAACGCCCGGAATTTCAAACTATTACCGGAGTCTCACTTGGAAACTTCGCCGAACCGTTTCCATTTCTCCGCGGTCCCCAGCTAAATTTACTCGACATGACAACGTTGCATACATTATTAATAATTGTCGGGGGAGGGGAGATTCGCAACTTTGTCACCGTCTATTAAATCGCGAGGCATCCGACGTTGTCGATTCTACTACAGTTTATTAGAATCTGGAGAGGTAAGCGAAGTGGGGAACGTGGGGACCTCCAATATCCGAGATGGTGAAGCTGGCAAAGTTCCCACCGTAACGCAATTAAGAACACAAAGAACAAAGAAGAAGTACATGTCCAACTAATCAGGCACTCGGCTTTGCCTCGTGTCGGAAACCTAGTTTTCACGCTGTAAAATACCCCTACCGTACTCTAAATAACTATTCAAAGGAGTAACTACGGCTACGTTGTTGTTTCGTTGGATGTCTGGTAGAGAGATTTGCCTTTGGCATTTTTCAAGCAACGGGAATGTCCAGAACGTTGTAATTTCAAATAGTTTACATTTCAAGCCCCCAAAATGATACTTTTTGTCAAAAGTGTTATCCACATAAAGCAACATGAAGCTTTTTACGCTATTCCCTTCATTTCCAGAAGAGATCTCAAGCATTTTGTGAGCGGGATGTTGTGATAATTTTATATATGATTCGCGGCAGTACATGTTGTTCACATAAAAAATATCACTTTTACTACGATTAAATAATGAATTAAATATACTGACTTTCGTTAAAACCGTAACACTTTGGATTTGAGTAGAAGAAACAAACGATTAAAGTTTTAAAGACAACAAACAACAAGTTTGGACATAAGAGACAGATTATCCACAAGACGGGCTCTTGGAATGGAGTGGGGGAAAATGTACGACGCAGAACAAAGCATTTTGAGCTGCATTCCTCTTAGAAGTATTGGATTTCCTCATGGGCTGTGAGTCATATCTGCCCAATACAAACGACGAATATCGGTCTCAATAGACGCTATAGTGTCGTCTCTGCCTCGTCTATTTGCATGAAAAGTAGTCGACGTTTTCAGTTTTCATTTATAGATTTTTCACTGGTTTATCCCGCCTTCGCACAGATATTTCCAAGGTCACAGCCCATGAGAGAATCCAATACCTCTATCACACTTCATCGCACTCGCAGAACAAATTGGAGCAAGTAGAGTACAAATTTAAAAAATGTATAAATCTCTGCGTGGTTTCTATAAAATTTTACCTGGAGGAATTTTAGCAACGAGCATTTTTGTCTAGAATGTGCACATCCAAAATCTGCATAATCTGTTTCGCATTTTGAATTGGAGAACTAGTGATAATTTTAATACGAAAAGCTCTGGTTTGGCTTATTAGAGTTTATTTCATTCATAAATTTCGTTAGCGTTCTCGGTGTAATTTTATTCAAAAATATTCACGCAATTCCAAATAATGCCAGCTCAACATTAATCTTCAGAATATTGAATGTAAATGTCCCGCATCCAGTGAGGGCACTCTTAGGGTAATGTGCGTGGAAACAAAACAAAGATTTTGCGAAAAATCGAGAATTTATTTAAAAAAAAGAGAAATTGGTTGTGATTTAAAAAAATTATGTCACCGTTTAGTTGAGCAGAAGTGCGTGGGCAAGAGATTAATGTCTACCGTGCATATTGTAAATTGAGTTGAGAGAGAAAATAAAATCTGGAAACTTCGACACTCAACAAGTCGTAAATACCAAATCACAAAAGTATTTTTCGAGTTTATTACCCACTAAATCTGTATTGTGCTACCAGCATTTCTTATTGCTTTCTGAACAGAAAATGGATGAATACAAAATGCAAGAGTAATAAACGTTAACGATCCGCAGGAGAATAAAACACTATTTTATGGAATTTCAATCACGTCGCATCTAAAAATTAAGTTGGCATAAAACTGTTCCAGCTTTAAAATACGTCTGAATCAACTAAACATTTTGCGCGACAATTTAAAAACTGTTGTGGTTCTGGTGGCGGCTCAAACTACCAAATTAGGAATGAAGTAGAGCACCATATAAGCATACTAAAAACCACTTTTTGATTTAAAAAATGTTTACTAAAGAAGATTCTAGACTGTCGCTTCGTGCAGAATCAACAGAAGCCACAAGAAATACAAGAAATGGGCTTCCCGAAGTCGGTAGAATTATTTTGGAATGTACAGGACAAACAGACGAAAAAGATAATTACGAAAGTTAATCAAGTCTGGGAAGTTCTGCAAGAACAATAGAACAAGATGACGGTTACAGTGTTCAAGAGCTTGCGTGCAGAAAACCTTTGAAGATATTGTCAAGAGAAGGAAGAAGTGAAGACGAGAAAAAATAAATATTTGCTTGTTGATAGACACTTTATATTTTCAATTATTTTTTGCTTTGTTGTGTTTAGAATTAAACGGTACAAGAGAATTTTTTGGATGTGTTGAAATTAATGGACTGTATATTTTGCAAATAAAGAAAAAAAATAGAAAGGTGAAGTTGGTTCAAAAAGAAAAACGTCTGTTTTCTAAACAGAAGAATTAATATTTGTCTAATAACTTCTGCTTGTGAAACGTGTGTGGGGGCTTAATAGAAATTTCAATCAGTGTGTAATAACCGTTTCATCTAAGAACACCCACGCCGTTTGCGGAATTGTAAAGTTTGATCAAGTTTTTGTAAACAATTAGAGTTTCTTGATTAATGACGTTGGTTTAAACTGTTATCATCATACATTTTCTTTTCTTCAAGAAAAAAATTGCAGCTTCGCAAAAATTAGAAAATTTGTTTCGTTAAAACTAAGTTAGATTTTAGGAAAAGATTTTTCTTCTTAATAGGTACACCATTAGAATTAAGATAAATAAGAATAATTATTATTAGAATATTCACCAAAATATGATTTTTAAAAGTAATTATAATGCAGAATGATGAACGCATCTCTGAATTTTTTATTTTACTATTTTTTGATTTACTTGATAAATTAACAATCAAATGTAAAAGGAAAAATTCGTGCATAATACTGACCTGAGATTTAATAGTTATTTCTGCATTTATAATCAATACTTTTCTTCGAAATGGGAAATCTCCAAAATTTTCCAAATCCCACGCGTAAAAAAGGCGCTTTAAATACTTCATTGTCTTTATAAAAGAAACTAACCAAGTTAAGCACAATTTGGTTAATTGCAAGTGTAATCGAATTCCTCCAGTTGTAAAATAAAGTAGCTTATTCTTGTTGGAAGTCCGTTTGTTAGTTCCACATCACCAGTTGATTTATAAATAGTTCGAGGAGTCTTTGATATCTTTCAACTTTAATTGTTCCATTAAAGAAGATTGGGACAATAATTCCCCTTCAGGACGTTGCAACACAAATACCAATTTTAATTGGACACAATGGCACCGCAACAACATCGTGAAGATTATACGTTGACCAAGTTCCATAATTTTGAGAGTTAACCACACCAAAAAGGTGAAACCAAGCCTCATCAGAAAAAAATAATGTCTTATATGTCATAATTGAGTAAACTGTTATACGAATGGCAAACTTGAATTCGTGGAGAAGAATCAGGAGGTAGGAGTTTCTGATCCTTCAAGGAATTTTGGTAAGAGTGCAAATGTAAATTAAAAAAAAATCTTGTAAAGTCTGAGGAAAGTTTTAAAATTGAAGAAACTAACTTTGGAGAGACTAGGAGAAAAGGTTAATTCTTAATTCAGATCTCTCTATTTGTTGGCATAATATCACAATATCTGGTGTCCAGTAGACTTGCCTATAGCTAGCTGCACTGGCAGTATTTAAAAAGTTTTCGACCATTGTTCCACAATGCTGTGAAAAAAAAAACGATACAAAACAAGAAACTGACGATACACCGAGTGTCCTGAATATTCCCAATAACCATTTTCATTCATAAAAACACTTGAAAAATGAGCCATTCTAATGAATATGTTATTTTCAACTACGTAGCGGTGAAAACCACTTTTAGAAATGTTTATTAATTTAGAAAATCAACAATAAATATCAAAATGACTTTTGTTAACGCCACTGTCTTGATTTAAACATCAACTTTGCCAAAGGAATATTTCTCAGGTGTTAACAACCTATCAGAAATAGTCACAACCTTTTACCATTAACCTGGGGTGTACTTTTAAAGATAAGATAAAATCGTTAACAATAATTATTATTATACAATAGGTGTCGGGTGTTCATTTAAATTTATCCTCAAAGTTGGCATTGAAGAGTCGATTGTGAACGCACCACTCGTCAGTCTGCACAAACAACGCAAAGATTAGATTTAAACAGCTGATCCGTGATCTTTAATCCGTGGTGCGTTCACAATCGACCCTTCAACGCCTACTTTTGAGGATAACATAAAATAATGCATATGCGAAAAAATGCCAATAATTGGTAGAATACGTCTAAATTTAACTGACAGATGCATGTTCTTGATGTACACATAAAATTGTACACACGCAATCAGGTAGTTACTATCATTGTAAAAACCTAGTTACTGAGGTGCGATGGCAATTCTCATTTTATGCGCAATGGAGTGACGCACCATTAGAGAAACGGACCGTTTCAATGTTTTTTATAGGAATTTTGATTTGTTACAGTAATCACAATTATTTGCCCGTTACAATACCTAAAACTATTCGAATACAATCAAAGTAAATTAAACGATGACTAATAATAATCAGAAACGCAATAAAATAATCAATAAAATTATTATTAAGTTTCCGAAAATGTTTAACACTTAAATACTAACCATTTCTTTTACATGTAAAATAATTGGTGGATAATAACGTTCAGAATTACTTCTGTACACGTACGGACAATAAAATTGTCGCTGAAATTTGTTTCAGTAATTTTTATGATCTGAAATGGGTTTGCCTTGCTTCAAAATAAAATGTCGCAAGTGACATTTTTTTTAAATAGAATTACACTGCAATGAGTGTTAACTGCTAACCTTTAATTTAGAAGAATTATTTGCCATTAAAAAATATTAAATAAATATGACAGCTCCGTTAATCAAACTCCGACAATTTTTGTGTCACCAAATGTACTTACAGTGAACGTATTTATACAAGAAAGTAAAGAATCGAAACACTAAAAACCGTTCATGTTGTTTTCGCATAATGGGAGGCTATTATTTATTTTTTTAACGTTGGACACACTGTTTGATTTCCGTCACTAAAGTCCCAGACATGCGGACTTATCAAAATGAACATAACATGTTGCTGAATTTCCCGCGATGTCTGAGTATTCTTCTATTGCAAACTAGTAAAACTGACAAGAATGCACTAGACATTGAAGCTATTTATAACCTCAAACTTAGAAAAACATAACCTAATTCAACAAACAGCTTTACTACCAAATTAAATACAAAATGTCCATGCCCTCCCATTATGCCAAAACAACGTGAATGCATTTTATATGTCGAAAACTAAAAGAGAAAGCGAGAAAATTCTCAACAAAGAATAAAAGATAAGGCGTCAATATACCTATCAATATTTATCACTAATGTCTTACATAATATAATTGATAAAGAATCACAGTGAACCACACATTAACATCGACATTTATAACTCTAGTTCCTGTTTTATTGGTTGCATACCCTTTAAACCGAAGCTGCAATTCTTGATTAACCGCCTCTCTCTTATCCCCGTGTTCCATGTTGTTCATAATGATTAATGTTTTTCTTTATCAGACGAAGCGTTAAATGCGTTAAAATCTTCTCTTGGAATATGTGTTCCCAAGATGTATCAAGAAGTAAAAACCGTTTTGCATGCAAAGTATTCGTTGACGCATCGCTGCTGCATAATTTGTCATTGAATAAACCAGAAGATAATAGGTACATTAATCGTGCTAGGAAGCTTCAAAATTCAAATTTAAAACAGCCGCATGTTTAACAACAAACCATTTAGATATCACATACGATGTGCAGCAGGTGACTTAAAATTCATCCTTGGAGAACTCCTCCAATTAAAATTTGCACCTGTCGTATTCTGGTCGAGTTTTGTTAGTTAAATATAACTTAAAGAAGAGTAATCGAGTATCTGGAACGTGGCAGTGTTGTTGTCTTTGAAAACAGTACATTTGTTTTTGTGCAATGTTGTTGTCTCAATCGAACAGACTAAATTGGTTGTAGTGTAACTTGATTTTAATTATTTCTAAAAAAAAAATATATTTTACATTGCATTATCTCAAAACCCTTTGTGTTTAGGCAACCAAGTAATCACATCAATGTACCTTTAAGATAGTATAGTTACGCTATGTACTGTAGATGGCAAATTTCACAGCCTACAATAACCATTCTATCGCGCGTTTAAATGAAATCCTGGGCTGAGTAGGTGTTGGAAAAGTAAACCCTTTAGAACAGTGTAAATTTTGAATTTCCCGCCGTTTGACACGAATGACATTTGTTTATGTTTAATCGGGACATAATTGAACATGTTTGTTTTCAGCAAAGGGTACCCTTAGATATTTGCTTCAAGAATGTAAAACATGGCAAAGAAAGAAAAAAAAAGTTTTTTTGGCTCTAAATTTTAGGCTAGCTTTCAATATGCTCGAATTAATTTACGCTGTAAAAAAGCACAACAATTGACGGTTTCCAACGCCTTCCCAGCCTAGGATTTCATTTGAAGGCGCGATACATTCTTTTGACTTTTTTAATAAAAAGAGTGAGTTATTTCGTTCAATCTCATTTAGTAATGTCATTCCAAACGCTTTTATTAACCTATTTCCAAATTTAAAAAAAATGTAGTTTTCCCAATTCCAATTTATAATAACGAATTCTTCCCGAAGACAGCGCCCAAACTGTAATTTAAATTCTTCGCGTTGTAATTCCGCTTTGTTAATATAATAGAATAGAATGTTCCTTTTGGCTGAGCGATTAAAATTCCAGGTGACAACTGCCAACAACATCCTCCTTCTGCATCTGGGAGCGATCGACGTGCTTCTCGGAGTCCTCTTCCTGGTGTTTTCGGTGCCAGGATTCACAAAGTCGGGATGGTTGACGGAGGGAGTGCCGTGCGTCCTTCACGGTTTCCTCTACAATCTGTTGCACCCCTTGGCCTTGTGGACCATCTGCGGCCTAAATTGTGACAGATACTACGCGATCGCCGCTCCCCTGCACTACACCCACATCGTCAATGCCAAGAAGGTAATTGTCTCGGGGAAAACAACCGTCCGGACTAAAACCCGTCGATATCCCCCGAACAAAGTGGATGTTCATCACGCAACGTAATTGGCCCGTTTTTATTCAATAATCATGTCGCAGTCGGTACACATGAACCATTTACATAAACCGAAAATAGACTCCAGTAATGACAACTGGAATTGCTACGGAAATCGATGGCGGAGTATCGATCTCGGTCGTAATTTTTTTTACGCGATTTTCGTTGTTAATTAGGCAAACATTTCTGGGGCGCTGGGTAAACAAGTTAAACGGGGGTATTTGCCAAAGTTAAATACAATTACTTTATGAATTATAATTGGCGACGGTGGAGTAGCGGCGGCCACGAAACGTTCGTTGATTGATGGAGTGGGCTGAAAATGTGAGAGAGCGCCCCCACAAGAGGCAATTACGGTGGAAAAAGGAGGTTTTTTTAAGACGCCGAAGAAATTAAATAAGGGGCAGTTCCGGTCAAAATTGACCCCCTCGGTTCGGTTATGATTAATAATATCGGGTGTTTTTTTATTTTACCTCATAGTAGGCGTTGAAGAGTCGATTGTGAACGCACTATACAGGTTACGGTTCACGAATCAGCTGTTTAAATCTTACGTTTTTCACGAGTGGTGCATTCACAATCGACTCTTCAACGCCTACTACGAGGTGAAATTTTAAAAAACACCCGATATAATACAAAATATTTACATCCTTTGAAATCTTGCAAGATGTGACTGTCGATGCAAATTAATAGTCATTATAATGAAAATAATCGTCTCTGAGAAAGAGAATATAAGATAAGGAAGTTAAATGAGCAGTATAAAAAAAAATACATTCACGTTGTTTTGGCATAATGAGACGCCATGGAAATTTTGCATTTAATTAGAAGCAAAGCTGTTTGTTGAATTAGGTTATGTTTTTCTAAGTTTGAGGTTATAAATATGTACCGTCAATGTCTAGTGACAGTTCTAATATAAGAATACTCAGACGTCAAGAGAGATTCAGCAATATGTTATGTTCATTTTGATAGGTCCTCACGTTGGGCACTTTAATGACGGAAACGTTAAAAAAATAAATTGTAGCCTCCCATTCTGCCAAAACAACGTGAACGGTGTTTATGATAATATTCTTTCTACCGGGTGGGGCATCGTATACGCGCACGCAAGAAATCGCGACTTCTAATTATAGAAAATTGTGGAAATTTTTCACACTTACCTGGCTATTGGTAAGGTATATGTCATAATTTTTTGATCATTTTTCATTTACAAACAAAGCCAAAAAAAAATAAAATGTAAATTTCAACCAAAAAGTCAAATTCTGATTTTTATACTGACCTACCTAGATTCACCTCCTATAATTATTTACGAAATCAGCGGAAAAAAACACCAATTAGATTTTGAATTAAAAGCAGTTTTACATTTAAACTTTCAAAATCATTTTTATTTATGACCTTGTACTTGTGCTGTTGTAAATTTAGGTGACAATGGAAACTGTCATTTTTATAGCAAAGCTGTAAGTAAGACGGTCAAAACGGGCTGCTACTAGTGAATGGCCCTTTTGTTGGCAAATTATAGCATTTGGGCCATAAATCACCCGTCTGGTTTGCGTTTAAATAAAAAAGCGAATTATTTAGCTAACCAAGTCAAAATTTGTAATTGTGCCACCAGGGTTTGATGCGCTAGCAGACACAGATTCATTTAGTGTAAAAACTTTATAGGTAAATTAACAGTTAATTTCAGAAAACTAATAAAACTGTTACGGCCTTATTTATTAACAAAAAAATTTTAAAAATTCTGAAATATACCTTACCAATAATTAGTTAGGAATATAGAATTTCGACAATTTTATTTAATTAGAAGTCGCGATTTCTTGCGTGCGCGTATACGATGCCCCACCCGGTATTTGGCGTATGTAGAGGATTCCGACAGTATCAGCCGCCAATACGTGCGAATATCCCCAAGTCGACAAGTGTTTTTGCTAACCATCCCAGAATTTTAAAATTCTTACTTTTGATTTAAAAACGGCTCAAAAGGTGCAAAATAGTAAAAATAGCATGTTATACTCGTTGTACAAGACATGTTGTCGAACTCGTTCCTTTAGAGCACTCCTCGATACGCTCGTCGTGCCCTCAACCCTTTCAGCGTGGTCACGATATCAATATACGGAAGATTATCAAATTGTTTGTATAAAAAGAAAAATATCGATCTATCTATACAGGTGTATCAAAACGACAGCACCAACTACTTGTAATCATATAAAGTAGAGTGACAGGAACGTGAAAAAAAATAATACAATAATACAAATATTCTCCTGATGCTTTTTTTTTATTTTTCAAATTTTTTTTTGTTGACATACAAGCGCATGATTAATTGACTAAGATTTATTCAAAAATTATGTAACAAAAATTTTAAAAAACCAAATGGACTAAAAGAAAAATAATTTAATTAGTGAATGTTACTGCAATTTAATGAATACTGTGTCTAATATTTTTTTCAAGAACATTTAACACGCTGTACCTTTAGTGTTTAATACCCCGAATGGACATCAAATCGTGATTCGTGACTAATGAACAATCGTATTTAAAGTGACGTTTTATAAACTATTTGTCAGTGCAAAATGTGGCACTTTAGAGAAGGGAGTAGAAAAAACTCAGTTTTACAAACCGTGGTAAATAATAGTTATTTATATTACAAGGCTAGAACTGTCATTTTGCAAGTGCGATCACAGTTTGTGGGTAGAAGCGTCAGCCGAGGCGCCACAAGTGCGAGCACTTACAAAACAGTTTCCGGCCATGTAATACACAACAATTTTTCGGCAGACAATTTATTTAAAGCAAATCCGTAATTTAGATCATCGTTGGCAAACTATATTTTCCCTTCAAGACCGTACACCAACGTCGGTATTAATCTTCCCTCAATGGCAGTACTGGCTCGTTAACAAACTTCTATGTATGAGGGGTACACGACGCTGGGGAGCGACACTCGAGAATATAACATTTGTAACGCTCACAGAGACGCTTTGTTACACCGTCAACAACCGAGGGACGTTAGTTAACGCCACGCCACACAGGCACCGTGGTGCTCAGGTCGATGATTTTTTAATCTCGAGCAAGATTCTCTTATTTGTTTTACAATTTATCAAATATGAATTTTGCTAAAACTAACAAAATATAATTATTTTTTTTCTTCAGTGAGAGTGAAACGAGAGGTTGGTGTATTCAATTCCGTATTTTGAATACAAAACAACCAGCTCAAGTTAAATTACATTCTGCAACCCTATCACGGCTAAATATAGCGTCATCCATATTCCGACAAATGTCCTTTGCGAGGATAGCGACGACATGATACCTTTATAGATTTTATTTCGAGGTGGGGCGAACAAACTCGCTATATTTGCACATGATGAGGGCAAAATTAATTAATTGCAGGACATTTTTCAGATACATAATGAAATTCCTCGGCGATACTGTTCCGCCATCGTTATGCTAACGAGGTGGCGCTTGTTCCACTAATAACAATGTCATTAGCAAAAACAAGTTAAAAATTGCAATTCCATTGTCAAACTGTGTTCTTTCATCTCCCACCGGTATCACGTGACGGATATCAACTTAGTCCTTCTAGGTACTAGTCGGCTTGGGCATCGGTTGGACCATCTCCTTCCTCCTGTGCCTCCCGCCGCTGTTCATGGTGGCCCCTTACACCTACATCCACGGCTTGGAAGCGTGCGCCCCCGACTTTTCCTTCGGCTCGGGAACTCTCTGGTACTCCACTCTCTACACCGCCTTCACCCTCTTGCTTCCCGCCACACTCATCATCTGCTGTAACCTCAAGGTAAACACGCGAGCAACAGCTGTTGCAGCAGAACCTCGATACAAGAGTGTAATTTTGACAGATCTTGATGATCGCTCGGTACCACCGCCACCGCATCGCCTCAGCCATCTACGAAGTCACCCTCTCCGCTCAAGTGACGATAACGCACCAAAGGAACCCGTTCTTCGTGCCGACGGTGACGGCGTCGGCTTCGGGCCCCCCAAAGTTCAAAGGGCGCAGCGCCATCTACTCGGTACTGCAACTGGTCGGCTCGTTGGCGGTACTCTACCTGCCGTACTACAGCCTGATCATATGGGAAGCGACGAGCGGTTCCTTCGAGCGCATCTCCAAAAAAATCCACCCCCATTTCTTCACGACTGCCATGGCGCTGCTCATTTGTTCGCCACCCATCAACGGCTTTCTCTACGGAGTGAAGAGCAAACCGCTGCGCAAGACCTTCAAGAACTACTGGCGGAAGAAGCAGACGAAGAGCGAGGTGAACCAGGAGATCCAAGCGAGGACTCCGTCCACTTGCGGCTCGAGAAGACCCTCGCTGACTCCTCTGGGCTTCTTGACCAAGCCCACCTTGCAGACGCGCCTGTCTGAAGCGCTCTTGGACGTGCAGAAAGCTGTCAACAGTCCCCAGAAGCACAAGATAAAGAGGATCACGACGGAGTTGTCGTGGCGGCCTGCGTCGGCCAACAGTCTCAATTTGTTGTCGCGCGAGGAGAACGGACGCAAGATGAAGCAGACCTCCAGCTGTAACACCCTCCAGGTCCCGGTGAACGACACCGAGATCTCCGTCATCACCGAGGACGACGCCAAGAGCGCGCAGAAGTCGCCTAACAGACTCAACTCGACTAATTTCATCCTGCAGAAGATCTTCGGCTCGGAGGCCAACGAGAAGAAGAGCGAAGTCGTACAGAACATCCTCGACGGGACCCCGAAGCACTCCCCTAGGATCACCATCACGCGGACCTACTCGGAGGAAAGCGAGGCGTCCAAGAGAGACGTCATCACTAGGAAGCACTCCCTCTCGAGCACGACTCTGCTCGAGAGGAAGTGGCGCCAGTTGGAGAAGACCGCCCCCGCCCCCACGACCAAGCCGCTCCTGGACAACTCCAGCAACGGGAGCGACTCGTCGGAGACGTCCGAAACGTCAAGCGGCAAGATCTTCATGGCCTTGGACAACAAACTCCAAGAGACCAACGAAAACCAGTTACTATTGCTCACGTGGCCTCACAAGAGTGAGGAAAAGAAGCACAGACCGGTGTTGTTGAAGCAGAAAACAATACAATCACACGATGTTGTTTTGCATTAGATATTTGTATAGTTCAATGTGATGTCTGAATGTGATAATTAGCAAATTAATGTAATGAGCGGAGCGCAACGTTGGGATTTATTTTATTACTGTTGGCCGCTTGTTAGTGACACACCTGTTAATGCGCGAACCATTATTGAAGTTTTAAATGTCTAAAAACTGTTGAACAAGTTTAAACGTGCTACATTCCATTGTACGAGTATTCCCACCGATTCGCGACCAGTCAATACATGTAAGAAGTGCTTTGATAACGTGTTAGGCTAATTTGTTACACTGTCAGGACGTTGAGCGAGCGGCGGCGGCGGCATCTGACGGCAAACTCGATACTAATATGACAGCTGACAGATTACGATACCGTCAACTCGGTGTCGGTTATGCGGTTCCGTTCTACAATTTCAAATTTCAATTTCAAAATTGCGTGAATTACAGGGTAATCATACAATCGTTTTGTATAATCCGGAGGAGGTCAAATGCATATCTTACGTAATAATAAACCGATCAGTATTAAAGTCGACTCGTAGGCGATAATCTAATATAGGAAGGACATAAAAGATGTACTAAATATTTTAATTATACTGTGTACCTACTTTGTTACGTTGTTCTCGTTTCATATAGTTTAACAGATACGTTGTGTATTAAATGGGAAGCATTACCGTCTGTAACAATAACTACCCGTCTAGTCCTATCTAGTCATTTTTAGTGTCTCGTTGTTAGTGATATTGACCTGATTTTCATTTTTATTTTGTTGGTAATTGTTTACGAGCAACTGTGTTAGACATTATAATTTTCTTAAATAAATGTTGAAAATTACGTCGTGTTTCTCTCCATCCTACCAGAGATGATTGAAGACCTCCCATCAGTATTGATCAACACTAGATTGATTGATTTCCCTCAGCCATTTATAATTCATGTGCGCAAGGGTTCAGCTGTCGGTTCTAGTTGACAAATAACTGTCAAAAATGATCGACTCAGTACTCACGAATCGCAATTTTGTTAAGATGTTAAAATTTCTAGTGTGATAGTGCCGGTCAAATGGGAAATAGCGAACTGCACTCGAGTCTTTTCATGTAACTGGCGAAGATTTCGACCGTTTTGGCCAAAATGGAAACGGAAAAAACTAAATTATTGGAATCGGAGGAAGTAGAAAATTCCAGGTTAGTAATTTCGTATGGATTTATTATGAATAATTGGGCGTGGGGAGGAAAGTGTGTTCATTATTGAATAGAAGGGACACGTAGTCATGCGTCTGTGTTTTACCACGACGTAAATGTATTGGGTGATTCAAAATGATTGCGGATAAGTATGGCAACTATGTACGAAAATGTATGTGTGAACTGTGTGGGTAGGATAGAGTTGGCATTTCTTCATATATCTACTAAGTAGTCCTAGTTAAACGCCGTGCCAAAATAAAAAAAACCATTGTGGTGAAAATAACACACATTTTTCATGACATTTCCTATTATTTATCACAGTGACAGATAAGTAATTTGCACCACAATGTTTTTGTTTTTTTTTTTGGCACAGCGTATAGTGATATATTATGCAGTTCATCGTCGCGCAATTTTAAAAATTGTCAAGTCAATGTGCAATGGTATAAAAAAAAAATCAAATGCACGCACACGAAATGTCATACAAATGTAGACTCTACCCCACCCTACACAGTTGCCATATAAATTTTCGTACTATGGCGGACAATAAATTTAGGCCGGCCTGTCATTGTCTTGACATCAAAATGTGAAGCTGGCATTATGTTCAACTAACCCCATTTTTGATTTTTGTCATTCTTGTCATCTTGACAACGATAATCAAAATTAAAATTAGGAAAAGAAGGGTGCACCAGAGAGAAGTGCTACTACAAATCAGTTATGCTAGTGAGTCATGATCTGTAAGTTACGAAAAGGGCGAAGGAAACGGCAAACAGCTTGAAAACCTTCAGTTTGACAGAGTGACACATCAGTCATAATGACAATAAATGGTCGTTTGCATTGACTTTTTTGAAATGTCAGAAATTTGCCGGCCTAAATTTATTGTCCGCCATAGTACATAGTTGCCATACTTATCCACAACGATTTTGAATCACCCAATATAATCTAGGACAAAAGTGTGGACGTGCCGTACTTGTATACGTCACTTGGTGTTCAGCAAATGACAGTCTTGTTGATATAACAATTTGTGAAGATGCTCTATCTTGTCGAAAGACACTATCACACTGTCCCTCCACTTCCCTGGTGAAGATTTTGTAAAATTGTGTGGTGTAGGTTGTGTTTTGGGGAAAATCTGTCAAAATGTCAAATATGCAAAACGTCAAACTAGACCGTGTAAACACGAAATCGGAAGTACCGTGCCTTCAAATAAATTCGGAATTAGAGTAGGCTATGATTTATATATATATGTTTTAAGGTTTGGCAATAGACGTTTAACACGTGTATTGTGCTGTCCAAGGTCACTGCTGTGCCTTTAAAAATTGCATGTTACCAACTTCATAATAAAATCACAGCCAACTCTAATTCCGAATTTATTTGAAGGCACGGTACCTATCTGTATACCCCCTGTCCGTTCTCAAACTCGAACATAGGCAATTAACATTGAATTGAACGTTTTTGCTGATTCCTGCTCGCCAATTGAACTTACAGGTAAGGTAATGGTATCAATAGAAATATAAAATTATTGCGCTTGAAATGATACCAGTAATAAGATTAAAGGTGCTATTTTTATTTTAATATGCTAATTTAAAACTTGGCGATTTTTAAATATGACATGCCATGATTTTCAAATTTGACAGCATTTGTCCAAAAATTTGAAATTTGTTGGTTTAAGTCAAGCGAAAAATGAATTGTTACTCCAATGAAGAACGAATTTTTATGGTAAAAACCTTTTACAGTGGCATTAGTTTGCGGAGAGTTAGAGATTTGTTTGCCGTAAAGTTTCATACCAGAACTATACCTTCTGTTAGTACTATTCACAAATTTGTAGAAAAATTTGAAAGATGTGCAAATATTTCTTTAGAATCAGAAGCTAGGGGTGGTAAGTAATAATATTTTGTATTGGTAAGAGAAAATATTCAAAAACAATAATTATATCGCAGGAAATAGACAAATAGTTGACCGCACAGAAGAACGTGTTTTGGCGATGGTAAATTTGGACCCAATATCCAGTTTAAGGCAAATTTCCCTTGAAGTAGGTTTATGCAAATCGCAGATACAGACTATCCTCAGAAAATATAAATATCATCCCTACAAGGCACAGTGCCATCAAGAGATATTTGCTGTTGACGAAGAAAGTAGGAGTGCCTTCTGTTATGAAATGCAGGAGCGTGCTAACAATGATCGTCGCTTTCTGTCGGCAATTTGCTTTACAGACGAATGCACTTTTACGTTAAATAACGAACCAAATGTTCAAAACACGCGATATTGGGCTCAGGAAAACCCTAGATTTAATATTTCTATTCGAACTCAGTATCCTCAAAAAATTAATATCGGGGCTGGGATTTTTAATAACAATATTATTGGTCCATTTGAAATAGAGGGAAATTTAAATTCAGCAACTTATTTAGATTTATTAGTAACTAAGGTAGGACCTGCATTGGAAGAAGTTGCAAGAGAAAATCAGGAAATCTGGTTCCAACAAGATGGCTGTCCCACGCATTTCGGCCTAGGAGTTAGAAATTTTTTAAATGATTCATTTCCAAATTGTTGGATTGGTAGAGGTGGTGCTATAAATTGGCCAGCAAGATCTCCTGATTTAGTACCTTGCGACTTTTTCTTGTGGAGCCACCTTAAAACAAAATTTACAAAAGACGCCACCCAGATATTAATTCTTTGAGAGAAGCAATAACTGCCGAGTGCGCGTTAATTACTGAAAAGCAGTTGGCTAATGTAAGAAATGCTTTTTATAACAGATTGGAGTATTGCTTATTTCAAAACGGGGGGTTATTTGAATATTTATTGTAATTTTATCTTTTTCTTTAGTTTCTTTGCTTTTTTTTTATTAAGAATTTTATAATAAAAACTACTTTTAAAATGTTAATTACTTTATTATTATTAATTCTTTAATGTGTGATGTATAAAAATAATAGCATAATGCCTATAAACTGAATGCACAATGTTAATTGCCTATGTTCGACTTTGAGAATGGACACCCGGTATAAAAAGGAACAATACATAGTTACAGCGTGTAAAATTAATTGAACATATTTTGGGATGATAATCAAAGCTGTCAACCATATACATAAAGCAAAAAGTACTAGAAGGTAACTCTTCCAATATTACTTTTTAACTCGATTCGATTCGACTTTAAGGATGTAAGTATTAACCATACAATCTACGACAAAAGCACCTAGAATTCGAAATTATTCAATATCTGCGTGTGGTAAATATTAATAAAAATGACACAAGTAACAGTCAGAATTGTAGATTTATTATATCATTAAATTGTAGAAAAGTAAAGTCCTCGTCGAAAAATAGTCAATTTTGACTTAAATTGTAAATCATTTTACAATAGGAGAGAAAATCGTCTTATAACTACCATAAATAATTCCATAAATAAATAGGGGCTGTTACTTTACCTGATGTTTGCTCTTCCTTGAGTCGGCACTGCACAACAAAGGGGCAATAAAGTTAGAGGGTATTATGGTAGTTACAAGACGGTTTGCTGTCCTATTGTGAAATGATTTACAATTTAAGTCAAAATTGACTATTTCTAGACGAGGACTTTATTTTGTACTTCGCCAACCTCTTTTGGCTCCATTTGCGAATTTACCCAGTTTGGTAGAGTACGGCCAAATCGAGAAGTACATGGGCGGTCCTATGATTTACGTAATAAGCAGTTGGGGTATACACGACGTGATGTGTACTTTTCTATCTGAATGTACTATAGCTCCACACAGAAAGGTCATGTGCATAGTTTGAGCACGTTATGTTATTACAAAGTCGCATTATTTTTCATTTTCGCTAACTATCTATAAGTGAGAACAAGGAAAACACAAAGAGGTGTTACAACGTGACCCCAATCTATAAAATTTCGGCTGTAGGTTCGTACACACTTCCGTAGTCTATCAATAAATTAAAAATTTTCATGATACATTCTTAACCACTATTTTCATAGTTCACAGTTCACAGAAAGGTATAGTACAGCAACAGTATGAAGCAAACATTTTGGATTACAATCCAACATACAGATTTTAGATTACGGTCTCCATTATGGTAGATACAACTTATTAATTGTCACAAGTATTGGGTTGGTATACAAAAATGCAATGTAGAAGTTACGCATACTCGGAACGGAACTGCATTTCTTGTTAGCCAACCACAATTTACATTTGAAATTAATAATGATGTAAGCAATTAAGTAAATTACACAGGAACCCAAACGAATAAATTAGTATTGGCAGTCAAGGTTATAATATAATAACGCAATTGAATAATTTCGGTGATGAAATGCGTTCGTTGAGGAGTTGAGGTTCTGATTGCAGGAATAGGTAAGTCTTCTGTGCTGAACAGTGAACGGTGCACCAACATAAAAAAAATTAACTTCCCTGTGAACGGTCTTTTTTTTGATAAAAATTATTTTTACAAGATTGCGTTATCTCTTACGAAATGTAGTAAATGTCTTTTGTATTTTGTATAGGTACGTCAAACATTTTGAAAACAAGGAACATATAGGTATTCCCTATTATTAACTTGTGTTGGTTAAACAATAAATATCCCTATGATCCTATAGGTATAGTACCTAAACACAATGGGCCGTATCACGACACCGTTATTAAAGTTGTCGATAACTAAAATCGTGATTAAAATAAACATAAAACGATACAGATTTATGCAATTATAACGTGCTAGAAAGAGATGAATGCGTCGCCATCGTAATTAGAGTCATGACTAAATTTAATAAGAGTGCCGTGATACGGCCCAATATCGTTTGGCCTAACTGAAACGAGAGTTTCAAATTTGTCAAATTATGTGCCGTTATGCCGTTAAAAGAAAAAAAATTAGGGAATTTAATGATATCTATTGGCTATACCAGCCAACGTCTGTCATTTTTAATGTCCTTGAAAGTACGCAAACTCGCAGCTAAAATTTGAACGTGTAATTAAAAATGCCTCGCAAAGTAAGACATTTATTAAACTCTCAAATTAGTTGTTATTAGTTGTTATTAACTTTATTACCATGCTGCGCTACTAATATCTCTAATAACCTCAATTTTTATATGATGAGATTTTTCACCCTGTCAAAAGTGTACAATGTTGTCAGCTCTATTTTGGGTGTAAATGGCGGTGTTGTGGTTCTTTGATTAAAAAATAAACTATACATACTTATTACTTATTCCTGACAAGATTATTTGGCATACGGCCGTATTCACCAACGCCAGTTAACGTTAACTGTAGGTTAAAATACTTCGTTACTTTAGTTACCTATTGTTATAACAATGTTTTCGTATATTTTAACCTACAGTTAACTTTAACTGGCGTTGGTGAATACGGGCCTGAAAGTGTTTCTAAAACTACAAAATATTTAACTATTAGTTTTGTGTTGACTTGATACATGTAGAAATGTTGTTTCAGGTGGAATAATTTCCATAAACAACATTCACTTTGGTGGTATCATCGCTTATGTTAAAATTCGTGTTCATCTCCATTGTAAATGAGTTCAAAAACGAGTTTTTGCTATATTTCCGTCAACAGTTCGAAAAACTGTAAAAAATAAAAATACAAGACTGAGTTGAATTCGTTTTTAAAATAAAACCACGAACCTCTTGTTTCTTATATCGAATGTTCATTTAAATTTCTCTTCAAAGTTGGCATTGAAGAGTCAATTGTGAACGCACCACTCCTCACTCTCCAGAGTAAAAACACAAACAACGCAAAAAGAGAGGCAAGATTTAAACAGCTAATCTGTGATCCGTAATCCGTGGTGCGTGAAAACGAGACACAACCGACGAAAATAAAATAAACTTTATAAAAGCAACCTTAGCAACGGCAAGTGTGCTTACTTTGATAGCTTAATTGAGAAAGTTCAATTTAAATTTTAATGTTTGTTTTCCCAAAAAATCAATACGTATCTATACATACATCTCTACATTTCTAGAATCAAGTGTCATTTCCTCGCTTATCATACAAAGAACTGGATTAGAAGAAATATAAATTTTGTAATAAAATAAATTCTGTTTCTGTATCAGGGACAATACATGATGGACCACTCTCGCCTTATTTATTTTACATCACCCTGTACACCACATCGCACCATACGGTCCGCAGCTTCCGAAAAAATTGCAACAAATCAATCTCGACACGCTCCCTCTCTATCGAATTATCTAACAGATTAGAAACCGATGCAGTGGAAACTTCTCCTTTGTTTCGTGTCAATATTCTTACAAACACCGAATTCCAACGGAGAATTTATAGTTCTGGGGCTTTGCCAGCGTGGAACTGGAAAAGCTCGCTTTACAGTTGATACAACTATCGATCTTGCAACGACAAAATGCATTTTTTATTCGAATCGATAGGCAACATTGTTTCTAGGTCGTGTCATTATTTCCGGGATAAATAAATGATCGTATCGACACAATCTGGCAAAGGTTTCATTATTTGACACGGCTCAATGTGAGAGTTTTCTTAACTGTCGAAGAAAAGCACACCGGAGTGTGATAAGTTTTCGAGTGCTATTTCAGGCAAGGGATGTCTATTTGTAGGTGTTTTGCAGGAACCGACAAAGTTCAGAAACTTAACAATGGGATCATTTAGGCGCTCAACTACCATTTAATAATTCACCGACTGCGGCGGTAACTTGTTAGTTATTAAATGAAAGTTTAGAACAAACCGGAAGTTTTCTAGACTGGATTAATCCGTCGTAAATTAATAACTTACTATTATACGTAAAAATAAATCATCCATCAATTCCGGCTTTACACGTCTAATTATGTGTCAATTTAAATAAAATTAGGGGCCCAAATATCTGCGTAATTTTGATTGAGCGTTAACAAATTCGAAGATTGTTAAAATTGATGTAAACATTTTTTAATTAATCTTGCCAAAATATCCGGCAAAAGCGACCTACTTTCTTCTATCAGATTAAATAGTAAAATATTGCGATAAAATAATATTACCACAGTTGTGTAACATAGAGATTACTAATACGCGAGTGTAATAACACATAATTGCTTTTTAATCTAAAACACACAATGTTTGGCTACTTTATGCAACATTAAATGTGAAGTACGTAAATATACAATAAAATGATTAATATATGACAGTAGATATTGCTTCATCTGGAAGATTATTTGAAACGAAAGCTGATAGGCTAGAAATGAATACTCACATAATACAAGAATAAATATCGTGAGCCGGTGAGTATTTAAATGTGCATCAGGAAGTTTTTTCGAGTGTCAGATATAACCTGCGGATTAAATTATGAAATAATGGAATTTATTTTTGACACCAAATCAGTTAATATGTCACCAAAAAGGTGATCATCAGCCATAATATAATAAGTGGTACGATTATGACTGATGATGTCTACCAGTGAAACCAATATTCAACCAAGTACGACGAGTTGAATGTGGTGCTTCGGTTTCACAAGTCGTCTCATCGATTATTAGTCACATCAGGAATATAGTATATTTCATCAAAGAATACATTGAATTAATAAATGAGGAAGATTTACATCAGCGAAGTCTTCCCAACGATTAGTACACTTTTTCAGTTTATCACGCAATTTGAAGAAACATTTGTACATGTCAGTTTTGACAAATAGGTACGAATTATTATCATTAGAATTAGAAACCGAGTTAGAAACCGACCAAATAAGGTGACAGATTTTTCTGTTTTATTTTACAGTTGTGATAGCATCTTGGTACCCAATTAAAATTATTGAAAAGGATCACGTGACATCAGGGTTGGCATGTTTAAAACATTATGTTTCAATCTACAGTTTAAAACAGTGTTTTAAACATGTTGTATAAAAAACACACGTTTGGTTAAAACTATTTAAAACACGTTTTAAACATGTTTTTTAATCCATGTGTAAAAAAAAAACAAGAATTCAACTTTTTTTAGTCACGTTCATTTATTCAGGTTATTCACATTTCCAATACAAATTGGGCTTTTTTTGGTATGAGTGGTCCAGTTTAAAACGCTCGTTTCACTCGCGTTTTAAAGGTCCACGATCCACGAGTACCAAAAAAAAAACAATTTACACACGAACTCGTTAAATAATAGTAGTTTATTTAACGAGTTCGTGTGTAAATTGGGCTTTTTTTGGCATGAGTGGGCCAGTTTAAAACGCGAGTGAAACGAGCGTTTTAAAGGCCCACGAGTGCCCAAAAAAGGCCAATTTACCCAAGAACGAGTTGAATACGTTTTTTTGTTCGACGAGCCCCTTAAAGGATCCAAAACACTTAAAATCTTCAAAATTCGCTTGACGTTTGGTTTTGACAAGTTGTGACATTTATCAAGATCCATTCACACAGGAGAAAATTCTCAAATTCTGACAGTGTCGAACAAAAAACTACTATTATACCACTAGAGATAACACGAGAAAATAATAAGAAGTCTAAATTTCGGTAATTTCCCAGTTTGCATTGCAATATTGCAATATAACTGCGCAGTGCGCATGCCCAGTGGTCGAGCGTAAAAGTACAGCAACATAATAAAGATTTCAACCGGTTTAATGCTGTTTTATTTGTGTTTAAAATTGGTGTTTTTTTTTAACCAAATTTAAAACATGTTTTAAACAAACAAAAACTGATTAAAATAAAAAAAATTGTATGTTTTGTTTTAAATAAAAAAAAAAATGTTTTTTGCCAACCCTACGTGACATGAATTATATTCTGAAAATAGGTATGTAATATGTTTCATAAGATCAGCAAAATAACTTTGAAGCATATTTCTTAATGACAACAAAATTATTGATTGAGCATTGAAATTAATGAGATCTCGCTCTACATTAAATAATTTAGCAGGTGTAAAGTGAAATTAGTTATGTAACTGTTGTTACCAGTGAAGTAGTTATAACGATCAAATCGCAAATCATCGTCACATGTTTCTGTGTACATACCACACAAACGTAGCAAAAATTTCTCACCTGCTGCGGCAATTGTGTCAGTTGAAAATGGTGTGTTGAACACCTCTACTGAGGCCCTCAGATGACTGTTTCCTTCGGGGAGAAGAATTGTTTTGATTTTTTTTTTAATAAAGCGTCACAATAGTGACAATATTTCCAGTCGTTACCACTAAACTGTGAAAATTAAAACCCACATATCTGAACGTATAAATTCTATACACAAAATTGCTTTATGCTTTAAAATTCTTATCTGAACATAAAATTTGTTATCTGCAAGGGTTTAAGACTAATAAAACGGAAATCAGCGGCCATAAGTAGACAACTGTACCATAAGCAGAATTTGATGACGTATTACTGCAAATGTACTGCAAAGTGTGTTGTGCATGATGGTCTTTTTTTCCAGTAGTTACCGGCGTTGTTGATAGATCATGTAAGTTGCATTTATAAAATTTTGCTTTCCATTGAAAATAAATCATCAGTGCCGATATGAAATGTAACAGCACTAATGGCGTTATGTATAGGTAACAGAAAAGAGAACTTTTGTAAAAACATTTATCAATAGATAGCCCGAGTAATATGATATGTAGTACTCTACCGTGGGTCAGAAAGTAGGAATAACTTATTCATAATGTGGGTCTACAAGTTTTCAGGAGCGGCAAGAAACTTCAGATTAGTTTCTGTCGATAAAAGCGGAAATAGCTTGCCGCTCATGTACACGGTTTTCTTACTATGTACAGTTGCGGCCAAATAAAACTGGGCAGCAATTTTTTCTCTTGTAAATCGGAATTAAATATTAAATCACCTGAAAAATCATCTCCTAGGAGATAACATAAAAAACGATTTTTCAAATTGACATCATCCGTCACTGTTATGTTGTGCCACAGGTATGGGTATCTGGTTACCAGAGAAACTTTCATTTTAAAAGCCTAATGCCCGTTTGCACCACATATCAGTTTAATAAATATTAACTAATGTGGTATTAAATTTAATAAATACCTAAATAATTATATTATTGCACCATCACAAAATGAACGGGTATTAACTAATATTTTAGTAAATGATTTTTTAATTCGAAAAGGTGCCTAGTGACATTTTTTGCGTCATATATTTACAATTTGGGTGGTATATTTCAAATTTCGACAATGGAAGCATCAAAAAAACGTAAACGTGGGGCAAATTTTTTCCTCTTTTAAACTTGGTGCATAAATATAAAAATATTGTTTCCAACAATAAAACCGATGCAGTTGCGGTTGAAGAAAAGGAAAAATGTTGGAAGAGAATTACAGAAGAATTCAATTTTGAATCCTCTAATGGTATTTTACCATTAGGGGATTCAAAATTGAATTCGTCTCAAGACTCAAGAAACTCTTCGAAGACTTTTCCTTAACGTAGTCCAAACTACAAGAAAAATTGCGGCTGTCGAAAGACGAGAACATTATAAAACCGGAGGAGGAACTAAATAAATTTAAACGTGTTTGTTCCGTTAATCGAAATCTTCTATAGAATGTAGATTCATCCATGTCGTGAAAATGAGCAGATCTAACACTGCACAAACGAGGAAATCCGATATCGATAATTTCTAATCTGTATATCGAAATCATCTTCAAATATGTATATCAACGTCATCAAATAGTAAATTCATTGTGGATAAATTAGATTTACGTAATTTATTATACTGTCATATACGTTAACTTATATTTTAATACTAATTTAAATAACCAAATTTGGCTATTTAAATTTAATAATAATTAAATTGTTTTTAAGGTGCGGTGCAACGTAAAATGAAATTTTAAACAATGTTAAAAATTAATAACCTTTTAAGTAATATTAAATAGTGAGGTGCAACTGGGCATGAATTACCAAAATTTATAAATATGACATAAAATGTCAATTTAATGGTCGCTAAGAACAACTCTTAGTACAGGTGTCCCAAAAGTACCGCCTTTCCTTGAAGATACATCATTTAGGGATGTAGTAGAGTGCTGGAAAAATATATTTTTTTAAATCCTGATTCGTGACCCTCCATTTAGGAAATATACGTAATTTTAAAACATAAAAATATTGGGTGAATCAAAATGATTGTGGCCAAGTATGGCAACTATGTACGAAAATGTATGTGGCAACTGTGTGGGTGGGGTAGAGTTGACATTTGTATGACATTTCATAAGCGTGCATTTAATTTTTTTTATACCGTTGCACATTTATTTGGCAGTTTTCAAAATTACGCGACTATGAACTGTCAAAGAAATGTCAACTCTATCCTACCCACACAGTTGCCACAATACATAATACAACGTGATCAAGAATGACTGAGTCTGTTGGTAACAATGAAAATTTGATTGATTTTGGTACCACTGTAATCTAAACGCATTTCCGGTTGTCAGCTTTGACAGAGTTGACAGGCGAATTTGACGTTTACTATCAAAGGGTCATTTTTGTATTAGCATAAACTAAGCATAAACATACCCGACATAACCTATTTTTTTTTAATGTCGTGTCAAGTTAAAACATCCGGTCAGTGCCAATTACGAGTCTGTTTCAACAGACTCAGTCATTGTTGATCACACTGTAGCATTGTATTATTGAATACCTAGGCAACCATTTTGATGAGCTTGAGAGGTAACACAACAACCAAACACTTCAACAAAAATTATTTTATTAAAATAAATTTTCAAAATTTTGCCCATTTGCCTCTAAATATGCGCTGGCTCTTTTAACGATGTTGCCTCAAACATTTCAGGAGTCACCGTAAAAGTAGATATTGAATTTTTTAAACTATTTTTCAGTACTCCATAACACTTCTAGATGACACACCTTCAAGGAAAGGCGGTACTTTTGGGACATCTCTATACTATTGCTTCCGAAAATACCCGATGTGATCTACTCTTTCATTGAACCATGTTTAGTTATGTCTGGATAGCGGGCTATAGGTTTGGTTCAGTGTATTTTCATAAATTTATTTTAAAAGTGACTATTTGTTTATACAGGGTGACTTTGAAAGTTGTGCAGATATTTTAACATGTGTAGAACCCCGCAAAAGGTAACAATTGAGCCAATAATGCCTTATACAAATGATGTTTTTCGCGAAAAAGTGGCTAAAAGTTTTTCAAAAAAAGTTTGGGAGCCACAGAATTTTATGAAAAAATGGGGCAAAAAAAATAGTAGACTTTTTTTGTTGTAATTTAATTCAAAATTAAGTCACTTTGACAAGAACCTCAATTTTAATCTCAATTTAAAATCCATATGGTTTTGATCTATGGCGAAGCCTGTGAACATTTAGAGCTAGCGCGACAAATCTACGGTGAAAGATTTCCTCAAAGGATACTTTCCAATGCTCGAACCTTTGTAAACCTTGAACAGCATCTTCGCGATTTCGGGCGTTTCGAATTTTAGTTGCAGAAGAAGAAACTCGAAACACGAAATCCAAGAGCGTCTTATTTAATTAACGTGTAGGTGAGGATTGTTGAAAATCACTTCGTAGGTCCTTATGTCTTACCTCGAATAGAATTATTGGTTATCTTCAATGTTTAAACGAGGTTTTCCCCGAATTACTCGAGGAAATGCCTTATTAAATATTTTCATCACTAAACATATACAGAGTTATTCACGTAAGATGACGAGCCTGACCAGGTAAAAATGCAACCCAACATACAATTTATAAATCTATCTCGATCCCTATCCTATTACATTATCCGGCATTATCATGATGCACATAAAACACCTTTTAACATCAGCATAATGAATGTCAAGTTCTGACAGAAAAGTACCTCTCTCAGCAAAGTATGATCTAATAATTTTAATAACAATAAGAAGCAATTAAAATCACAAAAGAACCACGACCTGTTGATTTAGGTTTGCAATAATAAAATGTTACTAAATTTAGGGAATTTAATTACATTATCTGTTGACTATACCAGCCAGCGTCTGTCATTTTTAATGTCCTTGAAAGTACGTAAACTCGCATTTAAACTTTAAATGTGTTATTAAAAATGCCTCGCAAAGTGAGACATTTATTAAACTCTCAAATTAGTTGTTTTCAACTTAATTAACATGCTGCGCTACTAATTTCTCTACATAACCTCAATTTTTATGTGATGAGATTTTTCACACTAGGTCAAAAGTGTACAATGTTGCCAGCTCTCTTTTGGGTGTAAATTGCGGTGTTGGTGGTTCTTTGATTAAAAAAAACAGACTACAAACCATTCACGATTACTTATTTCAAATTCGGACTATCTATGAAAATCTGACATTTTAGTTGGCAGTACTGTGATTTGTCTTAATAAAACTATTTTAGGTTTTATAATTCAACCGAACACTGCTCCCAAGTTGTTACATTTTTTAAATAATTGAACGCATTAGGAACAATAATCGTAAAATTGAATTTAACAGTTAAATTCAACTTATTAAAGGATGCACAACCACATTATATTTATAAACCAGAAAGTTGTTTGGAAAATGACAATTACAAATTATATTTTGATCGTACAGTTTTAACTGACATTCATATTCATATATAATATACCAAGGGACAGATATATTGCCGGAAATTTTTTCGAGCAGTCCTCACACACGAGTGTTTGTAGCATGAAAATTACACGAGGGCGCTAGCCCGAGCGTAATTTTGAGCGACAAACACGAGTGTTGGACTGCAAGAAAAAATTTCTGGCGATATATATCTGTCCCGAGGTATATTCGGAAGAGAATCGCCCGAAAATTTTTTTCCCTAGGTCAATTATATCGGAAATTTTCCCTAGGGAAAATTTCCGCTTAATTAAATTGTGATTGGTTGCTATTCAAACAATTCGGAGTTGTGATTTGTCAATATAAATCATGTGACATTTGAGGGCGATTCTCAGCATAACAGACCAGACATTATTATTTTAAATAAACAACAAAAGCAAGCATATCTTTTAGATATAGCTGTTCCAAATTCACACAATATAACACACATATAATACAAAAATTAATAAATATTTAGAACTCTCCGTTGCTATGAGAAATCTTTGGTGTTTAGAAAAAATTTCGATTTTACCATTTATAATTTCAGCAACAGGAATAGTACCGCAATCTCTTTTTAAAAATTTAATTATTTTGGACTTAGAGAACACATTGGTGGTTGAAATTCAAAAAGGTATATTATTATACTCATGTCATATCGTGAGGAAATTCCTTAACATTGACACAGAACATAAAACACAAAAAAGTCAAAATGTGGAGGCGAGACGCCGGTAATTATGTTGATAAGCACTACACTATTACTTGATAGTATTATCCGTAATAGTGTATGTACTCCGGCAAAATTGCCGTGCCGCCGGGTGGAGGTGGGATACGAAAATTGAAATGAAACATACTCCTACATATTTGTAGGGCAGTTCTGGGTAAATTCTTATTAACTAAATTAATGAGGGAATTGACAACAATGCGAATACATATTTAAAAACGAAACGTCAAATGACAGGACCTGACGCCAATCTAACAAAAAAATATCGCGACCTCCTGCGTGTTTAAAATAATCGTGAACGGCATATACACTTGTATTTTAAATCTTGCTTCCTTCTGTAGTTTCTGAAATTAATTTCACTGTAATGTGTTTATAACACAATTGATTTTTCAGCACTCTGCGACATTTTCTGCTAAAATCAGGATGATCTGTCAGTTCCTGAAAGTACCACAACAAGCAAGAACGATTTCTGTTTCTGCAATTTTTTTTGTAAATTCAACAAAAAAGAATCGATGGTAGAGAACTGGCTAGTAGTCGGCAAAGTCGTACCTAACTTAAATGCGACATATATTACTCAATGTCCGACTGTTATTCAACATAATAAATATGGATAAGGACGTGTTTTCTTGACAAATTCATTTATAAAGCCACCGGTACGCCGAACTGACGTCACCGGCTCGCCACTCATCACGTTTTGTTGGTTGCATACCCTTGCATTTTTATCTAGTTTCAACAACTGGTACAGTTAGTCAAGTCTGTCCACAGCTGACATCATTATGAATTATCTTATATCAAATCATCATTTCCTCATCCCAGTTCCTTTAGTTTTTAGTTCTTTCTCTACGCTTGCACGCTTTTGATGCAACCAGCAATACCCACCGCACATCGCATTCCAGCAAACGATATCGTTCCCACTCAATTTTCCTCTATTCTGCATTTTTCCTGACACCGAAAACGTACGCGTGTACTGCACAAAATTGTGCCCACGCACATTTTTCCACATTGTCAATTCATTCTGGTGTACCATAAAATTTTTATATGGCAAATTCCGCTACAGCCATTCAAAGGTGGACATTTCACGCTTCGACTGAGCACATAATAGTCGTAAAAATGTCCACGTTGCATGTAAAAAACTCCCGCACAGCGGTAATAAAACACGACGGACGTTGTGTCACACCGACATCGTCGACAACAGGAAATGCGGCACGTTCAAGGTGGATGGAAACTGTAAATTGTGCGAGGAAGAACTTGAACTAGACCCACTTTCGACAAGATCGCGATGCGAACCGGCGAATTGTTATTATCGTGGGACGAGCGCACAACCTTGGGAATGATTGATAAAATAAACAAATAGTCGACTCACCCGTCAACAGGTTCATAGTTGGGTCAAACTCCGGAGCGTCCGGGTCGGGAGGGTTCGACTCGAGGTTCCCAATTTTATTGTTGTTTCCGTTCGAAATCACCTACTGAAACAAAATTGGAAAAGGTGAACCTGTTGCAAGGCGCTAAGCGATAAGGATAAGGCGTGGATTAAGCGGCATCAGCCGTGAAATTACTGACGGTTAAGTATCAGGCGTCGGACGGTGTTGACCGACACGTGACTAATTTTGCGTGTTTTTATTATTATTATTATTACTTGAAACGTTCTTTCATTGTTCATTTTCATCCGACGCATTCGAAAAAAAAAAATTTAATCTAACGTCTGGTTTCTAAATAATTAACAAAATCTGTCACTGTCATCTCGTCTTTGGCCAAAACGAAATGCAAAGTGACAATTACATAGTTTAAATCTTGTATCTCAAGTAAAAATTAACAGAGAATGATGTCAGCGTTCAGTTTGGCGTAAATATCAATTTGAAATTAATGTAACTCGATGGCGGCCATATTATCAGTCAACTGTCAACAACGTGGAAGTCTGGCAACGTCGCGCTCTAAGACCAGACAAACAACAATCTTTTCTCGTTGGATTCCCTTTACTTCACTACTTTTTTATTGGCAAATCTTCCGTTATCCCTATCCCGAAATTAATCACTTCCTGGATTCATTTCTTCACTGAGTTCTTGGAATATTTTTTACGATTTGAGAGAGTAGCTGATTTTATTCGCGCTCGTGCAATGTTGCCAACTCCGTTTCACGTAAATGTCAACTCTAGCCAAATCATTTGTAATTTTCGATTTCAATTTAATCATGTATTTGAAAATCCAATCATGAGTCGTGCAATGATGTGTTACAATATTTTGTTATTGGTTTAATATTTTTTATCTTCTAAATCATGTTGTGACCCAAAAAAAAAATTATTGCTAATCATTTTTGTTAGTAAAATTAAAATCCAATAGTTTCAGAATTGTTTAGCGGTGTCTATTTTTATCTCCACACAAATTAGAATGGTAACGTTTCTGGAAATCCTTTTATTGGGAAATTAGCAACTAATTGTTGCGAATCATGAGGTGTTTATTTGTGAAAGTGTAAAAACGACTTAAAAAAAATTAAACTGTGTAGATTTGTTAAAAATAAAGATATGTAAACTGATCTAAATGTACAATATTGTTATGCAAAAATTGTTATACATATTTATAATTTTATTAACTGTTTTATTAATTTCAAAAATAAAAGCAAAAACAGCTTACCAGTTTAAAATATAGTGTTATAATAATAATAATAATAATAATAATAATAATAAATATATTTCCTACAGGAAGCACCCAATTACAGGAAACAACGTGCTGTACAACTAGATTACAAGCTAATAAATAAGTCACAATAATGATCAACTCTTCAAAAACAACAGTCGGCACTCCACAGCGTCGAGAATTGTCTTCAAAGAGTCAAAGTGAATGTCACACCCTGCAGCGAACCGATCAAAGTTGTTGCACATTAAAATAATCGGCGACTTAAGCAACACATTTGTTCTGTAGCCAGGAATATAAAACGTAGTGTAGTTTCGACTATTCATGCGAGGAACATGAAAGCTAATTTTGCTTAAAAGAAATGAACAATCAATTTTATGATGTACAAGCTTATACAGAAATGATACAACAGCATTTACTCTGCGAGTATACAAAGACTTAAGCTTAAACCTGCCTAATAACATGTTGTTATCATAATTTCTTATAGGGTAAACACCGTCAAGTTGAAAACTTAAAAACTTCAAAAATTTTCGTTGGACTTTCTCGAGTTCATTAATATTTGTGATGTATATAGGATACCATATAAGTGAACAATATTCCAGTTGAGATCTAATCAATGACGTGTACAGTAGCAATAGAGTTCTTGGATTGCTGAAGTCTTTACAATTTCTAAATACAAATCCGTACGTTTTTAGAGCTTTGCTAACAATATTGTTAAGATGATCGTTAAAATTTAATTCCGTATCGAAAGTGACACCCAAATCTTTGAATTTGTAGACTCGTTCTAAACGATGTTGGTCAATTATATACGTATGTTCCTTGACAGAACGAATCCGGGAATATGAGGATACAAAACATTTAGCAGTATTCAAAGAGAGCCGATTTCGAGATGACCATTCAACAACAGCGTCTAAGTTATTTTGTAGTAGATTAAAATCACTATCAGATTCGATTCTAATAAACAATTTAAGATCATCAGCGAAAAGCAACTTTTCACAGGTAATAACATTGACCATATCGTTTATGAAAAGTAGGAATAGAAGAGGTCCAAGGTTTGAGCCTTGCGGAACGCCTGAGGTCGGTGTAAAGGACTTGGATACAAAGTTTTGGTAGGTAACATAGTGGCGCCTATCTAGCAGATATGACTGAAATAAGGCAAGTAAAGAATTATCAAAACCAAACTGTTCAAGTTTTCTGAGTAGAATGAAATGATCGATTTGGTCAAACGCTTTCTGAAAATCTGTATATAGAACGTCCACTTGATATTTAGAGTCAATTGCCTCTGAAACGTATTGCGAAAAATAAGCGAGGTTGGTGAGTGTTGATCTTCTTTCTACAAATCCGTGTTGATGAGGTGAAATATAGTTCTTTACGCCTGCATAAATGCGTTTATATAATATAGATTCTAAGATCTTTGAAAAATTACATATTATGGAAATGGGTCTAAAGTGTTCGATGTTTGACAAATCTCCTTTTTTAAAAATCGGTGAGACCCGTGCTTGCTTCCAAACTGTGGGAAAAGTTGAAGATTTAATTATGAGGTTGAATATCGAAAACAGTGGTGTTACAAATATTTGAGCACAATCCCGAAGAAGGAAACTTGGAATCCCGTCAAGCCCAGCAGTCATGGAGGTTTTAAAAGATTTTAGTGAAGATATTATTTCCTCTTCGAAAATTTGTGTAATTGAAATAATATTATGAAAATTAGTGTCTACAACTCTCTTCGTATATTCAGGATCGGATGCTAAATATACTTGATTGAAAAAAGAGGAAAATGCATCAACAATGTCTTGAGGTGAGGATAGCGTTAGATCATCAAAATGCATCGTGCCAGGTATTCGAGAACGGCCCTTTTTCTGGTGAATGTAACCCCAAAACCTTTTCGGATCTTTCGACAGTTTACATTCAATTCAAAACGTGCAACTGTTCGTCTAGTTAACCGTGTTATCAACCCTTCACAGATTTTGTTATTGTGTCTTTCAATTCATCTCTATTCTTCGCTATCATCTTAGCTTAATTTTTAACTTTAAATGACAAAGAAGATAATAATATTTCGTATCTCTGCAAAGTTAATTGTGAAATTGGTGTTGCTGGATTCTTCGAAATGCCTCCAAAGGCGAAACCACCCATCATCGACGCAGATCTATTCTATGGAGTTGTTGGGGACTGTTTAACCGATTTTTTCAAGAATCACACAACGCAGTGCTCCTGTGAACAAGTGATCTTGAATCTCAATGACGAGCTAAATAACTGTAAGTCCCTTATAGTGGCACAAACAGCTTTAATCAATCAATTGTACAATGCTGTCATCGATTTGAAGTTCGATTTACATAAATCTCAAGGCCCATTCCAGCAAGCGTCTCCGTCCTTTAAATCTGCACGTGAAAAACGCCGATCTGATATGGAAGTAAAAACCAATACACTCTCGGATAGTTCTTTGGCCACCGATATTACAGTCTATAATAATACTAATAATTTGACAGCGGTTCGACGTCAGTCCTTTGTAAATATTTCTCAACCCAGTGATACAGAAAAACTTCAAAATGCAAATTCACCCAATTTGGAGATTTGTCGTCCGAAAGAAGCGGGAAAAAACGCTGACATCACTAGGCAATTACAATCCACCTCTATCGACGCCTCTATGATTACAACTAATTTGCCGAAATCGTACGCTCTTGCTGCCTCTTCCTCTGATTTTGTAGCTACAAACCAACAAAAAACATCTAATTCCTCCAACCAACATAAGACTACAGTTCCTTCCAGCATAACGGATGTCAGAAGCAGCAAACGTTTTGTTTCAAAAAATTCTTCAACTCTAACAGGAGCTAAAGCTAAGCTTGTACCCCTACAGAAGTTTTGCTGGACATACGTTTCCAACTTATCGGCTGATCAGAAAGTTGACGACATTTTAGCCGTGCTTAAAGAACTTGACCAAGATGCTTCGTTTGAAGTGGAAAAACCCGCTAACATTAATAGAAAACCAACCTCCAGAGCTTTTATTGTTAAAGCTCCGGTTCACCTTCTACCTACAATCCGAGACCCCGACTTTTGGCCTGCCAACACATACGTCAACAAGTACTACTTTCCAAAGAAAACTACTGAGAATTTTCAGCAGGTGGCAGTGGAACCAACTACAACATAAGGAAGGTTACTCTCCCCTCGGACTGTAAGACGTTTAACCTACTCTATCAAAATGTGCGAGGCCTACGTTCCAAGATCTGTGAATTCTACAACAACATCTTTACCCTTGAGTATGACATTATTTCTGTAACTGAAACGTGGCTGTCCAACGATATTACGGATGATGAACTTTTTTGTAACTCATATACAGTATATAGAAGTGACAGAAACTTCTCATCACTTGGTGTAAAAAAAGGCGGTGGTGTTCTTATTGCTGTAAATAACAAATTTTGCAGTAATAGGCTAAACACTGCCACGCTTTCTGACTCTATCCCATCCATCGATACAGTAGGAGTTAGGATCTCAATTAATTGTTCCTCCTCTATGGTAATATTAGTTGTGTACATTCCACCTTACACCTCCTTTTTAGATTTTGAACATTATTTCGAGACACTTAGCAGCATGCATGAAGTACACGAGGACAAAGTCATCGTTCTAGGTGATTTTAATACACCTACTTTTAGTACCAATGTTTACAACAGATCCGCTACAGTTCTACGAAACTTCCAAAACTTTGTAAACTTTGGGCAAAATTATGGCAGTTTGTAAATGTAACAGTGGAGTGAGTATAAATAGAATAAGATGGGAAGCAAAACAAGCACGGAGATCTATGTTGCCTGCAGCCCCTACCATCTCAAAGAAACACCGCATATTGTACAAAATAAAATCTTAAATTTGAAAACTGTTCACACTGTTCATCATTTATTCATTTTATTTTGTCCGTCATAGGGAATTGCCCGTAACTGGGAGTTTTTTCTTATAAGAAACAAAAAGAAAAAATAGTATATTATGATACAAGTATAGTACATATATTAAAGTATAAGTCTTTAAAACACGCGCGATTTTTCGAGCACGACGGCGCAGCCGGAGTGTTCGAAATAAAGCAAGTGTTTTAAAGACCAGTTATCCGTGAATACTTTACGATATATTTTTTTAAATGTCCTCTCGGATTTGTGATGTTTCCATGGAAAACGCGCGATGTTGCCACGGAAAAGAGCGTTTTTTAAGGTTCGATTTAAACACGCTCAGGCGTGTTTTAAATGAGCAAAATTGGTTACCAATAAAAAGAAGTACCTTTAAAGCACGCGCGACGAGTTTAAGAGCACGACGCGTAGCGGAGTGCTTTTAACGTCGCAAGTGCTTTAAAGGCCCTTATAAACGCGTATCATAGGCTGTTTTTTATTATACCTGCACTACAATCTGAAAATTATAGCAAAAAAAGTAAATTGAAATACCTTTTCCGAAGTAATCTGTGTCATTAATCGTTGATGTAGAAATGGTCAATTGTTGTTGTTTTGTTGTTTCGTTGCTATCATAAATTGTGTATAAATGTCTACTTATCATTGTTCAAAATGTTGTTACCTAAGCAACCTTAAAGCTTTAGTGTTTTAAAGGCCCTTTTTCGCACGCATTTTAGTGTCAAAAACAAGGATTATGATTCAGATATAATAAAAAAAAGATTTTTTTCTATAGCAGATAGTAAAATGTACTATTGAAGTCAAAAGGTCAAGTAGCAACAGCAAGGGGGCAAGTAATTTTTTTTATTACCCTAACAACGCTCATACTACCTGAGACGATTAGTAATGATTTAAAAAAAAAGTTTTAATACTAAATTCCAAATGCTAAAAAAATACGACGATAAAATTTAATTATCTTCTCGAGCGTAATTAAACGCTCTCAAAAATAAAATACAATTTTATCGTCTTCTATAAGAATAACTGTTGTTCAATTCATTTTGGTTACAAAATAAGTACATATTTACGTAAATGTATATAAAGGTGTTTTTTTAAATTTGGCGTCGAAGTAAGCGTTGGAGAGTCGATTGATATCGCACCACTCGTGTATATGTATAAAAGCGTAAGATTTAAACAGCTGATCCGTGATCCGTAACGTGCATAGTGCGTTCACAATCGACAGTTCAACGCCTACTTCGACGCCAAATTTAAAAAAACACCCGTTACTTAATAAAACAACACCACAGATGTTTTATACTGTATTTACTTATACCTATGTATACAGGGTCTTTCACAACTCGCGCGCTAGAGAAAAAGAGGAAACAAGAGATCGCATTTGGATGTGTAATTTTGAAGAAAAAAAATCTAGCTTTAAATATATTCGAGAAAAGACAACTTAAAGTTAACCAATCAGAGATCTACACCTCCAAGGTGTGTTTGCCGTAATTTTACGTTGCTAGGATTTCATTTAAGAAAAAACATCTTTGGGCGATTGGAGTTGTTTTTTAAGATGTCACTGTCAAATTAAATTTGTAATAAAAAAAGCCAAAACCTTTGTTTATTTAGTTACAATCATGCAGTGGCGGCTCGTGACTCGTTGACGAGGAAGGGCTCTGTCACATGTACAGTTAGGGCCACGGAATTTCGTTACTTTACTGTCAATTCGAAAAAACTTGTGTAGCTTAAACTTTATTGTCACTATGACTGACATTCAAAGTTTTTGTGACAGATATTCTGTCACGCACAATAAAAATCAAAATGCCACATGACATCCATGGCATGACATGGATGTCAAAAATTCAAATGTGGGGTGTGTATATAAAACCTGTCTTACAGCTAATGTCAGTTGAATAACAACGACTGACGAAATTCCGTGGCCGTGACTGTACATATTCAGGCTGTTTCCTAAAAAACGCCACAAACCGTAGCTTCCGTTATTTATTGTCCGATTTTAATAATTAAAAAAAACAATACAATGGTTATAAAAACACTAAAAAACGTCTTAATTTTTTATTTTTTTCAACATTAATTGTTATGTCAATTAAGTGTCACTTTGTTTTTTTTAAATAGAAACATATTTATTTATTTTTATTCTGGTAAAGAATTTTTTTCTGACTTCAATGATGTCCAACACGTTGATTTTTTTCCAATAAAAATTCTAGAAAATAAACAACATTTGTATTACGTTACAATGTTTATTAATGAAATCAAGCGTGCCGTGGATGTTTTAAATCACACACACACCTTCTTCAATCCACTTATTGTCTCCACTAAACACTAGGCACACAAAACAGAAAAAGGTATTTGTTTCCTCAAAACCACATCTCCACGGCGTTTTTTATAAACAGTCTTATTAAACCGGCGGGTAAATGCAGCTTTGTTTTTGTATTGCTTCTGTTCATAAACAATATTTAAATTCGGGCAGTCCGATTTTACTCCACTAATAGAGCGCGCCGACACTGAGGGTATTGTGGTGGGAGTTATTCGCTAGCGTTTGACCATTTTTCGCCGGTCTCTGGTAATTAATGACAGCTCTAACATTTCAGATTGTTAACTTAAATTTGTTGAGAATGAAAAGTCAAATCTAATAGTGTCAAAATTACAGTAACCCAAACATTTTTTTACCTGATGGTATTATTTTTGAAACCTAGCCACTGGTTTTATTTGGTTGAAATAACATCACACCTCGAGATGCCTTTCTGGGATTGGTAGAATTACAAGTCTTGTAACTCAGTTATGAAAGCAGTAGTAAATTCTTTGTTTTTATTTTTTGACAACTTATTGTCGGCGGCAGGTGCCCTTTTTCTCTAGGGCGCGAGTTGTGAAAGGCCCTGTATAGTAGGTACACATTTTTCAACAGTTTCTGATTTTACTTTGTTACGAACGAAGTTATGCAATGTTTTCTTCTAAAAATATCTCTAGGTTGTTAATAATTTGGAAAGCATAATGATCTCCCAAGCAAGATGAAAATTTTTGAAAAAGTTATCTGGCAATCTTGGCTATAGAAACGTCAAAACGGCAGTCCCATATGTTGTTGCATTAATTACTACTGAGGCATTCTTAATAACATGCATATATCGAGTATGTCAAAAAGGACGGACAGGCGTTTAAGTAGCATAGCATAACATAGACCCCGATTTTGTACCAAAAACTATTCTGCAGCTTTCAGTTAAAGAAAAAACTCTCAGAAAGTGAAAATGAAAATGGCAGCAACGCAATAGGTAACTAAAAATACCGTATGTAATTGTCATGGTTACATTTTTTCCTCTCAGTCGTTGGTCAAAACGCCTAATAACATTCACATTGGGATGCCTTCCATTAGGAAAACGCATGGTGTATGTTCGTGCAGTGCAACTAAATATCGCGTTATTTTCTGCGCCACCAAGAGCTAAATTTATATTACAATATTCATCTGCGGTAAAACTCATTATGAAAACAATTTGAAAACTGTCACAATTTCATTGACATTTATTTTATAAAGGTGTTTTTTTTCGTTGCTATGATATGTTCCCACATCAATAACAGGATCATTTAGTTTTATAGATAGTTTAGATGTAACTTCCAAAAGCTCTTGTGCGTTAACGAAAGGCCAAAACCAATTTTTTTTCCATCATGTTCTATGATTACTCTAAGTTGGCGTTGAAGAGTCGATTGTGAACGCACCACTCGTCAATCTGCAGAGTAAAAACACGAACAACGCAAAAAGTGAGTTCAGATTTAAACAGTTGATCCGTGATCTGTAATCCGTGGTGCGTTCACAATTGACTCTTCAACGCCTGCTTTGAGGATAAATTTAAATGAACACCCGATATAAAGAAACAGTCCTAAGTAATCTAAATTAATTTCTAGAAATAAACAATTTAAAGTTTTATTGCGTATAACTAACAATTTATATCGGAATAGCATTGTTCTTATCAACGTGTCAAGTACTGCGTAGCTATGATATGAATTTTTCGCATGCCAGATATGTTTCTGTAAATATGTTTGACGAAAGGATTGCTTAAAATAACTAGATTATTCTATAAAATTACTTGTTAATTTTGAGACAATTGCATAACAGTACGACTTTCTTAAGTAAAAAAAAAATATTATACACAAATTTTATGTTCGTATTTTTTAACTATTATTACAATAGAGAAAGACTATATTACGCAATATGTAGTACCAAAGTGGCATTCCAATCTTAAATTAAAACAGAAAAAACATTTTCGAAAATTGTCTTTCTTTGAATACAGGCTGTTTGATAAAAAACGCCTCAACCCATAACTTTTTTATTTATTATCCGATTTCAATGAACAAAAAAACCGAAGATATGGTTTTTCATGCGCTACGAAGCAGCCATAAAATAATTTTTTTTGCCGTTATTTTCAGTAGCTTACGATAGTCAACTTTTTTTTTTAAATGGACACATGTAGTTTTTTAGGGTCAGTCTGATAAAGTTTTTTTTTCTGAATCTAACGATGTATTAAAAATTATCGTTTGGTTCATAGCTGACTGAAAAAAAAATAAAACAATTTTTAATTGTGGTTCAGTTTATTATGAAATTTTCAAGTGTGCCGTGAAAAACAATTGGAATACAAATAGCAACAAATGTCAAGTGTGAGTGTGAAAATTTTCAGGTGCAATCTTGAAGAGTTTTATTATTATTTTCTTGGAAAACATAAATAATAATTAAAAAATATATTTTTTTTTTAATTATTATTATTTTTTCTATTAACTTTTTGTTTTTGACTAATTACGATTTTTATTACACTCGAACATAAAATAATAGTCAAATGACTGCTATCCTGCATGACTGACAATGTTATTTTATACTTAAATAAAAAAAGTTTAAAAAAGCAGATGAAAACTTCTAAGCTGACGTTTAGATGACATTTATCGTACTTTGTATTCCGATTGTTTTTCACGGCACTCTTAAAAATTTTATAAGCTGAACCACAAAAAAATGTTTTATTTTTTTTTCAGTTAGCTATGAACCAAATGATAACTTTCAATACATCATTAGATCCAGAAAAAAAAACCTTACCAGACCAAGCCTAAAAAACTACATGTGTCCATTTAAAAAAAAAAAGTTGACTATCGTTAGCTATTGAAGATAACGCCAAAAAAAAACATTTTATGGCTGTTTTGTAGCGCTTGAAAAACCATGGGCCGTATGAATAAAAGGGAGCATATGCTTTTACTACAGTTTTTTTGAGTAAATGCTTAGTATTTTATGAATAACAATTTGAAGCAAAAGACAATGCTCCTTGCTCCATTTCCAAAGTGAGTATCTGCTCCATGTGAAATATCCATATGCTCAGCCTTGAGAAATCTGTATGAATAATCATTATGATTTGCTCATTTTGTTGAGCATTTACTCACAAATGAATGCATCAACTAAATAATAGAATCACATTTGCGTCGCGCGGGCAAACATGGGTCAGTTTACAATTTAAAGAATGAAAAAATTTACATACCAAGCAGAAGGGCTCTTAGTCGGGACTTTAAAACGCTTTATCGTTTTCAAGAGGAAAATTTACAGTGCTTAGCAAATCATTTTTTGGGTCACCGTGAAGAGACAAGAGGAGGAGCTTTCCACGCGAGCTTAAAATGAAAACACTCTTGAGGTCTTTGGCGGACCCTGGATTTCAATCTGGAATTGGTAAAGAACTAGGGATTCATTAGTCTACACTCTCAAAGACAATTACAGAAGTAATGCATGCTGTTAATAACCGTGCTGATTTTTGGATTCATTTTCCTGGCAACGACCGTGAAATCCAAGAAGCAAAAGCTGAATGGCAGAATTTTTATGACTTTCCAACAGCCATCGGTGCACTCGATTGCACACAAATTGCTATAGAAAAACCAGCTCATCACGGAGACGAGTACATTTGTCGTAAAGGGTTTGCTTCGATAAATGTTCAAGCAACTTGTAACGCAAAAGAAAATTTCACAAGCGTTTGTGCGAGGTGGCCTGGATCAGTGCATGACAGCAGAATATGGAAGACTTCTAACGTCAAAGAGAATATGGTCCGTTTACAAAATTGTGGTGCTGTGCTTCTGGCCGATTCAGGGTATGGTTTAGAACCATGGCTTATGACACCTTTTAGGATTTGTCATACAAATGAAGAAAATGTTTTCAATAGGCTTCTTAAAAAGGAACGTGTTATTATTGAAACATCTTTTGGACAAGTTAAGAGGAGATTGCCAATCATCAAATATACATCGTAAACACTGCTGTATGATAAACAATTTGAATTTGATAAAAGCGTCTCTGTGTTCTCAAAGTTTTTAGTTGCTCCAGCATTACTAGTCGCTGAAGTTCAGCATTTGAAAGGGAAGAAGTTTCGTGGTTTCATTTTCACTTAAAATATTATTTGTTCGTTTTCTTTTAATTACAGGTGAAATAACCCCTAGCTTAGAAATGTCATTTCTGACGCTACAACACACTATAATTGATAAAAATCAATAGAGCATTTGCTCATATGGCAGAAAGCACAAGGTATGAGTAGAAGTATTTGTTTATTCATTTAAAGTTGAGCAAATGCTTTTACTCAGACCACAATTTGCTTTTGCTCCTTGCTCATGCTCCCAGGCAAATGCTCCGTTCTTATTCATACGGCCCCATATCTTTGATTTTTTTGTTCATTGAAATCGGGTAATAAATAACAAAGTTACGGGTTGAGGCGTTTTTCATCAAACAGCCTGTATACAATTGCTTTCACATAATTTAAGAAGAAAATCTTAACAACAATAAAAATATTTCAAATTACAGTCTTGTACTATCACAAAAATATCTGTAAAACTTAATTTTCTTTCAAAATTTACTACACTCACCGGTAGAAAAAGCGGAACACCATTATTATTTAAAAATCTATCGTCGCGGTATATGGTTGCTCTTTTACAATCAGTCTCTTGAAACCTTCTAACAGCTCTGTGACGACTAGCAAGAGGAGCCTCAATAGCATTAGCTGCATAACGGAAACAACAACAGTCTTCAACCAAAGCTACTGCTCTGGCAATGTTTACACCAGCTAGAGGCATTTTTTTACGTTCTGCACTTAAATTCGAAGTTAACAACAATAAAAAATTACAAAAGTTATAAAAATCTAACCAGGTTGCTTGATTATTATAAAAATGGTAAATTTAAGAAAAGGTTTTTAAGCAAAAAATTTGTTTTTATGCGAAATTGCTAATAAAATAGCCTATGCTAATGCTCAAGGTTATGTTTGCTATTATTGCCTCTTGGTTAAAATACATCAAAATAGGTATTATGGGTATAATTTGTTGTTGACTAATTATTATTAGTGTTCCGTTTTTTTTTGCCGGTGAGTGTATTTATAATATAATTCAACACGAAAATTCCCAAGAGACTTTGATAAAAAAAAACAACTTCACAACTACCTGATTTACGTTTTGAAGTCAAAACTCTTAACATGCAAGATCTTATACCGTGCGATCGAAAATAAAAAAAATCGAAACGGCCGTGATTAATACGCTTCAGTTGGCAACACGTAAAAATTTAATTCAAATGTCGTTACAATGGTAATTGTCATTATTAATTATTGACTATTAAAATTCGCTGTTATACAATAGTTTAGAGCAAACATTTTTCATTGTGCAGTATTTCTTCAGAAATGGAGAAAGACTTGAGAACGGCGAATGGTCCTATTCGACACCTGTATTTTTGGGAAATTTCAACAAAATTTCCGGACTTTCAAGGCACTTACCAATTTTACTTACTTTACTTACCAATCATTTGGTAAAGTTCAGCTTATCCTTAAAAAAGATTTGCACTCTTTTTTCCCTATCGTGTGTCTGTTGTGAAATTAAACCCCTCCACAATAAGAGCCTCCACAATATAACCTCTCTGAATATTGTAATATTGATCGTTGGATCGATTTATAAACAAGCTGGGTGCTCACCGTAGAATAAAGGCGCGGGCGTTTTAAATCTCATTGTTTCATTGCACTAGGTGAGGAAATTCTTTTACAACCGAGAGGTCTCACATAATTCACACTTTTATGAAAATTTCAACGTTCTCAAAATCACTTATAACTTTTAAGACTGACATCTGATAATAGAAATCTTAACGAATTGCCAACTGAAATTTTCGGTCACATCCAACGTTTTTTTTTTCGATCTCGCGGTATAAATATACATGGTTGAAGATTTAGAGCCTAAGAGGATCTAGAATTAGAAAAAAAAACTAAAAAAAAAAACAAGATAATCAATACTGTTACGAAACGTTTAAATGTTCGTGTTACGTAAAAGTATTTCAAACGAGTAACACCGGAGGCTACGTTGTTGTTTCGTTGGATGTCTGGACGAGAGATTTGCTTTTGGCATTTTTCAAGCAACGAGAATGTCCAGAACGTTGTTATTTCAAATAGTTTACATTTCAAGCTCCAAAATGATACTTTTTGTCAAAAGTGTCATTCACATAAAGCACAATATGTAAAGCTTTTTACACAGTTCCCTTCATTTCCAGGAGACAGCTCAAGCATTTTGTGAGTGAGATATTGTGAATAATTGTATTAATGATTCGCGTCAGTACGTGTTGTTCACATAAAAAATAACACTTTTACTACGAATTAAATGGACTGACTTGAATTTTAGTAAGTAAAAGAAACAAATGATTAAAGTTTGAAAGACAACACTCAATAACTTTGGACATAAGAGACAGATTATTCACAGCACGGAATATTGGAAATGAGCGAGGGAAGATACAGGAGGCTTTGATACAGGGCACCCAGTCTCTACGTCATCAGTGTATCGTCGAATAAGATCGCACTCTCACACGAAAATGGTAAACCCCCCTTTTCGCAAGCCCTACAACACACTTCCTCGAAGAAGGTAACATTGACATTCTTCCACGGCCTCTTCGATTTCCCGATTTATCCCCAATCGAACATGTGTGGGATCTGATAGGAACACAATTGAATAATAGACAACACATTCCAGGAAACTTGAACGACCCTCGACTGCGGCTACAGGAAGCATAGGATACGCTACCTCAGGACGCTATAAATCATTATTAATTTTCTTTTTATTTTGGCGATTATACCTTTCACATTTTAATCATTTCTTGAAATACACGTCTTGGGAAAATTGTAATAAAATAAACAAAAATGAAAAAAATAAACAGCTTCAAGGTTGAGATTTCAATGATCCGTCAAAACAACCGTTTTTCCGGTCTCTCCAAAATTACTCAACACGAATTAATCGATTCAATTGTCAAAATTAAAGTAAACTAAAATGTTCACGCTAGCTCGGTCACACCTCTAGTACCGGTCACGAGCCGCCACTGGTTTTCACTGTGGTAGGGTCGCCGCTTTATTATTATCATTTCATTTTGACCGGTTGTTTTATTTGCTCCATTAGTTGATCACGTTCTCTCTTTAAGTGATTGGTCCAGATAAATTATTGTCTTACATTCAAAACAAAATGTAAATCTTCAGAGAAAAAAACAGTGCAAAAAACCACTTCGTATAAGCAACCCATCAACCAATTCAACAATTGGTTATATAAGTTTGCGTGTGGGAGATGAAATCGCAGTATGTACAAACAAGCTTGTCATCGCAGAAACAAGTGCAAAATTTTGAGGTAAAATCGTGTTTGTTGTGCTCAAAACAAGAAAAAAGTCATTTCCGATTTGTCTTTTTGAAAACGTGATTTTGCGATGGAGCGAGTGGAGCAAAACTGGGCGAAGCTTTTCCAGCGAACTGGTTTGCGAGTACCACACCGGCCCCCACCACACCTACGCCCATGTCATGTAGGTCAGTGCATTCCGATAATGTGCAAGCGAACGGTGAAAAAAATGCAACAGAATCAATCTCTTGGACTCACCTTTGTCGCTCCCGCTTGCCCAAGAACACATGTTCCACGTGTCGAACAGAGGACCGCACAGGTATACCGCTTTGTTTCTGCAGAATCCTCTCGATAGTACCGAGTCAATACCCAACGGGTGTCGTACTTGCGGTCAGTCGACGATCAATGCGTCATCGTCGCTGAAGACAACGTTGGTCTGCAGTCCAAGAGAAAAAGGTGAGCGCTCCCGTGCGGAACGGCCGGCGCGTCTTCCCGATCTAGATCCATCGTAAAATGTGCACCGGCCCTAAGTGAGCGACACCAAAATGACCATAACTTCGCTCGACATCGCCGACGGCACCGTCGGACGGACCCGATTGTAAGTCAAATATGTATCTCTGATCAGCTGTTGTGTGGTGCGATTGTTGACTTTGATTTTTATCGGCGACGCTTTAAATTATGAACGTAATCTCGACGAGAATACCATTAAAGTGTCAGGTTCGGTGAGGAGCGTCTTCGCCGGTATGTCGGACGCACGTGACCAATACAGAATCGTCGGCGAACGGACCAACACACGGTATGTTTGTAGTTTTCGATGTAGAGAAGACGGTTCTCGGTGGTGCACCACGTCGGAAATAGTGCCGTTTCGCACCTGGAAAAAGAACAATCGCTGTTGCGTCACTGTTGTTACGCAATCGTTGCGACAGTGACTTCGTGGCGAATTTTTTTTTTTTTTTGGAAAGTGGGGACGCGATTACAGTGTACGCTTGTTGGTGCATTTAATTCGTGTTTATTATATTTTGTAATTTTCTGCGGTGTCAGTTTCGAAATTTCCTGTCGAGATTTTTGTCGAAATCTGTGATTTATGTTTTCACTTTTCGCCAAAAAATCAAATTCAAAAATGCTGACACTAGAATCCAAAGCCTTTCGCAACTAATGTCTTGATACAAATTTGACCGTTGTGAGACTAGACTACACCGCAAATATTTAAAACAATGTCTCGATTACATCATTCTGTTATCATTGATAATAAAATTCAAAGGATCGATGAAAAGTCATTTTCGTATCGTAGGTGCCTCTTTAAAAAGTTAAAAATCATCCTTTTCGGCTTATCTCGGTTCTTATTTGATGATAAACGTTAGAGGAAAGTCAAGGATTTAATTACAGATTTGTGCAAAGTTGCTTGCATCTTCAGAGTTTCCAAATAATTTTATTTATCTTCTCAAGTGCGTATTGCATCTCAAAAAATCTAGAAAATGCTCTCGTTTTGAGAAACCGTCGATTTTTAGATTTTTATGAGAGAAATTCCTTTTGGGCCGGGAACAAACAATAAATTTTCTAGTATTGTTGCGGGCTCATCGACTTAATCGTTGTGTTTGGCCAATTTTTCATTTGTGTAATAAATAATTAGCCTGCAGAAAATTCTAGTATGTTCGAGATAGTTATCTAGAAAATCTTTTCATCAATTTTTTTAAGATGATTTAGAAATTTAATCGTGATTACGAGATACGCCTCACACATTTCACACGAATGTCGACAATTAAAATACTTGAAAACTACAATGTGATCAACAAAAAAAAAAAAAAAACGTGCAGCGTTACTTAATAAACTTGTCACTTTTGACACTTACGTGGATTTTATTTAAAAAATGGTTTTCACTCAAGAATACAATAGAAATTCATGACAGAATCGTATTTTCGAAGAAAACCAATCAACCTGTTTGATTGAAGTTTCATCATTGTTGTATGATTCAAGCTAAGCCACACATTTTCAGAAGTTTTGTTTTCCATTGTCATAACCCTTCTCTCTTTTCTGTTGATCATATTGTACCAATTAGTAACTCTAAATATATAAAAACTTAATGGTGCACTTGCTGCTAATTTATGAATACAATTTATTTTTTTATTTAATTTAATACAGCTTCTCCAGATTTTTTTCGTTTGAAACTTTTATTTTGTACATAAATCTACAGAAATCGAATCGGAAAAAATAGTTTGCCACCTTTCGACGATAAGGTCCCGCACTACACTACACCAAACATAACCGCCAAGCCGCTGGCAAGTGTCAAATGTCACTTGTATCATTCGTTGCCGGTTGTAAATATTCAAAAATTCACACGAAAGTGAAATGATGCTTCGAGTTCGCCCAACGAAAATTCGTTACAACATTATTCTAAGGAGTTGTAATTGGTTTAAAACCATTACAAACCGAACTAGTTAATATTGTTTGGTTGATAAACCTAACCTCTCTTACACCTGTCATTTTGACGTTTCTTGAGAATTGGTATCACTCAAATTGTCAAAACCCACTACGATACCACAATCATTTTGAAATATGTACAGTCGATGGATAAATAAAACTGGGACAAAAATGACAATCACATAAGTCAAAATTTACAAATTTGCATCGTTTAATTACGGCTTTATCACAAACAGGTTAACTTTGGTATAACATATTATGTATATGATAAATATATTGACAATTCAATAGTCTGATTTACATAGATTAAATTTTAAGTGTCCCAGTTTTATTTGTCCATTGACCGTACTTTGGATATGATATGGCTAAACATTACTGCAAAATTATTAATAGAAATATTCGACAATAAGTAAACATTTTTTAAATTATTGTCTTTGGTAACTCTAAACTGGATACATAGGCAAGATGCTTATGGTTTTTAAATTTATTTTTCATAAACAATAACAGTTATAACATAACAATAAAAACCAATGTACCATCGTTTAAAAACAAAAGTATCGACAATTTAAAAAAACAATCATAATTTTGCTATGAACGGTACACTTTAGGGAGCATTTAAAAATTTAGTGAAAAAATTATACCCCCTGTCCGTTCTCAAACTCGAACATAGGCAATTAACATTGAATTGAACGTTTTTGCTGATTCCTGCTCGCCAATTGAACTTACAGGTAAGGTAATGGTATCAATAGAAAGATAAAATTATTGCGCTTGAAATGATACCAGTAATAAGATTAAAGGTGCTATTTTTATTTTAATATGCTAATTTAAAACTTGGCGATTTTTAAATATGACATGCCATGATTTTCAAATTTGACAGCATTTGTCAAAAAATTTGAAATTTGTTGGTTTAAGTCAAGCGAAAAATGAATTGTTACTCCAATGAAGAACGAATTTTTATGGTAAAAACCTTTTACAGTGGCGTTAGTTTGCGGAGAGTTAGAGATTTGTTTGCCGTAAAGTTTCATACCAGACCTATACCTTCTGTTAGTACTATTCACAAATTTGTACAAAAATTTGAAAGATGTGCAAATATTTCTTTAGAATCAGAAGCTAGGGGTGGTAAGTAATAATATTTTGTATTGGTAAGAGAAAATATTCAAAAACAATAATTATATCCCAGGAAATAGACAAATAGTTGACCGCACAGAAGAACGTGTTTTGGCGATGGTAAATTTGGACCCAACATCCAGTTTAAGGCAAATTTCCCTTGAAGTAGGTTTATGCAAATCGCGGATACAGACTATCCTCAGAAAATATAAATATCATCCCTACAAGGCACAGTGCCACCAAGAGATATTTGCTGTTGACGAAGAAAGTAGGAGTGCCTTCTGTTATGAAATGCAGGAGCGTGCTAACAATGATGGTCACTTTCTGTCGGCAATTTGCTTTACAGACGAATGCACTTTTACGTTAAATAACGAACCAAATGTTCAAAACACGCGATATTGGGCTCAGGAAAACCCTAGAGTTAATATTTCTACTCGAACTCAGTATCCTCAAAAAATTAATATCTGGACTGGGATTTTTAATAACAATATTATTGGTCCATTTGAAATAGAGGGAAATTTAAATTCAGCAACTTATTTAGATTTATTAGTAACTAAGGTAGGACCTGCATTGGAAGAAGTTGCAAGAGAAAATCAGGAAATCTGGTTCCAACAAGATGGCTGTCCCGCGCATTTCGGCCTAGGAGTTAGAAATTTTTTAAATGATTCATTTCCAAATTGTTGGATTGGTAGAGGTGGTGCTATAAATTGGCCAGCAAGATCTCCTGATTTAGCACCTTGCGACTTTTTCTTGTGGAGCCACCTTAAAAGCAAAATTGACAAAAGACGCCACCCAGATATTAATTCTTTGAGAGAAGCAATAACAGCCGAGTGCGCGTTAATTACTGAAAGGCAGTTGGCTAATGTAAGAAATGCTTTTTATAACAGATTGGGGTATTGCTTATTTCAAAACGGGGGGTTATTTGAATATTTATTGTAATTTTACCTTTTTCTTTAGTTTCTTTGCTTTTTTTTTTATTAAGAATTTTATAATAAAAACTGCTTTTAAAATGTTAATTACTTTATTATTATTAATTCTTTAATGTGTGATGTATAAAAATAATAGCATAATGCCTATAAACTGAATGCACAATGTTAATTGCCTATGTTCGACTTTGAGAATGGACACCCGGTATATTCCTCAGTATTCAAAATTGAAAATGATTGGAAATTACTTCTAAATGGCGTTAAAAATTTCTTTATACGAACTAGTTGCTATGTGGATTTGTTTCAGAATTTTTAGACCACATAGAGATTTGTTTTAATCAACCGTCGAATCTGTAAGTCATGTCATGTAAAATTGAGTATTTGGGGACGCCCTTTTGAACGTAGCTCACTTTTTGCAAAAAATTTTGTGCTCTAGAAAAAAGGTTCTATACGATTTCGTCCTATTAGACTACGATACGAAGGCGAATTAAAGCCCAAAAAGGTAATTTTCAAAATTTTGAAAATGTTTATTAATTTATTTAAGAATTTGCTTGAGTATTTCCTGCGATTCCAAAATATACTAGAGTCTAATGAAGCGATTTGTACCAGTCATGTGTTTTTTTAACTCTTATAACAACCAGCGTGCAAGAAAAATTGTAGTTTGACTGAAATATAAATTGGTTTTATCGATTGAATTACATATGTAAATTTAAGATGGTTTGTATCAATTTGTTAATTTGTTATTATCTAGTTCTTTTTTTAGAGAAAATGCTACAATTATTTTTCGGATAATAATAAACGACTTATAATAACAATATAATAATATGTAAGAATAAGCCACTTATAATAATTATATTTAATTAATTTAATTATAGATTTTCAAAAAACAAATTTACGAGGATCGTTCATCATTTATTTATTGTCTTTGAATCAGAAGTAAAAGCTAGAATAATTAAAATAATAATTTAATTTCTTCCCACACAAAAACCTAAGACAATACATTTATCTGTACGTTTTGATGGCTTAGAAAAAATATTTTGTCAATACTGCTTCATCATCCACAAAGCAAGTAGAAAGGAGTACAAAGAAGGGTTCATATTTATGAATTAAGAGCAATCACTGGGAGCTAGATCTGGTGAGTAGAAGGGATGATCCATTTTTTTTTTAATTATGGAGGAGTCGTAGGAAACCAATTAGTCAACACGTTTTCAAAGCCGACATTGTTAGTTGTTTGGCACTACAAACCTCTTGAAATTAACTTCAAATTACTGTAAACTGTGGTTTCTTAAAATAATTTCTTAGTAAGTAATTTCTTAGTCAAAAAGTTTTCCAAATTAATTGAAGGTAAATTAACAAGACCTAATTTTTTTTGTCGCATAAATTTTTCAATTTAACGAAAACTTTTTGCTTTGACAATGTTATGAGTGGAATTTCGGCTGGTTAGGCCCGAGAGCTTTAGCTCGAGGCTTTAACCTTAGAATAAAAAGGCCCAAATATCAATGAGTAAAACTGTCTAAAGCAAAAATGTTTAAGTGAAAATTGGGAAATTTATCAGATATTAAAAATTAGGTCATGTTATTTTTGGTAAGATTAATTCCAGCATACAAACTTTAATGTTAATTATTTATTTATAATACAATTATTAAAAACACAAGTATTAAAAACAATTTGAGTGTCTGACAGGAGTAGCATGCTATTTTAATCATTTTTGACAGAAGTTGTAGGACGTTTTTATCGCGATAAACATTTTTTATTGTTTGAAAGCGCTCTGATTGGCTCAACACGCACGTTTGATGTATGTGGGAATTAATCACAAATACAATTTTGTAAAAATCTTTATATCTTTTGCACATGAATATCACTCGGAGTGACAACTTTTTCGAAAACTGTAATTAATTTCCTTCTCAACATTATTCGCTATATTTTGGACGGAGTACAAATCACACAAAAGCTTCATTCTTGAATTGGGTTTCCAAAGGGGCATCAACAAGATCGACAAGGTCAAAATATAAACAACTAAAACGTAGCATTAAAAGTGGTTAAAAGAAATGAATACAAATGGCTTGTCACAACTTTACTATCAACAAAATGTCAAGGTCAAAATATTCCGTTAAACATGGTTAAAGGAAATTAATGGCGAATGGCGTGTGCAAAAAATGTTGCGGTTGTCGAAAATCTGTCCTGTTATTACAAATAATTAGATCTCGTGGGTTAAAAGTTTTTGAAATGGGAATTTAAAAGGGATGTGTAAGGGGACACAGTTGTGGAGCTGATGCACAGGTTCATGTGCGTGGTTGGGTAGCTCAGTGATAGGGGTATCTGCCCCGAAAATGAAAGATCGGGGTTCGGTTCCCAGCGCGGACGCCACATTTTTCTCTGTACTTCATCAAAAAAAACTTAGGTAAGTGTTTGGTGGAGCTACGTCATTTGAAATTAACTTCGTTCATGAAATCACCAAACCACATGGAAAAATAGTGACAGATCAAAAATGTCTATAGGGCATCCTACCACATCCTGTCCATTATCTGTCTTCTTGGTTATCACTTATTTAGTCTATGAAGCTTCCTTAAAAATATTTATTTAGCGAACACGATTTTTTAAGTGGTGGATAAGAAGAATGTTTGGGAATCCCTAACCCCATAGATTATAGCTTCATCACCTTTCACATTTTCTTTATTGTATGTACAGGGTGAGTCAAGTTTTACCGCCCGCACGATTAACCCTATTAAAAAATTAGTACAAATTATGAAATTTTAGAGTTACATTCCCTTGATATAAGGCTTCAAATGTGTGCAATCAATTTTCCGTTATCACTTCATTCGGAGTCATAAAATTTTAAAAAACGATTTTGAGCAAAAACATTTTTTTTTTCATATACGCTCGTAATTCACAATTAATTCATAGAATACATTTGTAAAATTCGCATCAAAAGAAAATTATTAGTTTTTGAATTATTACAATTTTACCATTAACAGCGAAAAATGATCAAGATTTACAGCTAGCGCGTCATAAATAAAAAGTAACCTCATTGTTGGTAAACATCTGTTGACAACTTTTCTAGTAAGTCCCGAAAGGGTACCATAAAGAACCCACGTCAACCCCTTTTGTGGAAGTGACCGCCCAATTTAATAATAAATTATAGCAAAATTTTGCACTTTAATATCAAATTCCATTTATTTCAAAAACCAGTCATGTTTTCATCATTTAAATTTTTTTCTAAATGTTTGAAAGGATTCTCAGTGAAAAATTATGTAAATTAATGTAGGGGTTATTGAATTAAAATGAAATACATATGTATTTACCTGTTTCATTAAAAAAATTGAAATTTTTAGACTGTTCTACAGCGATACTGTCATTCCTGAATTTTTTGAGAGTTTTAAATCGATTAAAAGTGGGTGTTTCAGCTGGCGCTCATTTCCACTTCTCATTCTACCTCGTACATTTCCTTAACGCGATCTCCATGAACATCCTGATTTGGACGAACCTCGAGAACATTCAGAAGATTCGACTCTTTCGGGACAAATCGAATGTCATTTTAATTTAACCAAGTCACTTCTTTTCAGTAATGTTAACTTGCCACTTCAGGCCAAAACAAAATACAGGTGTTCCAGAACTGCCACCAAAACTTTACAGCTCATGATAAAATATGCTATACGGAATAATAAATCATAAAAAAAAAACGTTTTTGTATCCAGACTAAAGTCCTTGGTTCAAATCTTGTTTTTCCCACAAACCTGTCCTCATTAAGAAAAGTCTTATCTTTTTTATAATACACGACATTGGACCCAAGATCAAAACTTTCTAGGACACTTTGAAAACTTGTCTTACTTTTCTGCACGTCGCAAGGATTATTTTCAGCCACCCCTCATTGTATTCCGGTGACAGCATTAGTTGATGAAATGCTACGATCTGAACCTTCGTCGAACGCTTTTTAGCAAGTTTTCCTTTTTGGTACAGCATCATTATCTAACCTTCTTTTTTAGAATCTGCGTCTCTAATAGGTCTATTATTGTATTTCAATTTGGAGTCGTTTATGGCTATCTCTTAAAGCACTCGTACTTTAATAGATCTCTAAGAAACTTTTTATCAATATTTCAGTGTATTATTGTCATTTACACCAAAAAACTTCCAATATTAATGTTCAAACTCTACTTTTTAACATATGTTGCAACGGTTGCAGATGTAGTTGCATCCGTTACCTTGAATTACCAATTAATACAAAATTCCCTAGAATTTGAAAATTTAATTTTTTTATTTAAAAATTAAAACAAGGGCACAAATTCTAAAAAATAACATAAAAAACTCGTTGTATAAGGGCATTGACGCACTCGTTCCATACAAAACTCCCCTACGGATCCTTTTCTACACTTGGGACTCGTGCGCGAAATCAACCCTTATAAAACTCGTTCTTTAATATACAATTAAAGTTCTCTATTAGAAAATGATCATCCACAGCTTTAAATTCTTTATGATGATACCGTTCTCGTAGTAATAATAATAAAATTTAAAAAAAATATATTAAAAAAATATAATTTTTATATTTTTGTATTATTAATTATTGTAAATAAGTCGAATCTTAAATTTGCATAAGAATAAACATTACTCCTGATGTAATTGAATAAGAAGCAAGTTACAAATTAGTAATGACAACATTTTGAAGAGCAGATAAACTTGTAAATACTAATTCAAATCAGAGTGTAAACGTCCAAAACGATCATAATTATCACATCTTTGACAATTCGTATTTTAAATATTGTCCACTATTTGGCTGACTAGTTTCCCCATTAAGCTCGTTTTATGTTTGTTGATTAATTCAATAAAAAAATTCGCCGTATAACATCCGTTCTTGGTAGTTTGGCGCCACAAGGAACGCGCAAGTTCACTCTTGCGAATCGATCAGCACACGTCCCCTGCGTAGACAACCCTTAGTCAGGATGTAGCAACAAAATCGCCCGTTTCGGCCCTTATTTCGCGCCCGCGATGTCGCACAATGGTTGATTTCAAGCTTGTTTTAAATCCGCCGATCATAGGGAAAAAATCGGTCCTCGTTCAACGGAAATGTCGCAGGAGAAACGGCAAAGTGTCCAACGCGAGATCGTCGAGTGACGACGCGAGTCGCAGGGACGAAACGTAGGTCCTTCCACTTGTCAAACTTCAAATCTGTTTGTTAAAAAATCTAAATCGCGGTGTGCCACGTTTTTCGAAGTACCGCGCGCTGACATTGCTGGTTGCAGCTGTCCGAATGAAGCTCAGACGCGACTTCCAGCTGTTGCGGCATGCTCAAAATGACACTTCTTGGTTTGTTAATTTTTTTATTTTTGCAGTCCGAGAGTGAAGAAGCGCTGTCTCATTTTTGCCATCATCCTGGTCATCATCTGCGCCAGTATCGGTTTCGCCTACCACTACGGACTCTTCAGCAAGGACAAGGAGGACGAGGAGTTGAGGCCCCCCAATCCCGTCAAAGCCCTACAGTCTTCGCCTTCTTCGCTGCACCGGTTTAAGAAAGCGGCAGTATGTGCTGATGGGGCGGCGTGTGCGGAAATCGGAAAGTAAGTGACGATGCGGCAAATGTCAGTTTTGACGTTTTGACAGATCTTTACTTTTTGACGTAACGGAGAGAAAAATTCAAAATATACTTATATACAGGTGTCTCAAAATTCGCGAATTCCAAATTCACAGCGTTGTAAGGATCACTTCAGTAGTCCAAATATGGAAATATGGACTCCCCCCACAAAGATACATTGGTCTGAAGGTGCACTCTTTGAAGTGCGTTTCCTTCAAATACAAACTGCAAAGTTCAGTGTTTATTGTTATTTATGGTGTAGAACTGTAGATGATTGTGGAAAATAATAACGTAAGACAATTTTTTGAAGAATAGCTTTATTTTGGAGTAAAACATTCTTAAATGTTTGTAATTTTTCTTTAAAATGGAACGGCAACGTAGCTAGAATATTTAGTATTCTATCACTGTGGATATGAAGGCTGCTACGTATTGAACCAAATTAAAGTGGTTATATCTTCTTCAGGAAGAGCGATTTTTTTTCGAGCTCCACTGAATTCGGAATTCGCGAATTTTGAGACACCTGTACTTATAGAATGTAGTGTTGTACAAAAATGGAAGAGTACAATATGATATCGTATATTTTCTCAATTTTACGTACTATGTCACAGCATGTACGAGTTATTAGGTACGTCTTTTCTTCTGCTGCTTTTGATGTATTGTTCCTTTTCTTTTCTTATTTATCTCTATTTATTCAATACACTAGATGTGGGGGAATTTTGGGTGACTTGTATTAGTGTAAAACGAGATGAAACATCTAAAAGGTTTTAATCTTAATAAAAAAAAATAAAGTAGTCCATACCAGACAATCAACTTCAGCAAAAACAAATAAATAAAATTCGAATTTTACTTTAAGTAAAACAAAAAATAATTCGCCTGTTCTGTGATGTGCAAAGCGGAAAGTCTTCTTCATTTGTCTGGTTTTCCGTATTAAGCTTCTTAAAAACGCAATACTGTAATTAAATTAATTACAACATCTTTTCGTCTATTTTAATCTGTAGTTAAATTTAACTCACGTTGGTGAAACCGGCCTTAAGAAATAAACATTTAATTATTATTGGTTAATTAATAAGTGATTTGTTTTTTAGAAAAATAAAAATACTTAATAATACAATAAAACAAAGTGCTAAATGTATTGTAAACATTATTAGCTTTACTAGAACAAATATTCCATTCTTCTGACATATTTGTAAATATATAACACCACGCCCACGACAATTAATTTTATTTTAACATTTCTACACTTCTAAATATGTATGTGTACTTTTGTTGTTTTCGTCGTAGGTCGTAAAATTGTATGGTACTTTAAGTTAAAGATCTTGCAGGGCTTATAAATGCTAGTTTACCACTAGCAGGTAATATTTTAAGCACGGTTGTATTGTACATTTTGTATATTTGCATTGTACGGCAAATGGCACGCGCCGCTTCCCAACCTTTTTAAATTCAACTATTGTGCCCATCGCTCATAATATGCAATAAAATTTTACGACCTACAACGAAAATGACAAAAGTATATTGATCTCCTTTTAAGCTAGTATGCTTTGACATTTTCTCCAGATACATAACCTCACTTTGAGCATCCTTTTATTGTACATTAAATAGTTAATTTAAAGTGGAAACCATCGTATATATTAACGGCAACAAAGGCGAGCACCAGGCCTCTGGAGCACACATTTTTTTAACGTTCTTTATTTTAAGACGTATTTGTCCAAATTAATACCTAAACACTTTTGTTATTTTACCTTTTTTTAAATGCTCGGCCTAGACCTTTTCGAAATGTTATTGTTTTAGTACCAAAGTTTCTTTTCCCAACTTACAGTTGATAAATAGTAATAGTAAAAAATTGTTTACTATTTGAATTACATAAACACATTCTAGAAATTATTGCATATGAAACGATATCATATTAAATTGTAAATCTACACCATAAAACAGCTTTACGTTACACATACACCAAATAAAGCAAGTCTGGTTTAAAATTTTGCTGTGTAGACTAGCCATAAATGGTGTTAGAATAAATTGTAGCAGTAAGTAGATAGACTTTATTTTTATTTCGTTCTTTAAATTAATTAGTTTCATATCGCTTCAAGCAAAGACTTCTCTCCAAGCTCCTATACTTGCCGCGGCGAACAACTGGAGTGACCACGAGATGTTCACGTGATAATTCGTAGTGACGTCATGAAAAGTCTGATCTACACTGCCTCGCCAAATTTTTGTTTTGCGCGGGAAATTTAAATCTTACTACTTTAAGATTGGATTAAAATTTCGGCTGCCTACATTGAGCTGCACCATAGTTTAACTCTTTAACCGCCTCACGTGAAGATCAGGCCAGTTTATTACTCCAGCTGGTCGCCGCGGCAAGTATAGCCAAGTTTCCTTTGAACAGACTTTAACTTAAAATCTAAGGGGTCAAAATTTTCACGAGAGCAATCTTCAATTCTGATAAAATGAGAAACTGTGCCATTTCCTGCCCAGCACGCTGTCCTACTGATTTTCAGAAAAAAATCTATACTAAGATTTCACACGATTTTGTAGCAGTTCCTGTCACAGCTAAAAAGTCATTCCATTACAGAGACAATTCTGAAATCTCTTACTAAATTGAGACAATTATTTTGTTTTTAATTCGTAAATCCATTCATTTCATTTCCTCTCGTCTAAAAACATTTTTAGTAACCTTTTAACCCTTTTGATTTTGTATTTTCATTTCTTTGTCGCCTCACTGCAGACTAAATACGAGGGATGTCCAGTGTGCTGTATAAACTGCAGAATTCGAAGAAGTCCTGACCTAGCTCCATGTCACTTCTTCAATGATTTGAAAAAATCTATTGGATCAAAGATATCCAATTGAAAATGAGTCTGTCGTCTACGATCATTTTTCAAAGAAATTTTCTGATTATTTTCCAAAAGGTTGTAAAATTTTCTACTCTTCTAAACGTTACGTTGATATTGATAGTGCCCTAGGTTCATCATTAGCTGCACAGTTCTCTCAATAACAGCTTTTATTTTCTTTTGGTGGTTCCACTTCACAGAAATTTTACAGTGTTACTAAATTTAAAATACACAGAATACAAAAAGAGATACATTTGATGATTTATTCTAATTTTTCCCAATATTGAATTTATAGGTTTATATTTTTGCTGAGTCACTATATCTACTCGTATTTGTTGCACAGTGAAAATCGTCTTTTCTCTTTTCTTTTCTTAAAGTATTTTCTGTCAGGTTATTCCGTTGTTCTTATTTATCTCGTCTCGTACTAGATATCCCAAAATCATCCACAGTCTGTGTAAATGTGAGACACGGTAATTGGAACATAAAAAATCTGTCGAGAAGTCAGTTTGAAAATAACTGAAACCACAAGATAAATAACGTTGGGATTTATTAGGAATCTTTGCTTTTGCTTATCTGATTAGTGATTACGTTCTTGTTTCACCTTTAAATGTCATTCGATTTCATGCCAACCTAATGAAGAGTAATAAGAGACATTCATTATTTCTCTTCGTCGATCCACATCCTGGTAACGGAAAAGAAAAAGATTGTACTTACTTCATTAGACAATTCTACAGTTTGTAGAATCACTGGAGATGATAAGAGATGTTGCAAAAACACCAGATGTACAGGGTCATTATAAATGATTGTCCCATCGTAGGTGGCTGTGCGCTATGCTTTAGGTGCGCCGCTACGCCCACTAGTTGTGACAAACATTTATAATGACCCCGTATTAATTATTATTGTTTACTAAAAACCCAATTTAATTTTTTTGACAAATTATCATTAAAAGGATTGGATTACTTGAGTGAATATTTCAAAAAAAATCCTCAAAAAATATTATTGTAATCTAGTCCATGATAAAAAATGTGTTTGTTACTCGTATAATTCTTAATTAGAAACGTTGTCAAAATAGTGACTAATTACTATCTAAAATCTAAAATTCTCACAAAAACGATAATCAAAACGGCTGATTTAAAAACCAGAACCGGATCAAATCATAAAACTTGACCGCATTGTGCAAAACCTTGCAATATGAGTCTAAGCTCGTCGAATCTCCCTGATAAAACTATTATTGTGGAAATATCGATGACGAGGTCATGACTGATCAGATTTTATTGTGCCGTCGAACAATCTCAACAAACGTCATCCCAAAGTGTGTTCAAGTCCTTTTGACACGGTGTCCACATCGTGCTCTCAAAGCAATTTTTTGCAACTCTTCTATGCGAAACCTGCCAACCTTGTACGTGCACCATAGATGTTAATATCTTCATTATTGGCAGATAACAGTCGGGGACAACAACCTCGCCTCGGCAACGGCCGTAGCCGCCACAGGAAAAAGAAACAAAAAGCGTAACCCCTATTTTTCCACGGAACTTCCCCGGCAATCTAAATTTGTTATCGCACAGAGTCGTGACGCTTTTTGTTGTCGTTTTCAACAACAAAGGTGATTTATCGGCGGCGCAGTTTGATTGTTGTTTTTATTTTCGACGGGGGGTCCTGATAACGAAAATATGTGGCCCCCGCCCCGTTTGTGTCAACGTTGCGCAACTCCTCGCCAATTTTTAGTGGGACACGTCAGTTTGTTATTTTTTATGGAAAAGTAGACAATAAGCTCAGGGACGGCGGACCTCGTCGGGTTTCGCATCGGTGTTTGAGCTGCGATGATGTCAGATCAAAGGAAAATATTTAATCTCAACGAATTCGGCAGCACGTGATAGTTTATTGCTTGGCGAAAAACTGCCGATGATTGGCGGTAATTGTCTGAAGGAAATTTTAGCAAGACTGACATTGAACTTAATACACTGTGAACATCTGTTATTATCTGTAAAACAATAGCGACCGATTAATAGACGTGGAAAAAAATTTTCAAGTGCTCGTTGTTCTCAGATGATGCACTGTCGTTGGAGATTTTTAGTGTTTTTTAATGGCAACAAACTGAAATGAGCAATTTTGTTCTAATAAAAATGTAGCGGGCAATGTAATTATGACGGAGTTAACATTCCAAGAACGTGCGTGTCAGGATTTCACGTTTGAAATGTTAAATGGTACCAAAAATATACAGGAGGATTCGTTTAGAAAAATTAAACACCTTAAAAATTTGACAGTCTTTAATGCAAGCGTTAAGTTTTCTAAAATATCACCAGGAATTAATTAATACATTTAATTGACAAGTTAGAGATTTTTTTAATTAGCATTTTTAAAATTTTGTGATTCCTAGGTTAGAAAGTCCAAATCTAGACTACAACAGCGCTTTTTTATTAACAAGTTGTGTTAGGAATTAAAATTTAATTAAAATTAAATACATATTTTATTTGTAATACAGGGTGTATTAAAAAGAGCGCATAATACTTACATCACATGATTCTACAGGGTGATTCATAAATATTTTAACCAGTGGCAGATTCCGGTCTCAAAAGGCTCTTGACAATAAAATTTTGAATCATATGTACACTTCTATTAAAAAAAAAGCGTACACGTATTGAGAGCTACTGTAAATGGGAATAAAATTAATTAATCATTTCCAAGAAAACGTATTACTGACATTTTGTATGTATGTCAAATGTGTGAACACTGTTTTTTATAATTTTTTTTAAATTGTTAGATTGTTGAGAGTTGCCTTTTTCCATAAATTTGTGAATAAAACTTTGAATTGTGTTTGTAGTAATTGGTAATACTCGTACTTGCCTAATAAATAAGGCAAAACATTTATACACATTAAAATCTCTGAAAAATACATCGATCAAATCCAGCTATCATCACGGATTTTGTTACAGGTTTCTAAGTAACAACAATTAAAAGATAGGTTTACGATATGGCAATCTAGCCAAAATTGGGCTCACTACTTGTACGCTTTTTTTCTGAATAGAAGTGTACATCAAAAATTGGCAAAAATTACCATACCGGTTTTTTCACTATTAGTAAATGCCATTCTTCGCTAAATTATTCCACTTTACGTCCAATGTATAACAAATATCATGAATGTCATAATAGAAGCAAACAATTCTTGCTGTAGAGAAAATATTGGTATTATAGAGGTCGCTTTAGTTTCATTTTGACAACAATGCCTGACAGTTTGTTTCAACGTAAAATATTTTCATTTATCTGCAGTTCTTAAAAGGTGGTACTTAGTACACTCTTCAACATGCTTTATCTTCAACAATTTTAACCTTGGAACCAAGACATTTTTGTAAGAGTGTAGGGGTTGGAATCTACCACCGGTTAAAGTTTGTATGATACTATATGAACCATCCTGTATATTTGAAATACAAGCAAAAAAACTCCAATATAACAATACTATAATAATAACACACAATTCAACAAGTAAGATAAATATTCCAGCACTAATTTTATGATTTTGATTATCGGTTTATTTATAATTTAATTTTTTTAAATGTTGTTCATACATTTTGAAGCTATTGCAACATCAGAGTGATTTTTCGAACTTGAGTAAAGTCAGAAAGCAACAAGGAGTGTCATTAATGTCATTTTTGAAATATTTTGTCATCATTATTGTTGTTTCCATTACTATTATCATTACGAAATTCAAATTAGATTTTTTAGTTTGGTATTCAACGTAGATTCGCGTGACATAAATATTATGCGCCATTTTCAATACACCCTGTATATTCAGTTTTTACCTTGAATCCGTTCAATCGCGATTTTTATAAAATAAAAAAAATCGAGGTGCTTTTGCAAGAGGCGAATATAGCTCTTTCCAAAATAACCTAGACGTTCGGTATTTATGCTTTCAAAACTTTCGCATACACATTCAAAATCAAGTAACGATTTTACAAAATTTTAGCAGTGTGAACGGGTGGTAATTTTGAGATTAGGTTAAAAATGGCATTGACAGCATTTAAAAAAAATTACGATATTCTTGTTCCCACCTTTTCTTTACTTGTAGAAATGTTTTTATTTAGGAGAACTTTCGATTTTTATTAGGTAAGTTGAATATGTTTGCCTTAAAAATGTCAGGAATAGTATATTGTAGACCTAGGCGGTAAAGTGACATTTTTCCAGACTGAAAGAAGAAATATACAGGCGAGCTTTAGCGAGCCTGGACACTTCTTGAAGCCTGGAAAAATCACTTTACCGGCAAGGTTTACACGTTACTTTTCTTCCTACACAAACACAACATGACTGCAATAATTTTATACTAAAGCTGGTATTTACCTCTTGATTTTTCCGGTAGCAAATTACGCGAAACGTCGTGTGCTTTGTCTTGAATTTCAGGCGACGTACAATACTCTATCTCTTCTTCACTTGGATCTTCCACGTGTTCCATTATTATGGCTTCAAAATTTAAATCAAATAAATACTAGCTATTTATGTAATCAGTTAGGAAATGCGTTATTTTGTGTAACGAGTGGAATATTTGCGGGACGAACGCAGCGAGATCCCGCAAAATCACACGAGTTACACAAAATTGCATTTCCTAACTTGTTACATACAAGATTTTTTCTAATTTTGACAAAAAAAGTTTCTTCAAACGTTAAACGAAGTAATGAATTTCATTAATAATAAATTATTATCGTGTTAAAATATCAAGTAGGTAAGTAGGCACGGTTATTTTGCTTAAAAATAAAAAATATGACAGTGTCAAATTGATGATATAACCAGTTAGGAAAGATTTTACTTTTCGTAACCAATTACGAAAAGTGTGACGTTTCCAAACGTCAATTAATTTTGAAAAGTGTCACTTTATATGTCAAAATTAGAAAAAAATATTTTTATACACACAAAATTTGTTTTGTCTGTCAACTGTCAACAATAACCATTTGATATAATAACAAAACAAACAGTCCATAGATAAAATAAAGACAAATAGAATGCAAAGTCCCTTGATTTTTTTTTGAGCAGCAAATGTGGCGTCATCTGTTGAATTGTGGACGGTGCAATATCCCATAGCTTACTGGATGTTTTCCATTATTACTTTATTTTTATTATTTAATAATTTAAAAAAGATAATAAAAAACAGGTTTATTTTAATATTTTTTTATTTTCAACATCTTCTTATACATTTCTACAGCGTAGGAAGTGCAAAAAATTCTCTTAATTTTGAATAAGCTCTCCTAGATTGTTTGTAAAACGCCAATGCCAAGATTTTATTTTCTGTAGTGTATTTGCGCCCTTTTGGTTTAACGTCTCTTTTTTTCGATTGTGCCAAACAAAAATGTATTGCATCATCCCCCAAAACTTTACCTTTTAACTTCATTTCAAATTTTGAGAATAATTTCACACGGCATTTGATTTTTTTCAACAGAAAACTGGTTACTTTCTTTTGAAGTTTGAAAATGTATTTGGTCACCGGATATCTGGTAAGGAATTGGTGATGTGGGAGGTCAATTTGGGAATTCTTTTTTCGTAATTTCCATGAATAATAATCTTGGTTGGATCATCCTCATTTTCTAAAAAGTTTGAAGATGATTATTATAGAATTTTGATTCTAGATAGTTTTTACTTTACCCATTGGAATTTGTAAGCTAGGTATAGCCGTATTTTCCCTCTATTGTTCGTGTCGTAATCAGAAAGTCTGAAATATGGATGCACAAACCGTATATCCATTGTAAACTTTCATTTGATCGATTTCGAAGAGATAAACATTGGATAAGGATTGGAGAACCTGTGGCGGGTGCTGGCACTTTTGAACACTATATGCCATTCACGATGTTTTGGCATAAGGGGAGGCTATGATTTCATTTTTTAAAGTTGGATACATGTTTAATTTCTGTCATCTCTGCTGTCACTAAAGTGCCTGACATGCGGACCTATCAAAATGAACGTAACATGTTGCCGAATTTACCGTAATCATAATTAAGCGACATTAAAACGTATTGATGGTGTTTATATTAGACTGCCGAACATATTTTCAGTAAGTTACAGTGAAGTCAAATTCTTTTTATGTATAAATTGAATCGTAGGTGAGTACAAGATAAATATGTAGCACGGATAGTGAAGGAAGAAACAACGACCCAATTGAAATGGCACAGGGGTTTTGTAAGACCTATTATAACTTCGCCATAGAGTTGTGAATGAGTGGCTTGAGTTTATTTTGAAATGTACTCCTGAAATTTGCCAACATTTTTCTTCCTTTTATAATAATTTCATTAGGAGAATTTGACTCGAAATTTGATTGGGATTTTCATGCAGGTAATGATGATTCAGAATTTTCTAATGAATTATGGAAGTTGAATAGTTTTGTTCTTTTTTGTCATGGACGATGGGTGTGTAAATATTTTGCAGAAAGATTCGAATAACGTAAGGCTTAATAAGTAGGTACAAGATTTTATACAATCTAGTTTTAGGAACGTTTTGGTTAACATGAAAAATTCATTGAGAAGTTACTAATTGGTTGGTTATTGTACTGTATAAATGGGTTATCTAAGTGGTGCATAAATTGACAGGAGTCACTTTGTCTTTTGGTTCCGGCCCTTACTATTCTGTAGTTTGTTCAAGTCAGTTTCCTGTTTTGTTAAAATGGATTAAAAATGTGTGAGTATTGTTCTATTGTAAACTAGTAAAACTGACAACAATGCACTAGACAATGACACAGTTTATAACCTCAAACTTAGAAAAACATAACCTAATTCAACAGACAGCTTTACTGCCAACTTAAATGCACTTTTTCCATGGCCTCCCCTTATGCCAAAACATCGTGAATGGTATATACAAAGCTTCATAGTATTACAGTTTTAGCCACGAACACGAATTGTATTTAAAACTTTAGAAAAGACTTGACAACAATACTTCGTGACATGAAAGTAAATGAAATGAATTGAGACAACTTTGATTTCAAAAGTTTAAATCTTTCCCCAAATTTGCGCCATCTCTTGGCTTGTGGACGGTGCGATAAACCGTTACCATGGATTCTGTTGCACAAAATTGATAGGCCTCTTTTCATTCTATTTGTCTTTATTTTATCTATGAAACAGTCCGAAACGCAGCGTCACCTACACACAGTTAGATATAACTCTCTGCAGAAATCTATATCTGCTGGGAATTTTAACATAAAAATTTACTTATATTAGATTTTATTAAGCAGGTTATTTTATAAAAAGAATACAGCTTTTGTTTGAACCAAAAAAGTTACCTAAAATCGTAAAAATCTTTTTTTTTGTGAATTTAACATATTATTGCAGCGCCCTCTATTGAAAAAAGTAAAAAAAAAATTTACTGCCTAGCCATTTCTGTTTTTTTTTTGCAAGGCTAGCCGTAGAAACACCTACTTTCTCGTCCCTATGGAGACGGTAAAATTCAACTTTACCATAGTGTAGGAAGAAAATAGTATTTTACAGTAGAAGTCCGTTAGGATAGCCTTTACTGCCGAGCCAGAGATTTTGTGAGACGAGCTTGCAGAGCGAGTCGAATAATACTGGCGAGGCTGTAAAGGCCCTAACGGACGTGTATTGTACAATAGTTTTTGTAATATCTCTACGATTCGTTCACAATTATCTTTTTGAAATACATTTTTTTCACCGCCATCGAAAAAACCGAATGATTAATAAGTGTGCGGAGGACGTCGTCATGTCAACCGTTGTTTGTGAAAAAAAATTGTTTCAATGTTGTTTGTCAGATTTGTTCAACGCTTAACTTTCGGTTGAAAATAAGTGAATGAAATCAATAAAAAATCGCAATCAAGATATTCCCGATGTCCGGAAGTGAGGTCATCGTTATTGCCTGCAAAATCGCGCTTGTGTTAGTGAAGCATCATCGTCGATCTTGTCTCCATTTGCTGCTGTTTGTCAGATTTGTTCGACATTTAACTTTCCGTTGAAAATAAACGACTGAAATCAATAAAAAACCGCGATCAAGATATTCCCGATGTCCGGATGGCCGCAGAGCAAGTGAGGTCATCGTTATTCCCTGAAAAATCGCGCTTGTGTTGGTGTTAAAATTCTGAAGCATAATCTTCGATCTCGTCTACATCTGCTAGTGACATACGGATTTCGATTAATTCAAGGTGTGCCATAACATTAAACATTAATTATTGTACCAATTGTAAAAAAGTTGAAAAATAAAATTTAGATCTACGTTGCTATAGTTATTTAGTCATTCATAATGGCCGCTCTCGCTCATAACGGACACCCTTAACGGACTCCGGCCGTTATGAGGTTGTTTACATGGTGACAAACAATCCGGAAAGCCACCTTTAACAACTAGGTATTACAAAAAAAAATTAATGTGCATCAACTGTATGTTATTTCTTTAATTGATGACAGAACACAAGCATAGTTGACTTGGATTACGATTTCGTATTCTTTTGATCTGTGTTCAACGATACAAAATATGTATACAGAAAATGAAAATTACTTTTTCCATCGATTTTATTTTCATCTTCTTTCTCTACGTGAAAACTACAGATGTGAAAAGAATGCGCGATACTTGAAGGAAAACGAACCCAACGAGAACAATGGAAGTTTTTGTAAAATTATGGTGTCTAAAATATCTAATAATCAAATTAATTTGAAATCGAGTCATCCATGAATCCGAAATCGTATGTCGTTAGAGACCATTTCATCTAAGAAGTACATGATGACTCATCGAAATCTGACCGTACGACATACTGTGGTACAACGCTAGTCAGCTGATGATCAGCGCCGTAGAAACATTCGATTAGCTGAGGAGTCACTATAGTTCAATTAATTTATATGATTGAAATTCTAACAAATCAATAATTGAACAATGAATACCATAGAACGATACACAGCGAAAGGAATAACAAAAACAAAACACTTCTGAACGCTAACGGCGTTAAATTAGAAATAACAACGAGCGCATGGATTCCACGTGGTTGATAGGTCTGCACGGCGCTGGACTCAAACCTCCCCTAAAAATTTGAACATGGACTCGTCCCATGAAAACGCGTTCGTGCGCATTATGTACTTCTTAGATGAAATGGTCTCTACTCCCCGCTCCAATAAATACAGCGTGAAACACAGGTTAGGTCTTGACAGTTGACATTTCATGTAAACTATTGCAACGGTGGTTAAAGCTACAATAAATTTAATTGTATACCCAGGATTAGGATCTGACGAAAAATAGAAATTAACAACAAAATTTCAAAATACTTACAACGAAATCAATTTTAAAACTCTTTAAAAGGACGTAACTTTTTAGATCCCACAATTAAACATATCAATCGCAAAAGACATACGGATTCAAATCCATGGATGACTCGATCATGTGACCCAGAAAATTTGTAATCTAGTCAACCTTTAAAATGTCTATGATTGAAATGCATCGATAATTGTCAGATAAAATGAAAAAAAAAACACAAGAAAAAATGGCGAAGATGGTCTTAGGGCCGGTTTCACCAACGTGATTTAACTATACAGAGTAAAATATACGAAAACATTGTTATAACAATTGGTAACTAAAGTAACGAAGCATTTTAACCTACAGTTAACTTTAACTGACGTTGGTGCAACCGGCCCGTAGTCTATATAAAAAAAATAATGGTTTATTTAACGAGTTCGTGTGTAAATTGGGCTTTTTTTGGCATGAGTGGGCCAGTTTAAAACGCGAGTGAAACGAGCGTTTTAAAGGCCCACGAGTGCCTAAAAATGCCCAATTTACACAAGAACGAGTTGAATACAACGTTTTTTTGTTCGACGAGTCCCTTGAAGGCTCCAAATCGATTAAAATCTTTAAAATTAGCTTGACGTTTCGTTTTAACAAGTTGTGACATTTATCAAAATCCGCTCACACAGGAGAAATTTCTCAAATTCTGACAGTGTCGAACAAAAAAAAAACAATTACCACGAGGACATTTATTTTATTAAATTGTAACAGTATGTATTGGTAGCACAAATGCGAGAAAGTAAGGTTAGGAAGTTGTTTGTTGACGTTTCCGGTAAACGTTATGCAGTCGCGGTTCAAGTTACAACGAACAGGGCTCCCAATACCTGACGGAAAATTTAAGTTAGCGTCAAAAAATAAGTTGTAAAAGGTGCAGTCTCTAGGTACAAGTTTCAAACAAGCGTAACAAATTTTCAACAACTAAATTTAATCGTATTAAAATTATCAAATCACGTAAATTTAGATGCCACAATTAAGCATATCAATGGGAGAGGACGTGCAGTTTTATCTCCAAGGCTGACTCGATTACAAATTTACTTTGTCACGTTGTTTGGTGTGTGCGAAAACTGTTAAATTGTTCAAACGAACAGGGTGGAACAAATATTATGTATTATTAATAATGAAGTAAATAATTGAAAACCTGATCACAATCATTCAGTATTATTATAGTATTGGCAAGTAAAAAACAAATAGTCAAAATCATTTTTAAAATTTAAGATAAACGAAATCAAAGCTGCACCTTTTGAGCTCCATATCTTGAAATCCAAAAGATATAGAATGTATGTACATATTATTTTTCTCATCATTTTGTAACATGAATTGACATTGCCCCACTGAGTTGTTCCGCGAATTTTGGGGCACCCAGTATTTTAATGGTAAATTCGTCGATAATGAGAAAAAATTACAATTACAAAAAATACCTTTTTAGGGTTTTGCTTAAACGAACACGAAATTAGCATGTTACACTCATTTCGGAAGACATGTTGTCGAACTCGTTCCTTTAGATAGAGCACTAGTCGCTGCGCTCGTCCTGCCCTAAACCCTTTCGTTCGACAATAGACTGTCTTGTGCAACTTGTATAACAATATACTATTCTGAACAAAAAAATTGTTATTAAAAGACTCAACCTCTACTTCACTTTTTGACACGAATAACATTTTTGTTATTGCATTGCATTGAATAATCGGTATAAATTGTGTATAAATGTCTATTTATCATTGTTCAAAATGTAGGTGAATTTGTTGTTAAGTAAGCTTTAGTGTTTTAAAGGCCCTTTTTCGCACGCATTTTACTGTCAAAAACAGGGATTATGATTCAGGTATAATAAAATAGTTTATTTAATGAGTTCGTGGGTAAATTGGGCCTTTTTTGGCACTCGTGGGTCAAAAAAGGCCCAATTTACACACGAACGAGTTGAATACAACGTTTTTTTGTTCGACGAGCCCCTTAAAGGCTCCAAATCGCTTAAAACCTTTAAAATTGGCTTGACGTTTCGTTTTGACAAGTTGTGACATTTATCAAAATCCGTTCACACAGGAGAAAATTCTCAAAGTCTGACAGTGTCGAACAAAAAAACAATTTATACGTGCATAAACTTTAACACCAGATTCTTCCGATTTGTAAAGTGATGACTATAATTTTTCTCTTTCTCCCAGTGACCGTTTTCATGTGAGAGAGAAAATGCCTAGTAGGCATTTAAACAAAATCTTTTTTTAAAATTAGATTTTACTCTATTTTTTGATACTTTAATTAAGTACAAAAAAACGGAAAATTCAGAACCCGTATCTTGAAAACTTCACTTTTTAGATATTTTTGAAACTATAATTGATACAAAACTATTATAAACATCTCAATACTTGTTGGAGTTAATTGCTAAAGCAAATATTTTAAAAAATTAACATCAAACTTAACATTAAATTGTCACAAATTGTGCCAACATTCAATTAACATTAAGGTACCTATCTTTATAGAAAATTTATACCGTGGCTTCAAATAAATTCGGAATTAGAGTAGGCTGTGATTTATATACATAATTATTTTGTTTATTAACGATTGGTAGACTTTTTAGCACTGACAGTGACAGCTGTCAATAGTTTTATGTCACGATCAGAATAAACACGTGTACTGCGCTGTCAAATGTCACTGCTGTGCTGTCTTTCAAAATTGCAGTTGCGAACTTCATAATAAAATCACAGCCCACCCTAATTTCAAATTTATTTGAGGGCACGGTACCTATACATATTATCAGAATACATTAGAAAAAGTAAAATGAAACAAATTATAAAGAGTAGGTACTAAACATTATTACATAGTTAAATACATACATATTATAAAATGTACACTTAAAAATCATTTTATTTTTTTATTTTTCACTATCATCTAACGAGCGTTTATTTTATAACCAACCTTTTTTATTTAATCATAAATTAACGATTATTATTGTTTGCAATTATATGTACGATCGACAAGGCCTTTCCTCTCGACCTTTCAGCAATTAACATGGTTCGATAAAATCCATAACAACAATAATTATAACACTTGTTAATAACCAATAACAACATCACTCCATAAGTAAATGAAAAATAAATTGAAAATTACACTAATCCGACTGATAGACCGCTCAGACGTAATAAAAACATGTTATCAAGCCAAAACTCTGAATACATTGACAATAATGACAAACTCAGCAAAAATATCACGGCCAACATCAAGTTCACGTGTTTTTGTTTTTATTCCTTTCAGATAAAAACGATCATTCTAATTTGGAATTATTTATCAGGCGAAAAAACACAAACCGGTCAATAAAACTACCTAACGATTCGGATCTACTCGGCAGCTGTCAACGTAAAAACTGACCCAAAATTTGACAAACGACTGTCGTTAGTTGTTGCAGAAATAGATTGCCGTATAATACAAGAAGATTTCACTTCCTAGTTGCATGACAGGTGTGGGTTCGGCTATTTTTACCTGTTCTCCCACGGCCCCAATATTTTTGCCAGCCATTGGGTCATTTTACCCAACGGAAAGTAAACAAATGAAGAAAATAAACACAGGAAAATATCAAGGTCGCGCAGCGGGGGCGCCACCGGTCCGTTTTGCAACGACCGAATCAGCGTAATTATGGTAGAGATTACGGCACAAATTCGATCCGACTCAACCGAATTAGAATTATTATTAATTCGTGATGGAGTTTGTTGTTTACAACAACAACATAGCAACATTGTTGCTATCTAGAAGCGCAGCGCCTGCGCCGCGCGCCGTCTATAAAGTCGAGGAGGCCGCGGTCCGCTTCCAGTTGTTATTCAAACGTCAAATTGAACGTGTGAGACAAATACCTTGTGTGATATCCAAGATGTCCGAAGCCCATTTCGACGAATACGAACACTACAACTTCGAGGTTGACAAGCACATCTACAGCGGACACAGCGGCAAGCAGAGGACAAAGAAGGAGGCCAGCGAGCACACCAACCACAACGACCCCGGCGGCCACTCGCGCAAGATTCTCACCAAGATAATGAATACGGAGAACAACAGAAAAACGAAAAACTGACCTCGAGTTCCTAACTGTGTGATTTTCCTCGACATCCAAAGACGTTCAGCTGCGATTTATGAGGACTTTTCGTGATTGCGTTTGTGTGGTCGTTCGACGGCGATCATCGATCGCGTCAGCCATGCCTTTATGTCAATTTTCTTCATGTGAAGCGATAGATACTTGGTTGTATTAATAATAAATTATTAATTTTTTGTAGTATTGTATTTTTTAATAAATACCTTACGTTATGTTGTGTTTTATTTTGAGCGTTCTGGAAACTTTCCAGAACGTTCCCAAGGCCGGTTTTGTTTGTTATGGCGGCACGGGACGGTGGGGAAAAGGTGAGCACAGGGTCAACGTTTTCGCTTTATTCATAATTAATTGGAGCCGATCGGGGACGGATTTCCGCCACCCGTAAAAAAGTCATTTCCATTTTATAATTGATCCGATTATGGGGATCATGAACGGAATTAATCGGCTTTCGAACCAGTGGCGTAGAACCCAGAACCGGTTCAACTCTGGGGTCTGTAAAAAAACATCACTCCGAATAGAACGTTCTATTAATATGTAAGTGATACAGAGAAGACGAAAGAGTCACTTCTGACGCGTTCTGGAACAATTCCACTGCAATAATTTGGGTTGAAATGCGATAAGTAAAATCACAATGTTTACTGCACGTTCGTTTTATTTTGTTATTGCAGCTATCAGCAGTTCACGAGTTGGTAAATAGACTTTATTTACAGTCGTATTTATGATGGCAGTTGATAAGTTTCGATAAAAATAAAAAACACTTTAAAAAATTCCTGTTTAATTAACTTATCTTATCTCGTTCAGGTCATTTCTAAAATTTTGACATATTATTATTATTACATTACATAACAGTCTCTCTCTCTCATTTATTTATTATTTATTCGATTCCTCTATTTTTACCCCGTTTATCATAGTTTTAAATGTCATTGTTTTCCACTGACTAAAGGTTATGTTTAACAACTAAAAGACAAAGAACTGTTATTGTCGGCTGTGCCTCAACCTCAAGTCAAAACCTAACACAATCTATAAAAATAGAATTACAAACAGAACTTAACTAATTCTGTGTTAATGCGGAAATCACTATCAGTTGGTATCACTGTTTTGTGGTCAAATCCACAGCCAACTGTAAGTTTCTTTCTACACAAATGAAAGGTATTTTATTGTTTTTATTTTCGTATATTTTTAGTTATTCTGCGTTGGATTTGCTTTGACTTGACAAATTCTCTTTCAGGTCCATTCTCGAACAAGATGGCAGCGCCGTCGACGCCGCCATTGCCACCATGTTCTGCAACGGCATCTTCACGATGCAGAGTATGGGTCTGGGGGGCGGTTTTCTTATGACCATTTACATCAAAGAAAACGAGACCGCCTACACTTTGAATGCAAGAGAGACAGCTCCGATGAAAGCGTCGCCAGAGATGTACAGAGATAATCAGAATATATCTAGGAATGGTGGGTGAACCCCCTGATTTTGGTGTAGAACAACGAAAATGAGACAAGCGTGATTCATGTTATCAAAAAGCTTTTAAACAATGACATTTTTGTAATTTTTCGATAATAACAAAGGAGTTTAAAAAATTCGTGACTCACGAATGTGGTAAAAATTTAGTGTGCAAGTTGTGCAACACTTTTATTAAATATTTCTCGTAGCGAATGCATATTTTTACGTTAAAATTTACATTTATTCACAGTATTTTTGTATTTTTGATATTGTAAGTGTAATTGGATTTTAGGGCCTTTGGCGATTGCCGTCCCGGGCGAACTTCGAGGTTACCACGCCGCCCACCAGCGTTTCGGCAAACTCGAATGGGCTAAACTGATCGAACCCTCCATAGAGCTGTGCGAAAAGGGGTACCAAATGTCCAAGCATCAGTACGACTCTTTGACCAAAGCGACGATACTCAACGACACAAATTTGAGGTAGTTTTTAGTTCACTTTTTGAAAAGGTTGTGTAAAATGGCGCACCTGGGTTTGCAGGGAGTGGTTCTACGATTCGGACGGCAACTTCAAAAAGATGGGGTCGACTGTTGTACCGAAGCAACTGTGTGAAACTTTGAAAGTGATTGCCAAGAATGGAGGTGACGATCTTTACAACGGTACCTTAGGCGAGATGCTGCTAGAAGATCTGAAGGAAATGGGGAGTATTATTACCAAGGAGGATTTAGAAAATTACAAGTGAGTGCATTTGTTCTCAGCTCTCTAAATCTGAAATTTCTTGTTTTTTACTTTTCAAAATAATGTCCTTTATACCTAACGTGTGTTCAAAAAATGTGTGGGCAAATGGCGTAGTGCTTGCTTTTGTTTCCGTAAAGGGATGACGTAGATAACTGTCAAATATTTTTACAAATTTCCTTGGTGTTTGCACCAAAATGGACATCATTTTGAACATTTTCAGTATTTTCACTAATCACTCACTTTTATATAACTTAAGTATGTTTTTTGTCTTTCCAATTAATTTAATGAATTCACGTTTTACAAGGGCGTACGCCTATGTCTACTGTCGAACACGAAATCGTCATTACTCATTAGCATGACCAACATTTGCATTACCAACATATGAAAAAATGTCATAACCTTTGATAGTGACTTGGTACCTTTTGAATGATACAAAGCGCTTATGAACTAAATATCGTCATGCTCCTCAGTATGCTAAAATGCAAGCCTACGATTCATTTATACAAAATTTATTTAGATGCCAATCCACATTCTGCGTGGGGGTTGGTTAATCATTTTCCGATGAAAAACACATTTCATAACTCGCATTCTCGCAGATTATCTAAGATTTGTCAAAGTTTTTACTGCACATGAAGACACAAAAGTTTTTCTTTATCTGTATTCGTAGTTGTTTTTAATGTCTGTTTGACCTTGTGGTAGTAAAATAAGTTATTCTGTAATAAAACTGATGTCCTTTGTGAAAAGTGCTGTAGCTTCAAATTGTCACGACCTTTGGTGTTTTCCTTCTAGCGATACCAAACCACACACCAATTTACCTACTTCAAAGAAAAGAAGATGTTTTTTTGTTTGACTAACCAAAAGATAAAACTTTCTGTAGTCATCACCCCATGTTTTACTTTGTCTGAACATGCAACACAATATGCATTTTTATCTTTCATTCCATTCGTTCTTCAGTTTATACCCAAACGTTAATAGGCTTAGTCTTCTGCGGTACTAACAAAACTGTTTTTAATTTATTATTTTCGACAAAGGAATCCCTCCTTACATAAAATCTTTCCATAAATCAATTGGAAACTGTGACTCACGTTTTGTTGTTTTAACAAGGGGTATCAGCGCGTGATTGTTAGGAATCTCTTTATCATTGCTGCCTTCTTATTTGTATATCACACAAATATTGCACCACATGAATGACCGGGTGACTTTTAATGATTGACACAAATTTTGTGGGTTGACACTCCCGAATAATTGGTACGCCCAGTCATTTGTCAAAGAATTTTCTGTTGATTAGCTCTCTAGGTTAAAATTCTAAGTTAAGATAAATGACAATTTGATTTATTTTGACTTTTGAACTGTCTTATTTGAATTTGAGAGTTAAGTGTACCAACATAAAATCGTAAATGTGTTGTGAACCGAACAAAAATAATTTCACCCATTAAAAGTCACCCGGTATCTTATCAATAACAGTTTTGCAAGACAAAACATTCATTGTCACTAACATTTGCAATATCAAGAACTAATTTTTTCGTCGAAATTTTGACAATCAAGAAACTCGATCTCGGTTTTTTCTAAACGAATAAAGTGTGAGTGGGACAGTTAGAAATGTGTCGAAAATGATCATATCTTAGTAATTATTTTTTTATCTCTTCTCTGTTACAAACTGTTGTTCTGTTAGAGGTATTACACAAACACCAAAAACTCTTCATTCGTTTCATCAAGGTTTCCAAACGAGATGTTTCGTAACTCGCTTCCTTATTTAAAAACAATATTTTACAATGCATCATGTCACAATTTAAAATTACGTAACTGTGACTGTTAATTACATCAGTACTCTATCCTCTGCGAAGGATTTTTATAAAATACTTAATTTAGAATCTGGAAATAATTTTGAACTCTTTTAAATCCAAATTTAGATCATGTACAGGAATAGAAACAGTTTCTGTCATTAAACAACGGGGTTAAAGACACATTAAGTTGCTACAAGTGTCTACCGGGTAGGTTTTAAAATTAGTACCTAGTCTATTGTTAAATGCAGACATCCCAAAATATTTCGTTACACAAATCTAAATTTGCTTGTATTGTTGGTTGCAGAAGCATGTTTCATTATTTTTTGTAAATCTTTGAATTAAATTGTGATGATGAGAACAAAACAAAAAGAAAATACAAACTCTAATTAGAAAGTGAATTATTTCATTGTGACGTAGATGAAAAACAGCCGCGTGACACAAGAGCCTCCATGTCATTACTACAATAGTTTGTTTTTTGTTCAGGGCCGAATGGATGGACCCCATCATGGTGGAGCTGCGCCACGACCAGAAGCTCTACTCTGTCCCTCCTCCCGGATCGGGAGTCCTCCTCGGCTTCATCATGAAAATTTTAGACGGGTTCAAGTTCAAGCCGGAAGACATCGACGGCATCCACAACACTGTCCTGACCTACCACAAAATAATAGAAGCTTTCAAGTATGCTTACGCCAAAAGAACCGAACTGGGTGACACGTCTTTTGTAAACATCACTAATGTAAGATGCAATTACCGATATTGTGGACGGGGTGTAATGCTGGTTGCCTACTTTCAGTTATTACATAATTTAACATCACCCGCGTACGCCGAAAGCATAAGAAAACAAATCAAAGACAACTCGACCAGTGACGACCCCGAAAAGTACGGTGCAGTATTCTACAGCAAGGGGGACCATGGTACTGCCCACATATCAGTATTGGCCGAGAACGGGGACGCCGTCTCTGTCACGAGCTCCATCAATCTCTTGTAAGTCCCAACACAAAATTGTTGTTCGTATCACTAGTCCAGAAGCTGCACTTGTAATAGTGAGCAAAATCGTATCTGGACGTATGATACACAAGGCTTTTTGTGCCCAATTTTGTTTAATTAAACGTCAAAACGTTTGTTTCTTATTTGGTAGTAGGGATTTTTTTATTTTGCACACCCTGGTTACACCAAAACATTTGAATTTTAAAATCAATGCATCGCGTGATACACATTGACAGAATAACAAGTAATGCCAACCGGCAATTCAAAATCCCTACTTTTTGCGGTCCCAGCGGCAGAACATGTTTTTTTTTTCATAATATTCTTCAGTATTTTTTACAATTATATTGTTGAATGTTGCAGCTTTGGAGCCGGTTTGACGTCCAAACAAACCGGAATTATCTTGAACAGCGTGATGGACGACTTTTCGTTTCCGTACTTCCGGAATTATTTTAATCTGCCCGGTTCGCCGAACAACGCGTTGCAACCGGGGAAGAGGCCTCTGTCGTCGATGAGTCCCAGTATATTGGTGGACAGGGACGGTGATGCGAAAGTGGTGATAGGGGCGTCCGGTGGTACCAAAATTACCACAGCTGTTGCGCTGGTAAGTGTTCAGTGGCATAATAATAATAATAAGTGAAACGAGAGAATTTTAAGTTATCAGTGGGACAATCAATCCTGTTGCAAAATAATACGAGTAATTGTTTACCTACTACCTATCCTTTGCTAATTAATTAAAACAGGAGGTACCTACTCACCCACTCTACAGAGTGTCCTGACTTCGATAATCACCACGAAACTGTGGTCAAATGTTCATAAACGTCACAAATTACTTCGTTTTACACCACTTTAGTCAGCCATTGTTCACAACATCTTGTGACTTGTGAGTCACCCATCTTCGACGAACAATTCTTTGCTGTTCGGTAACTGTTTTACCGATATAATCTCGAACGCGATGTCCAAGGTGAACGTTCTACTGGTGGGAATCACTGGTGACTACAAATAGACACTCATGTGCTTCTATTTTAAGTTAAATTCTATAATTTGCCAACTTTTTTTTTCGTTCTAAGAATGTGCATTCAAATGCAACACAGCTAGTCTTTCATTAATTTTACATATGTGGGGTGGTAGATGGAATATTTTATAACGGACACATTATTCTTGTTTGAAATATAGACAAGCAAACTGTACCTTGGTGTTGTTTCTGCTCTTTGTTGAAAAAAAAATGACGATTCAGTGTGTTCCATATACTCTTACATTTAATCTGCACAATCACGTTACTGTGCCTGGTTACGAGGGACGCAGCATCACCAATAAGGAATTTTATATCTTTCTGACATCAGAGGAGCTTCTTGCAGGTTTTTATGGTGACCTTTTGTTATTCTTGCGCAGAGGCCACGCTATCTAATTCAGGCGATCTTAGGTCAAGTCTACTCTGGTTACGGCACCTTTTTTCACGAAAAAATCAATTTCTCCTTTTCCTCGAAAGACGTGTAAAACCAGGACAGACAGACCTGACTTTTCTGAGGCTTCCTTTAAATTTTTTTTCTGCTCGGTGCCAACCTCGCACCCCTATTTGCTCCACTGTTTCATTTAATTTCATCTATTATAATAACCCATTTGGACAACATTTCGTTAGGTACCTGAAATGGTATTGCAGCAATCGTAGTATGAGCGTTACGCGGTAGTGTAACAAGAAAAATAAGAACAGAGATTATATTTTTAATTACGTATTTTTTTTTAAACAAGCCGTGATTTATAAAAAAGTAAAGATATGAAAAAGACAAAGTACCCCAGGCTGATGACTATGTCTGGAATTTTGAATTCATAAAGTCCAATGTAACTTAATTCCATCCCAAACGAGATGCTTCTGAAAGCTCCAATAAATCGAAACATGAATAGCCGCAAAAACGCTTTAAAACAGAGAGTGACAAGACCTTAAAATGAATGAAATTGCCGAAAAACACTTAGACAGAGCCGCAAAAACGTATAAGGTATAAGATAACTAAGAGTGAAAATTAAATGAAAGGAAAAGTCAAATCAAAAACCATACCTAAACAGTAACTTACTTATGATTAGAAAAATATTTTAAAATGTCCGCCGTGATTTCTAACACACGCCTGTGCCCTTCGATGTAAGTAGATTGTCCCGAACCTTCGCAAAACTTGCATCGTCGTCCCGAATTTGTGCTGCTGAATATAGGTGTTGTGGCTATTAAAAATTCCGTTACGTGTAAAACTCATCGGCAAAGAAAACTATTCGTAAAAAATCAGGTTGATCGACGCACTGTTGAATCACCCACTCACAAAATTCTTGCCGGCGAATGCAATGCTTGCACCCGCTGAACATGATAGCGTAACAACCCTTGCTCTTTAAGAGTGCAACATACCATAAACTGAAAACCTGAAATTCACGAATTAACTGCCGGGTACTTGTTGACGGGTTTTCTTCCACAGTCTCTAGAATTTGGGGTTCGAGGTCTAACACCCATCGCGTACGCTCTTGGCACCTGTCCACACTTCTCGAACGAAAAGTACCATTTTCCCTTAGACGCTATACAATAGCCAGAAATGTTTGCGAATGCGGAACACTGCGCGCCGGAAACATTACAAAGCTTGTGCCCTTAAGGCAACACCATCTGCACTTCCGTAACAAAGTAGGTACCACATCGGTCATTTTACTATTGGTATAATTTTCCATGATAATGACACACTGAGAAGCGAAATTGCAAACAAACAATAGCCGAAGGTAGCACTGAAAGCAACTAATCTGCACGCGATACTAGCACCCGCTATAGAAAAACTTTTTGCACCTTTTTTTGCGTTGCGCCTCGATAACGTTTTAATTTTACTATTCATCCTAACGTGATATCAGTGGCGTACTCAACTTTTGTGCTTAAACTGTACATGGCATTTCTGCCCTGATGCGGATCTATAGCGCAAAACTGAATGTATATGATTTTCACAGTTGGTCTGAAGATCCTAGGGTTTTAATACCAACCCATCATCATAAGTAAAGTGTTAAATAAAACTAATCCGGAATTTGTCCATTATAGTACTCTCGTGTCAAAAATGGATTGCTCCCTAGGATTTAGGGATATTCGTTACTAGGTTGCCATAAATTTGGTTAGGTTGGAGGCTATGTGGTTTCTGGTGACAAACAAAAGATATCCCAAAAATGTAAGACAGCAAATTAATTGTAACAGTTGCAAATGACTAATTTCTCGCTAAGTGATAAAACTCATCGAAACAATAGTTATTTTTATATTAAGTGCGCGAAGAGAGTGTTTTTTTGTGCATGAAAAGGTCTTTTACGCCGAGACGAAGGTCGAGGCAGTATAAGCCTTTGAATGCACAAAAACATCTTCGCGCACGAAATATAAACAATATTTTTTCTATAATTGATTCAAAAAATTTAAATTAAAAACTCTGAAGTTTCAATGCAGTGACCATGTTGCTAGGTAACTAATAAAAAACAGTGCGTGAAATGAAAAACAGAAATAGTCGTATGCGTGAAATTGCATTTCACACACTGTTTTGTATGGTTTCTATGGTTTCGATCTTACTAACAATGCAAAAAAAATACACGTCAGAAAATGACCCACTTCAGGCACAGATAACTATGCGTGAATTTCAATTTTTTGAATCAATTATAGAAAAAATACTGTAGCATGTCAAAATGCCACTATTCGTTTGGCCGGGGTAGGAGGCCAAGAGGTCTTACTTTTGCTCGCGGGACAATTAGATCGCTGCTCAAAGACCTGGAGTTAGCAAGATAACGCAAGGCACATGACGTCGCGACGCGCCCACCCTGCCGTAACCTTTTTCGGGACGCTCATTCATTCCGTTTTGTTTGTGTCGTCAATCAGTTCATTTTTAGTTTATCGGTTCAGGATTCAATTTTTTGTTTATCGTTTCGCTTTCAGTTTCACTTTCAGTTTTCTTTCGCGTTTCACTTTCGGTTTTCGTTTGTTCAGAGTTTTCTTTCGCGGTTTCATTGTAGAGTTTTCATTTTGTAGAGACTGTGCCAACCATTTTTGGGGCGGCTGGAACCACACATGTTGGCCCCTAAATTTTAGGCTGAGTTGGCTTTACGCCTCTAGGCTGTCTAGCTGCGGCCTATCTTTTTTATCGTTCTCTTTTTTCTTCTTTCTCCTTCCCTTTTCTTTCAATTCCTCTTTTCTTCTTCTCAGCTCGGGTAACCGTACGGCAAAGTTAGTTCCGATTCCGTTTTGTTCCCGTGACTTGCCGGAAAGTTATCTTCTTCTCTTGTTCTCCCCAACCTTCTTCCTTTGTTCGTGGTGTTCTACCTTTTGAGATCCTGCGGAAAACGGCCGTTACCATCTATCGTGAATTACGCGCGGACTCACCGACACATTACCGCTTCAACATCAGTGAATTTCCCGATCGGTGGAAATCCAACGTAAACAAACCGGCGGCGGCGCCATGATCGACCATCTGTCATTTAGCGCGCACGTGTAGAACCGCCGGAAATGGTCATCAAGATGCGCTGTTGGTGCAATTATCGGGACGCCTTATTACAGCGGAGAATAAGGTCCAGCGATTTCGTATTGCGCTCCTAGATTCGGGGGTAACAGAAAAAACCCATCGCGAGCGGAAATGAGGGGACTCGGTCGGATTTGCGAAAAATTAAAGAACGCCTCGAATTTCCCGCTTCTCACGTTAACAATTTTTGTATGTTCAGAACTTTTTAGAAACTTAGTAAATGTTCAGAATTTTTTTGTAAGAACTTTTTCATTCAATTTTCATAGTCAAATTTAACGTTTCGGAACTTCACCGATTTTAAACTTTCCTATCAGGATCAATTTTAATTTCTGTCAAGGTGACACCCCAATCTTGACCTTGGGTTTCATTAAAATTTAATTTCAATAATTAACTCGATCAGAAGGGAGTCTAAGTTCGGGAGGTTTCCCATCAAGAATCAAAACACCTTTTATTTCGTCGAAGAATATCATGTTTAGTTTAAGATTCGGTCACATGTGAAAAAAAAGCTTTTCTGGTTACGACCAAAGTAATAATAAGGCCATCTAAGAGTACTGGTTCCGCATCTTTCAATTTTTATCATTTAGTTACAAGCGAACCGTTGTCGCATTCGTGTGAACCAGTACCGAACCACCAAGGCTGTTTTGTGGATAATTTTGCATTAGCCGAATAAACCAAATTTCAATTTAACGTTCAGAAAGTATTTGTCTTAAACTCCCTCCGACGAGTAAAATCTGAGCACTTGTCCCGGCAGCTGGACAAGTCTAAACCAGCTCAAAAGAAAGTTGCCTGGCGCCCATTTTTTTGAACCCACACCCTATCCCCCGAAAACCCCCTGAGAGCCCGGTGCTGTCACTGGCCAATTTTTGGTCATAATACTTTTCTATTTCCAATTTTTTGGAAAAAGCTTTCTAAACCCAGATAAAATTTTAATTAATTTGATTGTAAATTCTGATACCCGCCAATGTATCCGCGCGTACATTAAAAGCGAAAGAACATAAAAATTAAGTAATCAAGCAAAAACCAATTCTTTATTCGAAGTGACATTGAAGTTACGCACCAGGCACCACACGTGATCAAGGGCATAAACCTTTAAATTAAATGCTCGAAATAACCCCCTCCGTTATTATGCACGCTTGTGCCCTTCGAGCTTGAGTTATCAATCACCAACATGTGGGAATTTTGTCGAATTGACTCGGCTGCATTATTCACACGAACAGTTAATTCTTCGACGGTGTTAACTGGAGTCCCATACATAATCTGTTTTAAGCGGTCCCATAAAAAAAACTCACAAGGATTTAAGTCTGGTGAACGAGCTGGCCATAAAACTGGTCCATTACCACCTATCACCAATTTTTAACATCTTGTGAGCGAGCGTTCCATCATATAAGTACCACATATCCCTCCAAACTAGCAACGGCACGTCATCCAAAAGGTCACTCCGCACATTTTGTAAAAAATTTAAATATTCTTCACCATTTAAATGTTGAGGTAAAACATGGGGCCCGATCAAACGATACCCCATTATTCCTGCCCACATGTTAATTGAAATTCTTTGTTGGAAACCACGTTCTCGGATTTGTTGTGGATTTTCTTCTAACCAGATGCGGGTACCTATTATGCGAGTTGAAAGCTTCATCTCGAGTAAATCCTGCTTTAAGACGATGCTTAAAAAAATTGGGTTCTTCCCCCGATTTTCTGAAGAAGCCATTGACAAAATGTAATTCGACGTGGTGCATTTTCTGGTTTTAAGTGTTGCACACGTTGACAATGATAATTCGTCAGCAACTACGTAACATTCGGTTCTTCCTCAACAGCTTGCAGCATTTCAGATCTTGAACGACCTCAACCTCGGACTAAAAGTACCACAATCCCTTAAATGCTGGATAGCACTCACAAAGATATGTGCAGAAGGAACTAGGCGGTCGGGAGTTTCTCCATGTACAAACGCCTGACTGCCTCACCATTTGATAAAGCTTTCCCATTGATGAGTACCTACTGTAATAACCCAATATGGCTAGTCGTTCGCGCAAATTTAAATATTTGAAAAATCAAACAAAACCCGCGAAATTGAACAGATTGGCCAAGTCGTGATCGTCATTGAAACGGTAAAAACCATAGGAAACTCCTACGGTTTGTGTTTTTGTTTTAGCCAAAGACTAACTCGAGATGCAAATGGCGGACCTGCAGGGTGGACAAACTTCGAAATAAACATACATAAATCGGTGGAAGGACGCCTGTATTTAATTTGTACATACATGAATAAATACATTTTCGTTTTCATTTACAGCAGCGCTTGATAAGAAATACCTCACAACACAAATAATAATAACAGCCACTGTAAATGGTATCAGTAAGAACCTCCAAAAATCGTCCACAAACGATGACACACCATATTTTTTTCTAATCGTTAACTTTATATGTACAATATGTGACATAAGAATGAGCAATTTACAATAACTGACGCCCTAACTGAATACTACACTCTCTAACTGGCAGCTCTTCCGGATAACACGTGGTCCCCGATCACGGAATTACCCGTAGAGGGATATGGAGGGAGCACTCTTCAAAAAAGTGGTTACGACCGCGCTTTTCTGTAGACCTAATAAAAGGTCTCCAGATGAGCCGAGAGAAACCGAAGTTAACGCAGATATTTCATCTTTCCAGTGGTGTCCCTTTAACTTTTTTTCTGGGGACAATTTTTGTAGGAATTGTAGGAAGATGACGCTAAATATGTAGTTCAAAATAAAAACAGATCAGAGTTATACAACTGAAAAAATACAAAGACAATTCACCAACCGATTCACGTGTAAAAAACCAAATCCCAGTAAAATGACGGAACACCGACGCCTATGAAGCATCTGATGCCCAACGACCCTCGTCACGAAATTTCACGAAGTACTGGCGGTCATTTTAAAAGGCGTCATAAAAGGTCTCCGCACAGGTCTCGCGACGTGCCGCTTTCTTTACATTGCCAGCATAGGAAGTGCTCCCTCCATATCCCTCTACGGAATTACCTGACCTGACCTGACCTAACTTTCGCCCCCCTATCTATTATTTCCATTCCTACGCTAACGCTCTCGTCCAAGTCCCTACAACTCCTAACCTAACTCCCCACGTGGTTTAGGACGACACGGACTGAGATTCCGTCATGGGGTTGCCCCGCAGGAACTACGCTGGGAAATTCCCGCTTAAATCTGGCCTCGCGCTAACAACCTAACCTCACAATTTGATCTAGGACAACACGGACCGAGATTCCGTCATGGGGTCGCCCGGTAGGAACTACGCTGGGAAACTCCACGTCGGTCCCCCGTAGTGTGTCCCCTTTTTTTTCCTTCCCCCCGAGATCAAACGGACCCCTACGCTACTCGTCGATACCCAGAGAATTACACAAGACCCCTGATTATTACTTCAGCCGTGCATCATCGGAATAAACAAAGGAACAAAACATACCTGGGAAACACGTGTGGTAATTTAAATGATCTTATCTGGATTAAATCGCGCAACTTCCTGCGTCACATGTGGAGATCGAATCGCGCCTTTGACTTGATTTCGACAGTAAACAAAATGGAGGATTTAAGGATTATACTACCAAACACTCAATTTTTAAATAAAGCAACACAAAACACAACCGTTCAGTTCGAGAGCTAAAAGTCGAGAGAGCGCATTTCTTTTTCAAAAATGAACCCAAAATCCGATCCCCTCCTACACAGTGGTCTTAACTTTGCGAAGACCCGCGCGCGTTGCTGTTTCTGCTCCTAGTTTCTTTTGGCTTGTTTCGGCGGCGGCAATTTGAATTCAAACTGGGGTATTACAGTACCTACCATGTCTGTTAACTCCGGATTAGTGTACGTACTGCACCATTTTTAACGATAATTACCGGAAATTCACTTTCTAATAAATTGTAAACACTGCTGCTCACAGGTGAAGGACCTGACTAAATTGTGTCAGTAAGTTTTTGCAAGACCTATCTGCCTGGGTTTTTGCCGTATTTACTTTTTGTGCTTTAACATTTTTCATACGAGGCCGTGGTTCTTTCACCGTCCCATCCATGAACGTCACGATGACACGGAAGACGGTGAAAATAAATTCGGGCATAAATTTGAGTTTTCGAAAAAATGGTAAATAGAAAAGTAATTTGTTTTGATGAGTTCTATCACTGTTTAAATTTTCTCAACTCGTTTCAATAACACCCTGTACAATACACTAGCATGTTTTACACCGCGTTGCTGAATTTATTCGAAGGAGAATTTGATTGAGGATATGGAGAAATCAATTAGTGAAGAAGTTTTTATTAATGCTTCCTATTGAATAAACCTACCTATGTAAACAAGGAAAATGTATACTTCCTCTACGAGGAGTAGTAGTAGTAATAGTGAATTAATCTGTCAAAGCGGAGGTTCAAATTTAGAAGATGAAGGATCAGAGTATAACGATTTGTAAAAACAGTATGAAATCTTCCTAAATTAGAATTAAACTAAATTACTTAAAAGTAAATTTTGGACTGTTATTCCAAGGAATTGCCTTTAGTAGAGTGATTTAAGTTATTTAATGACACAATAAATCAACTGGATGTGTAGTTGCAGTTGCAGTTGCAAAATATTTGAGTGCTCTATTGATTGTCGACGGAGTATTAAATATGCAAGATATTTTTTTTTTTCAAATTTACAAAATCTTCTATGACCATTGACCACACTATTCACGGAATAAGTTCGGTAACAGCTGCTCTCAAAGGACATTGTTGGTCTTGGACAAGAAATCATGACAATAAAAATGAAGAATGTATTTTTTATTATTTGTTTTCTAGAAATTGTTTGTTCAAAAAAGGAAATATGTAAAATCTGAACTATATAAATATAAATTTGAACATCATCTTAAATTCTCCCTAATCGTCTATTAATTATTATCTTTAAGTGTCCCCAATAGGACAAAACAGAAATATTATTCTTAGTGTTTTAACTTATACCATTAAGAAACCTACTATTGTGACGTAAAGTAGGTGTTATCACCATATTTTTAACATTATCTTACTATTCATATATGTACAAAATTAACATATTTTTTTTAGCATGTAAGGTCTTTATCAACAGTATTTTTTAGTTCGTTATACATATATTTATTACTCTTTATCGACAGTAACTATTTTTTTATATAATGAACATAAAACCTGTTGGTGTAATTATTCAGATGTTGTTGTACATAATAAATATCAAATATCCGGTTTGATTTGATGTCGATGATTGGACCTGTTAGCTAAATGCCGGAAAAAAAGTTTCACATCTGAGGATAATTAAGAAATTATTTTTTAAAGTGCGAAACAATCAGCACGGAAATCTGTGCAAGCTATTTTTCGATTCTCCGCTGACGAGGAACCAAATTAAATGAGGCCAAGCTGTTTTGGACCAATAACAACAAACTGCAAATGAAAATTAGATGAAAATTTAAATAATAAATGACCAATAACTTGTTTAAGATATAATTGGGATACTTTAACGACATTCCACATGTAAATCAAAAATAAATCAAAATCAGCCAACACACGCAGAATCTTTGAACAAATCATTACCATTTTTGTTATTAATATGTAAAATACAAATAATAAAAAGAATTAAATTAATATGCCAAATAATAAATAATACTTTATGACTCCTTAACGTTGAAAATAAATTGAGAACAAATTTTTTTCCCGAATTAAAAAGAGCTAGAAAGTTGTTTATTTTATTGTTGCAAAAATGTATTGGAACTGGATTTTTTTTTAATCGAGTTAGGCCAACAAGCTTTTAAACCATGTACGCAGTAGAATTTTTCTCGATGTTTGAAAAATATTCTTACAGTAACAGTTTTAACAAAAAAAAAAATACATTTTTTCGGACAACATTTAATATAACTTTTTTCAGATTAAATCGAAAAGAAGTGTCTGATAACATTAAATCCAAAGGTGATTTTCATGAGGAAATTTTTGTAGATATGCTGTATAAATATAATAAACTTTTAAATGTTAGAAGTCTTAAAGTAATATTGATAAAGGAATAAAAAATTCAGTCGCTTTATCTTTGAGCAAATATGTAATAAATTGAAAATTATTTACATATGCATTCAGGAGCTACCATTTTGTTATCTTTGGACATCTTGGCGACATTATGTCGTGCAAAAAATACCAGGACTTAAGTGCCTTTCCATCCCTCGCGTAATTATTACCCTCGCTGCATTAAACTTAGAGTCACGATGACAAGATGGACTTAGTCGTATTATTAATTGTAACGATGAAACGCAACAATTAAGATATAAGAAGACAGGACAAGTAATAAACAGTAGAACTTTTCTACTGACCAGTCCTCGATTAGCAAAATCTTTCAAAAACGATTTGTTCCAGGTGTTGATGCGCACAATTTGGTTCGGCCAAAATATCAAAGAGGCGGTAGACGCCCCTCGAATCCACCACCAACTCTTCCCCATGGAGATCCAGTACGAATACGGCACTCTACAGGTGAATACTTCAAAATAATTTTGAATAGGTACATTAAGTACTCCTTTTTCACGCAGCAAGTCGTAGACGGACTCAAAGCCATCGGCCACAAAACGAACCGTTACAAAGACGCAGGTTCGATAATCTGCGCCCTTTTGAAAGCCTCCGATTACATTTACGCCAACGCCGACCACAGAAAGGGGGGCGACGTATACGGAATTTGAACTACTATACGCCATGTTGTTTTAATTGTGCACTTTGTAAGATACTTTACTTCCCCTGTTTTCGCCATTAATAAATTTTAATTTAGTCATTTGTTGTTTCATTCTTGTCGTGTCAAAAAGTTTTCAACAGTCTGAAATGATTTAAACGACAGTCGTGTGACAGTTACCAATATGGCGCCTGAAGGGGAGGCCGCGTAACGTAACGTATCGTCCACTTTCGATGCAACGCACGTCCGCTAATGATGAACGATCGGCACACAACCATCAATAACTCGGACTTAACGGCTCGATACGGCATAAATGGCCTTTACCGTTCATTGTTACGCTTACGTCGCATCACAAGATGATGCGCACGAATTCTATTTGTCAAAAGGATAAGACTGTAATCTGGCCGTGCCTCTATAATTACGCTATTTTACAGTTAATTAGCCGCCCGTCTCGATCTAATGAAGAGTTGGCCGGGGTCGTTACGTTTGAGATTGTGTAATTGGCGGGTTTCCTGCCGATTGAAACAATCGCCACGAAAAAAACAGATTTGAATTTTTCCCACCGGTTCAGCGAGGAATCATGATAATAACAATCATACATTCAAATTTCATGCATCGCCATAATACGGAATTATCCATTCCATCGCACTTCCCACGCCAAAGCGCTCGTTATGCACTCATAAATTAGGAAAAATTCGTGTTAAATATGGTAAATGGGCCGTTAGTGGAGACGCGATCAGGAAGTTGAGTCTAAATGGGAAATGGAGATGTGATGGCGGCGGGAGGGGAGGCGACAGGAAGGGTGGAGGGGGTCACGTAGGTTTAACTTTGACAATTCGTGGAGTGTGCTTCAGGTTTTAATTAAATTCATAATTAGGCGTATTTTTAAAATACAGTAAATTACTTTTTACAAATTAAAGGAATTACGTTGTCATCATCAAGTTGATGAAGTGTTAAGTCAATTAAATAATGTACCTAGTAAGTTTGGTTAATTTTTTTTTGCGTTGAATGTATACGTACACAAAGATCAAGTTAAAAGAGTCTAGCTTTTTGTTAATTAAGATATATCGAAGCTTACATCAACTGGACTAATTGGAGTAATTAATGGTTGATTCGTTTCGAAGATTATTTAAATGGGAAAAAATTTCAACTTTTTGCAACTAGAAAATATGAAAAAATTGACTATTAAGACAAATTAACTGAAATATCTCTATCATAATTTGCATTTTGCAGAGAAGAGAAATAATAACTGTCTATTGATTAGCAATTAAAATGATATACTCGTATACAACATACAGTTGTGGACAAAATAAAGTGGGACAAGTCTTGATGCAGATTTTCAGTAAATTTTAGTTGATTGCAACCAGCTCTAAATCTGAAGTTTTAAATATGACACTTGTTAAAAAATTGTCAAAAAAGTCATAAGACTATCATGGCACGTATTACCCCCCTTGGATAAAAGAAAAACTTCTTTTGAACGGACGCGAGCATTAGCAAGTTGGCGAACTAGGTCCAGGAGAATCCGAGGATATCACGAGTGCCCACAATAATGCGTCATACGGGCACTGAACTTGTTCAAACATGTCATTGTTGTATTGTCAGTCAGGTTTTGGTGGGGTTTTCTGTGTCAGGCTTTTAGTAAATCTTCCCAATTCATGTAAGTATGATTAAAAAATATTAGAAGGGCATTATCTTACGACTTCCATTTTGGTTATATGTAGTACTATTGGAGACAAAATACTTTGGTCGTCATTTTTCTGTCACTTCAAAACAAATTAATGTAAACCAAGCATTAACGTCAAGTCAATAGTGATGACAATTTCAAATTATTGACTTTTCTCTTGTCAAAAATATGGCACCATCCACCATTCAAAAATTTAGAATCATCTCCCTTGATTTTGGGGGATTGTCCATGAGCCAAATTGCCTTGTGGAAACCTTTTCAATTTTTCCTCCTAGGAATATCTCCTTCAGTTGTCCATTTTTCGGTATTTAACATTTTGCAATGATGAGTTTGACAGTGACAGTGGTTGACAGTAGTAAAAAATAAGGTTAACCGTCCTAATGCTTGCTTTACAACTTTATGTCAGTCAAGTGACTTTGACGACCAAAGTAATTTGTCCCCAATAGTACAGCGTGATCAACAATGACTGAGTCTGTTGGCAATGAAACAATTGAAAAATATTGGTGTTTTTCTGTTTCGTAATTGGCACTGACCGGATGTTTTAACTTGACGCGACATTAAAAAAAAAATAGGTTATGTCGGGTATGTTTATGCCACGGCCTCCTAGATTCATAAGAGACTCGTCTCTTATCCGGCCTGCCGCATTCGTAGTTCTAGGCATTATTTTTGTTTTATAGGGTGCGCCACAATACGGGGCTTATGTGTTGTATTGGTTGCCTGCCTTGCAGGAAATTATTGTTTTATAGACGTGTTTTCAACATTTTCAACAGTTTTAACGCACACATACATCTGACACCTTTTCAAAATCTCAAATTAAAAAGAATTTTTATGAACGGTAATTTTAATTTCAACAATTTTCTTTTTTATAATTTTTTTTATTTGTCTGTGAGTGCAAGTTACATAAATTGACAATGACAGGAAGTTCTAAATTTTAAATAAGTGTCTCACTCACATTTTACCATGAACAGGACAAAGAATTAGTGGATTTCCCGAAAGATTGAGGCCAAGATATTCTTCAAAACAAAATTTATATTTTCCTTTGGAATGCTTGGTAGAATTTCTACTATTATTGAAATTATTGTAAATTGTATAGTTTGCGAACGAGAAATTGGAATTTTAGCTTCTTCACTTGCAATGGGTAGATTGTAAAGATTATAATAATGAAGATTTACGATAGTGTAAGTTTATCTACCTGCTAGTTACTAAAAAGGGATGCCAAATATCGGCAAAATGCAGATTGTTTGTCCCTCCTGGAATGAACTGCTCATAGCCGTAAATCTTCATTATTATCTATGTTAAAGATAGGTACAAACAGTTAAATTTGTAGTATGTACAGCGCATGTGCGTTCATCTGTCCTGCACCTCTGTGCTGCATCCAACCCCAAGTAATGTAACTCATCTTTACTTAAGACAGTTCATTGTATGCGTTCACTCAATACAGTTGTTCTCGATCTCCGTCTCTGTTTTATTTGCCAACCTCAACAGGTTATGGGCCCAGATACAAAAAGGACTGTGCGAAAATAAAATATACGGAACGTGAATCAGTGGAGAGAAGAATAATAGTTCGGAGTCTGTGCCAGTGAAATTGTGTTAAGACCTAAACCGACGATGGATTTCAAAGCCCATGTAGAGAAGTTGGAGGGAAATGCAAACTGGACGAAGTGGCGAAGGCAGATGGAACTATTGTTGCGCCACAACGATGTGTTCGAGCTAATCACAGGCGAGAAAAGCTTTCCACAAAAACCAGCTGAAGGAGCGAGTACAACGGAGAGAAGTACATACGAAGCGACACTAAAGGCCGTTCAGAAAAGCGATGCGTTGGCTCAACTTATTCTGGTAAGCAGTATGAACGATGCCAACGTAGACTTAACCGCAACGTGTGAAACGGCGAAAGACACGTGGGAAAAGCTACTCTCCGTTTACGAACAAAGTTCGGGACAACGTCTGGATCGTTTGATGGAGCAATTTTTCAGTTGCGAGAAAAATCCAACAGAAAATGTCACCGCACATGTAGCTCGATTGCAGCGAAATTTTCGTGAGATGAACGATGAACTGAAGAGAGTTGCGCAAACTGAACTTCCAGAGCTGCTGTTGATGAGTAGAGTGATGTCTACGTTACCTGCCGAATACTTTGAATTTAAAAGTGTCTGGGAATCAGTGCCATTGACCGAAAGAACAATAAACAAGCTTACGGAAAGATTACGCTTGATTGAAATGAGGCTTCCATCGAAGGCGAGCGGAGATCTCAGTGCTTTTATCGTAAAAGGTGGAGAGAAAAAAGTCCACGCGAAAAAGGAAAAGTCAGAGAAACCCGAAAGAAAATGCTTTAAATGTCATCAGCCGGGACATATTGCGAAAAACTGTCCAAACAAAAAAGCCACCGCGAATTCGGATGTGCGCGAAAAAAAAGGTGCGAACACATCGAGGGCGGAGGGTGACGCATTCGTGAGTGTCTTCGACGAAATCGCGGAATCGGAAATGTGGCTCGCAGACTCTGGTGCATCGGCGCACATGACGCGAAATAGGAACTATTTTGTGAATTACACACCGTTTGCTGCGCCAAAGGTGATTTGTGTAGGCAACAACGAGAAAATATTGGCGTATGGATGTGGACAAATCAATGTTGAGATGAACGTCGGAAATAGTACGTGGCACCAAAATCATCTTAACAATGTGTGGTTTGTTCCGGATATAGGTCGAAATTTGATGTCTGTCGGTCAAACCATAAGTAACGGTTTTACGTTTGAAGCGAATGATAAGGGCTGCTGTTTTAAAAAGAACGGAAGCGTGCGACTGACCGGAAACAAATGGCAAAATGGACTGTACGCGTTAAAAATGCGTGTTTGCGAACCGATATCAACCGCGAAAGTATTTGTTGCGTCGAGTTCAGAGACATTACAATTATGGCATGAACGGTTGTGTCATCAAAATAAAAAACACGTGGTTAAATTCCTAAAACAAAAAGGAATTGAAATACAGAGCGACGAAGAGTTCTGTGAGGGTTGTGTTTATGGGAAACAGCACCGGGCCAGTTTCAAGCCAAGGAAAAATAGACCCGAAAAAGCCGGAAAACAAATTCATGCAGATGTATGTGGACCGATGCAACAAGAGTCATTAGGAGGTGCGAAATATTTCGTTTGTTTCAAAGACGATTTTTCGAAATATCGCCAAGTGTTTTTTCTAAAGAATAAAAGTGAAGTAGCGGCTAGTTTAAAAACTTTTCTCAATCAGGCCACTACTGCTGGACACAGAATCGAAGAATTTGTAAGCGACGGCGGAAAAGAGTTCGACAACGCACAAGTCCGCGACATTCTTCAGTCGAAAGGAATAACGTTTCGGAAAACAATGCCGTACAGTCCGGAACAGAATGGTGGAGCTGAACGTGAAAACAGAACTATCGTGGAAAGTGCGCGAACGATCATTCACGCGAAAAACTTGCCGATTAAGCTGTGGGCTGAAGCGGTAAACACCAGCGTGTATGTTTTAAATCGAACGGGTCCAACTCCGGTACAAAACAAAACGCCCTTTGAGCTGTGGTTCAACAAAGACAGTGTAAATAATTTGGAACATTTGCGCGTGTTCGGAACTAAGTGCTTTGTACATGTGCCCAAGCAGCAACGAAGAAAATGGGACAAGAAAAGCGTCGAAGCACGATTAGTCGGATATTGTGGTGAAAAGGACGGTTTCCGCGTGTGGACGGAGCACGATAATAAAGTAACGATAAGTCGCGACGTTGTGTTTGCGGATGAGAAGTTAATTCCATCAAAAACGGAATTAATTGTCAGAAATGAAGAAAAGTTGGAAGAAGCACGGTCAGACGAAGTAGAAACAACAAATGAGTCAGAAAGTGAAGCAGAAATCGATTCGGAGGAATGTCGATCTGTGAGAGAAAAACGTAAAACAAGATTGCCTACGCTTTTTAAGGATTATGTAATGCTTGCTGAATACGAAGAACCAGATTCTTATAATTCTGCAATGCAGACTGATCAAGCTGAAAAATGGAAGAATGCGATGGACGATGAAATTGCGTCATTAGCTGAAAATGACACATGGGAACTCGTAGATGTGCCACCAGGTACAAAAGTGATCGGTTGTAGATGGGTGTTGCGAATTAAAACCAAGGCAGATGGAAGCGTGGACAGATTCAAGGCAAGATTAGTGGCAAAAGGATATTCGCAGGAATTAGGGGTTGATTACAACGAAACGTTCAGCCCAGTTGCCAGATTTGACACTGTCCGAGCTATTTTAAGTGTATCAGCCTTAGAAAAATTTGAGCTACTACAATTTGATGTTAAGACAGCGTTTCTCAACGGTATGCTTCAAGAGGAAGTGTTTATGATGCAACCAGAAGGATACGACGACGGGACAAGTAAAGTGTGTCGGCTTAATCGCAGCTTGTACGGTCTTAAGCAAGCACCGCGTTGTTGGAACGAAAGACTGGTTAAATTTATGAAAAAACGTAATTTTCAGTGCAGCAACGCTGATCCGTGTTTGTTTGTGCGCGTTAAAGACAATGAGAGATTGATAGTGGCAATTTACGTGGATGACGGACTGTTAGCCGGAAATAATGAAAAAGGACTGTTATCGTTTGTGAATGAACTTCAGCACGAATTCAAGATAACGATAGGACCCTTAAATAGTTTTCTCGGAATGCGAGTTGTGAAAATGAATGACCATTCGGTATTTATTGGACAAGACGGATACACAATGAAGATTCTCAAGCGGTTTGAGATGGTAAATTCCAACCCAGTTGCCACCCCCTGTGAAAGAAACATTTGGGATGAAAACAGTCCGACCCTAGACCGAGCAGTACCCTTCCGAGAAGCCGTAGGCAGCTTGATGTATTTGGCAACGGCAACCAGGCCAGATATTGCTTATGCTGTTAGTTTGGTCTCCGAGCATCTGGAAAACCCGAAACAACAACACTGGACAGCTGTGAAAAGAATTCTCCGGTACCTGAAAGGGACGTTGACCTTCGGTCTGTTTTATGTTGCAGATTCTGAAAACAGGCAATTTCAAGCTTTTAGTGACGCCGACTACGCTGGTGATCCCAAAACAAGAAGATCCCGTACCGGTGTAGTATGCATAAATGCAGGCGCGGCCATTACTTGGATGAGTCAGAAACAACGTAGCGTCGTTCTGTCGACAACGGAGGCTGAATATGTTGCCGGAAGCGAGGGTGCCAAGGAGGCGATCTGGTTAAACCGGGTGATGTCTGAAATTACCGCAACCCGTGAAATTCCAATTCTGTTTATGGACAATGCAAGCGCCATAAAACTGTCGAAGAACCCGGAGTTTCACAAGAGGTCCAAACATATCGACATTAAACAACATTTTATTAGAGAAAAGGTACTTAACGGTGATCTCCAAGTTGCACATGTTGACGGGACAAACCAGACTGCGGACATAATGACGAAACCCCTTCTCAAGACGCGTTTCACGCAACTTCGGGATAAGTTAGGACTCATTAATTTCAAAAAAGTTGTTTGTCAAAATTGAAATTTATGTTTGAGAGGAAGTGTTAAAGATAGGTACAAACAGTTAAATTTGTAGTATGTACAGCGCATGTGCGTTCATCTGTCCTGCACCTCTGTGCTGCATCCAACCCCAAGTAATGTAACTCATCTTTACTTAAGACAGTTCATTGTATGCGTTCACTCAATACAGTTGTTCTCGATCTCCGTCTCTGTTTTATTTGCCAACCTCAACAATCTATAATGTTTAACCCTCCCAAAACCCATTGCAAGTGAAGAAGCTAAAATTCCAATTTCTCATTCCCAAACTATACTAGACCCACAAATTGATCATTGGGGTAACTTAGCCTTCCTCTATCTTAGTAATAAATTAATTCCAGTAAAGGGATTTTCTTTTTCGAATTTGAATCTTGTAAATGTGACAAGCAATAATCACATCCATGGACTGCCTCCGTTATTTTCATAATTAAGTAGCCACATAAAAAAGCTGTTGCCGCCGTCTCAATTTGAAAATAGGTATATACTTGGCAAATAAGTAAAGGAAGACAATTTTTCTAGTTTTTCCAGAGAACTATCTTGCAAGGTGACTGGAATATTTACATTGACCCTTAAATTTTGGAATCTTGGTAACATTTTACTACTTGCATATTCTGCGGCACTCATGATATTACCAGTATGATCTCTCAGTCCTATCTTCTATGCTGCATTTAAAGTGATATCATTGGGTAGATTATGATAAGAAATGTTAACTTTATGTCGTGAACTAATACAACATTTTTTCTTTGTTTGTGGTATTTTTTAAAGTTTCGACTGCACTTAGTTTTTCAAATTGACAATTTATTATACAAAATGTCATTATTCATACGTATTTTTAGTTGCATATACTAATATATGGGTCACATTAAAGTCGCTAGATGGACATACTATACGGGGAATTTTCAAAAACAGACATTTATCGAATGCGACAGGCCGGATAAGAGACGAGTCTCTTATAAATCAAGGAGGCCGTGGTTTATGTTATTACAAAAATGACTCTGTCAAAGCTGACAACCGGAAATGCGTTTAGAGTACAGTGGCACCAAAATCATTCAAATTTTCATTGTTACCAACAGATTCAGTCAGTCTTGATCACGTTGTACAATGTCAAAAAAATGACGGGTTAAATTTGAAAGAGAAAATAGACGTTATTAGCTCTACGCAAAATAATAGTCTAAGCTTCCAAGACATTGGTAAAAAAAAATTCTACATGAAAATCCCAAGTGGAACATGTTTTTTTAGAAAAAAGACGATGTGGCTTTCAAACACTACAAATATTGCTACAAAGTGGAGAGGAGGGTCGTAAAATTGATGAATCTGTTCTTGTGTGGTGCTGGAAGTAATAAACGCATACCTATACCAGAACCTCTAGTAAAAGAAAAGGTCGAAGAGGTAGAGGTAGAAAACTTTTCGGCAGCAAATGGTTGGCTAGAGAAATTTCAGAAATGTCAAAATATCTCTTACAGAAATGGTGAGGTAGCTGACGTTAATACAGCAGATGTGCAATGTTTTCAGGAAAGCTTCCATCAGTTTTTAGAGAGTATGACACTAGTTCAATTTAGGATGCTGATGAGACTGGTTTCTTCTATGGAGTTCTCCCCACTAGAATTAGGATATGGCTGGCGAAAGAGAAACATTATTAGCAATCGGAAAGTCAGCAAAACCACTTGTTTCCGAAACCTCCAGTCCAACCAATTACTCATTGTTTGGCGCCATACCTAATAGGACAGCTTAGATGACTTTAGAGAAAGAAAAAAGCTCTACTACGTGATAAAATTAACACACGCATTTTGGTTACACCCTGTATACATTTTACCGATTTTTTTTTTTAGACGGATAAATGCTTCTCGATCTTGACTATCCGGTTAAGGAAGGTTTCATTGTATTATCATTTTGTTACAGTTGTCTTTTGTATTTTTTTACTGCCAGTGTCAGAAAATAAAAATGACAACTGATATTGTTGAAGCATTATATTGGGTGATTCAAAATGATTGTGGCCAAATATGGCAACTATGTACGAAAATGTATGTGGCAACTGTGTGGGTCGGGTAGAGTTGATATTTCTTTGACAGTTCATAGTCGCACAATTTTGAAAACTGTCAAATCAATGTGTAATTATATCAAAAAAATCAAATGTACGCTTGTGAAATGTCATACAAATGACAACTCTACCTCATAAATTTTCGTACATAGTTGCCATACTTGGCCACAATCATTTTGAATCAGCCAATATGTATCTGGCGTTTAGTTAACGATTTGCAAATTATCTGAGTTTCATGAATAAACCCCTAAATGTCTAAATATAAAAATTCTGTTTTCAATAATAAATAAAAAGTTCCTTTTCTCCTAAATATTGATATTTTTAATTCCGAAAGATAGCCATAATAACAGTTATGACTAAAATTATGGACCAAATTGTTAAATGACACCAGTGGCGGCTCGTATATTTTTTACATGGGAATCATAATAAAAACGTCGCTGTTTGGGTAGTGTTGGGAAATCAGGACTATGTAATCGTCGTATGGTCCTGAGAATAATGATTTTTGTTTGTTTACAGACTTTCTATATTTTGGTATATGCCATAAATCATTTACACCAAGCCCAATCCACAGCGGTGTTGAAAAAGTTATCGCTCAGAGAACATATAAAATAAAACACTATTTTACTTCCCCACATCTATGAAAATTTACCATAAGCGTTGTCTCCAATAAAATATCGTTTACATTTTCGTATTTTACCCTTGACGGTTTTCTTGACTTCCCCAGCGCTTTTGCAGTTATATTGTCCTCATAAAACAACGATCGATTTTTAGAATCCAGTCTACAGTATTCATATTTCAATAAATTTACTAAAACCACACGATCATTTGTTGAAATTTAACGTTCTTCTTCTACCTGGCACGCGCATCATTCAAGGCTGAGTCTCGACGTGCAGTGGTTCGTCTAAAGCTACGGTTTCTTAGAGAAGTACGCCGCGCACAACTCACGGTAAGTCGTGCGCTGCGCACAACCGCGTAAATCTAATCAGTTGATACTGATGGAAGCGTTTTCTTAGAAAAAGTTCAGCTGAACGCATTGTTGGCTTTTTCTAAGAAAACGCTTCCATTAGTATGAACTGATTAGATTTATGCGGTTGTGCACAGCGCACGACTTACCGTGAGTTGTGCGCGGCGTACTTCTTTAAGAAACCGTAGCTTAACATGTACACCAACAAAATGTGACATGTAAACACATCTATTTATTATCAGAAATTCTTAAATGAATCCATTCTTTTTGTTAGGTTTTGGACAAGACTAAACAGGCAAACGAAGATCCGGCAAGTTCATTTTAGTGAAACGTTCGGTGCCTTAATCTCAGTACATTTTTTGTTCAGTTGATTCAGTTATAATGGAATTATTTCCAATAAGAAGCGACAACGGCAAAGTTACACAATTATTAAAAAAAAAAGATTTCGAAACCGTATGTTACGCAACTGAAGTTTTTAGATGACTTGCAGCCAGAGGCGGATCCTGTTGAGCAGCTGATTACACAAAAATTGTGTGTTCACCTAATCACTATATTACTCAAGTGAACAGAGTATAGATAACAGAGGCGTACAAAAAAATATTTGCAAATATGTTTTTACACCACCAAAGCATCTACCTAGTACATAGTTGTTTGTTAAACAAGATTATTCATCTAAAGTGGGATTTTTTTACAGTGTCAAATAAAATACTTTTTTACATGTGATACTATAATATTCGTTGCGCTCGTGCGTGTAAACTTCCCACTTAAAAAAAAGTTGCATTAAAATATTGCCATAATCTGAATTGATTTTATATATTTTTTCTTTACAACAATAATGATAGAGAGATCTTGAAAATAATTACATACAATTATGTCAGAACAGAATTTAAAAAATACAATCTTTAATTATGGACAAGTGACTAACGTTCCCGCAGTTCTTACCATTCGATGATTTATTGCATTTACTCCCAACAATTACAATTTATAAATAACATACTTTAGAGGATGTCTGATTTGACGTAACATAATAATTAGCCCGCCCGGGAAACCTCCACGAGCCGCCTCTGCGCCACCACCCCATCTCCTCCTCCTCCTCCACTGGATTCTCCCGCACAGACTAATGGTTCCAATCAAAATTTTTGCATAAAATTTGTTCGCACCATCGGAATTTCTTGTCTAATTACCGGTCAGAGCTTGACCAGCAAATCGATTCGATGATGGGTGGGATATAAACGATCGTTTAAATGGTAATCATTGTGGGAAGATTAACCGTTCAGCACGGCTCTATTTACACCTCCAAATATGACGTAATCTTGTCACCGTTCTTTCCCGTGGAGGAAGACCGCTAGAGAAAGCAAAAGATTTTGTTCCTTCACTCAGACCGCAACTATCGCCCATTAAAGAGCACGCGTGCTGTTATGCTAGTTACAAGAAGCAAGTCGCGCACGCTGTCTTTCGTCCTGTCCGTTAGTGTCGTTGTGCTCTTCTGTTGTGGCGTCCTGATCGGCCAAAAGGGGAATTACAAGGAGAGGAACGGGGGAGAAAGAGGGAAAATCGTGGCGTACTCCCTGCTGAAGCAGATCGAGATAGAGAGTGAGGAGATCAAGTGTGGAAAGATTTCTGTTGGGGGTGAGGAGAGGCGAAATGAGGGGTTGTGGACCAATCTGGAAGGATCCAACTTGTACATTTATTCGGTGTACTATGACCGAAGGCTTTATCCTTATCAGTACTTGAGGATTATCGCAATGGTAAAGGGTGAGTTATAATTTTTTTTTTTTGAAAATTTTATGTTGGTAAATTTGGAGATAAAAAATGAAAGTGGAGGACTAGAAATGGAGTCAGGTCCACCCACACTGGTCTGATTTACTCTACTGTCGTAATCTTATGTCATGATTAATATACACTTATTAATATTTAAATGTATGCATTAAATATAAACTTTCTCATGTTGTGACATTTGAGACACTGTTGTCACTCTTTTTTAATGTTGTAAATATGAAACATAATACCGATCGTAAATTTTTGCTACTGTCGGTGTTACATTTATTAGAAATAAAAATGTTATGAAAATTTATTGGACAAATAAAAACTGAATTATTTTCGAACGAATTCCACGTTTATTCTTATTGTTATTATACAGGGTTACAATAACATAACGCACAAAATTAAAAAAACAGTATTAATTTTAAAAAAATACAAAAACACGTCAAACATTTTTTAAAATTCTGCGTACAAAAAAATCTGGTCAAATTTGTCAAAGTTATGGTGTCATTAATATTTTTTCCAAACGGGAAGCCACGATTCCGATGAGATTATTAAAAGACGCAGAATTTAAAAAACTGTTTGACGTGTTTTTTGCATGATTTTCAAAAATTAGTACTGTGCGTTTTACGAATTTTGTGAGTTATTTGCTCCTTTTAACTGAATTGTGATTGTTGAGCTTAATAGAATTTAGAGTTGTTTAATTCTTTTAAAAAAAGGGAATATATTTGAGAGATTCAACTTCAAAACTCGATTAAGCTCATCCATTACAGACTGTAACAAAAAAAAAACTTTTACTACAAACAAAATCAAAATTTAAATATTTTACAGTCACAAATGACATCCAAACTATTGATATGGAATTGCAAATCAACATAAAATTTTCTCAACACCATAAATTAAATTTAAATATTTAAAAGGCTGAAGCATTATAGACTTGAATTGTCAAATTGCCGTTAGGTTGGCACTAGTGATAAGTTACTAACCACTTTTTTATTTTGTTAATAAAAATTCCACACAATCCTGATCCCTGTCTAATTACAACTTCTATGACCAAACAAATTATTATTAAAAGTCTCGTAACCTTTATTTCACATTTTGACAGAAATGACATTTTTGTTAGGTACCTACTAGATTACTCTCGGCAAAAGTTCAATCATGCATTATGTCGGGTGTTCATTTAAATTTCCCGTCAAGGTTGATGTCGAAGAGTCGATTGTGAACGCACCACGGATTTCATATTTCACATTTAGTATTTGAAAATGTTTTCGAACGATGACAGAACCGATATGATCCTACTTACCCATTACTTTTGTGATTTTAATTGCTTATTATTGTTATTAAATGATACTTTGTTGACAGAGGCATTTTTCTGTCAGAACCTGACATTCATTAGGCTGACATTAAAAGCTATCTATGTTTTATATGCATTATGATAATGTAATACGGATAGAGATAGCTCCATGAAATGTATTTTGTGTTGCATTTTTACCTGATCAGGCTTGTCATCTTGTGGATAAGCCTGTATATTTTTTTAAACTCAAATCGTTTATTAAAAAAAGCTAGTAGTATGATGCTATTTCGATTTTTCAAAATATTAGAATGCAAATATCAAACCTCATTTCTAGGCAAATATTCTTTATAGAAAAAGAAACAGATAGGTAACGTTCAAATTCCATTTTGGGAGTGCCAGATTACAAATTCTTTCAGAATTCTTCGAGTTGGAACAAAAATGAGAAAAATTCTCAAGGTCCACAAAAATACGTTGGTTAAGAGTTTAATTCGACCATCTGTACTCTCTAGCGGGGCCAAAAGAAGCCTCTTCATCAGACAACACCTTGTGTCAGTTCTACGAAAAAATGTGGTAGCTTATTAAATTCTGAACAAATTTGGTAATGTGTAAAAATTTCGGTAGAACTATTACTTTTTACGATAAAGCCGTTGCAAAGTTCGATTACGCGACTAAGCAATCCAAATGATGCTGCAGAGTGGAGGAAACTGCCTGTTGCTAAACTGGTTGTTAAATTTTCAATTTCCGTTGTATAGTTTTGTGATAAATAAAATTCTGTTTCTTAAAAACGCGAGCAGAAACGTTGAGATTATTCAATAATTGCAAAAATTATGTACGCTCAAAATTGTCACTATTGGTGATATAATGCAATTACGGCTGAGAGGTTTCTGCCTGGGAAAATATTATTATCACTCCAAATTTAAAAAACTTGCATGAAATCAATTGAAAATAGAAGTCCTTATAGAATGATAAAAAAATTAAATCCATAATAGGTACTATTTTCTATAATATTTAAATTAAAAATTATAATTTCAAATTTTCATTGGTAAAAGTTTTGTGTTACCTAATGTCTAACTCGCCTGTGGTAATGTTTAGAAGAGTTTCTTTTATTAATGTTATAAAAAAACTTACAAAAATGTCCTTGGGCGCTCATATCGTGCGAAATGTTTTAGATAATTTAATTATCTAGGTGTTTTTTTTTTTTCTTGAATTTGAAGTGAGGGTAAAGACTTGCCAAGCAAAAATGTCACATTACAGATAAATTATAAGAAAACTTACCATATCGGTACGGAGATATGACTTCCATGTCCAAAAGCATTATTCACAATCATTTTTAACAATTTTTAGTAGGTATTTAGAATCTGTTATACAGGGGTATTTACGAGTAATAATGGGCCTAAAAACGTCCCGACGCAACCAAATAAACATATTTCTCAAACGACTTGATAGATATCAATTGATCTTTTTATTTTTAAATGGATCCAAGACTGCTTTTATTAAGACAATTTCCAGTTGTCGTTACGTGACATTTATTAAACCTAAAATGTATGTGTTTAAATAAAAATAACCTAAAAAAATTTGAAGTCAACTTCATATCAAATTTAAAAAAAAAACTAAAATCAACTATGTTTTAAATATTTTTAAATAAATATAAATGATCCACGAAGGCGATGAAAATGTAGGTATAACTGGTTGCGTTTCAATGTTTGTAAGGCCCATTATTACTCGTGAATAACCCTGTATAGGGTATTTCACGAGTGATAATGAGGGCGGCGGAATTGAAAATGCAACCCAGAATACATTTGCAAAGTTAACGTGTATATTTGTTTTTTGATTAAAAAAACATAAAACATAGTTAGCTGTGCAGTTCGTAAATGTTGGCATAAACGTCATTCGCTTGGTTAAATGAAATTGTGAAAAAACGAAGAGTTTTTGGGAAAATGTTTATTGTCTGTATAAACTTGCACGGCAGAATCGCTTTCATTATATTCGCCATAAATCAGGATCAATCTGTTGTCTCATCGTTCGAATACATTTTAATCGTTGCATTTTAACTTTTTCGTAAATGTCAGTTGTGATAAATAAAATTATTGGAAGCAATCATCATCATGGATTCATAATTTGATTCTAAAACAATACGGTAACTTTGAAAATGTATCTCCATTTCCTTACGAAACGTGGAAGTAAAAAAGTCTGAGTTGTTTGAACTCTCCTAACTTGGGAATTATTTAACATAAGTTAAATATTAGGATATCGGGAGTTCAATCTTTAATACGATCCAGTGCATTTTTTTTAAATTTGGGACAATAATAAAGAATTCCCGGGGAAAACCTCAAAGGAATAATTTTAACAAAGATGACAGTGAAGTATCAATTTTGGACGTCCATAATTTGTGCAATTATAAAGCAATCCCAAATTTCTATATCCCATTTTAAATAGTACATTAAAGAGCGAGTTTTATAAGGGTTGATTTGGCGCACGAGTCCTAGTGTAGAAAACGACCCGTAGGGGATTTTTGTATGGGACGAGTGCGCCAACGCCCTTATAAAACGAGTTTTTTATGTTATTTTTTAGAATTTGCACCCTTGTTTTAATTTTTAAATAAAAAAATTAAATTTTGAAATTCTAGGGAATTTTGTATTAATTATTAATTCAAGGTAACGGATGCAACTACATCTGCAACAGATGTTAAAAAGTAGAGTTTGAACATTAATATTGGAAGTTTTTTGGTGTAATACACTGAAATATTGATAAAGATTTTCTTAGAGATTCATTAAACTGCGAGTGCTTTAACAGAGAGCCATAAACGACTCCAAATTGAATACAATAATAGACCTATTAGAGAGCAAATTCTAAAAAAGAAGTTTATTCACCATAAAATCGTTTTTTCACTACTAGTCTCAGAAGGCGTCATTATTGACTCTCGAACCGACCCCAGAAGTAGAATTTCTCTCCCAAGGTTAATAATAATTTTCATTATTAACCAAGGTCAATAATGAACAGCCGTCACCTAGCAACGAAAGATTTTCTTTGATTTTATTGGGTAACGTAGACAGACGATCTTCAATTTTCATAGCAACCGTTGAAAAATGAGAACTCGGATCATCGCATCGGACAAACAAATTTAATTTTCGTATCCCACCTCCACCCGGCGGCACGGCAATTTTGCCGGAGTACATACACTATTACGGATAATACTATCAAGTAATAGTGCAGTGCTTATCAACATAATTACCGGCGTCTCGCCTCCACATTTTGACTTTTTTGTGTTTTATGTTCTGTGTCAATGTTAAGGAATTTCCTCACGATGTGACATGAGTATAATAATATACCTTTTTGAATTTCAACCACCAATTTGTTGTCTAAGTCCAAAATTTTTAAATTTTTAAAAAGAGATTGCGGTACTATTTAAAAAGAGATTGCGGTACTAATATAATTATTATTAGAAAGGGTTTTAACGGATCTAGTAGTGAAAAAAATAATATATACACCACGCTAGAGAAGACAATTTTAAGCCTCGCTTCTTTATTCCCCTCGAAGCTTCGCTTCTCGGGGAATAAACTACCTCGGCTTAAAAAAATGTCTTCTCTACCTTGGCGTATAACATACTATTATTATAAATTGAAAATCAAGTCGTCGGTTTAATAATAGGCAGCTTCTACTGTGGGACGACATTTGGATTGCTTAGTCACCGTCTAGCGCGATCGAACTTTCTAATGGCATTATCGTAACAACTACCTATCAGTCGTACTGGAATTTACCGCATAAGGAAATTTATTCAGAATTTAATAACCTACAAAAAATATTTAAAAATTTTTGGCGTAGGAAAAATAGAAATGATTATTAACACGTTTTATTTATTTTTACACCCTTCAGAGGGTGTGGTAAGTAGTGCCTGCCCGTTTTTCTTAAGAAAGTAGGTATATCATTTTTTCAGACGTATTAATCAACAGTGGACGCCTACAAAAGTATTTTTTTCAAAATGTTTGACCAACTAGAAAATAAGGTAATCGTCGAGATAAATTAGATCCCTATACATTGTGTCGCCTACAGCATCAGGTAAATATTAATTCGCACTTTTTACCACAGCCCACAAATGCCATTTACGATTTTGATAAAAAATGATGTTGAGGTAGAAAGATGTTTAAATATAACTCACTAAAAATTTGAAGATAATTCGCCGTCTATATAGTTTCGTATATAAAAATTGCAAATAACTCAAGAATCCACCACATGGTTATGAAGGGGTCCTAGATCCAAAAGGTGGGTTTATAAACAAGGCTTTGAGAGACTATTGAGTGAAATCGTAATACGTAAATTTTCCTTTCGTAACTAATTCTTTTATTTAATTAATTAACGCACCTATTGATAAATAAAGTTCTAGGCTGTAACATAACATAAATTTAAATAAAGCACAGCTCTTCAAGAATAGACTAAATAAATAACTAGATATATCAATAGAAATAAATTAATGGAGATTATTTTGAAAGCAAGTAACAATAGAGTCTAGTATTTTTTACTTTTTGGTTACGCGAGGATTATTGTTTGGTTGTTTTTCTAATGACAAGTTTGCAAGATCGATATAACCCTTTTGTTTACAAACTTTGGTCAAATCAAAAAAGGAAATTCCAGTTTCCGCTAGATTATTTATCATCCCGTTAGAAATTATAACACATAAGGCCTTCAAATTGAGTGCAATTCCCGCTGTCTTCTGAGATTGCATTTTTTTCTTTAATACTGCCATGAAAAACATGCACATTGAATCAAATTTGCTTGAGGCATAAATTCTTCTTCGAGTGTGAAAGTTTTTTTGGAGTATAAATAAGGAATCAGAGAATGTAGCAATTATTGTTTTAAAATTGTCAATTACTGAGGTTGGAAAATGGAATTGATGTCAAAAGGTGCATTATGGGCAAGTAATAGCGAAGATTTTGACTGAAAACTACTAAAGAGTTCTCTAAATCAGGCTATAGTAAAATTGGCTACTCTTTTACCATTGACAAGCAATTTTCCATTTATATTTTCTTAACCAATGGAGCTTGATGAAATACATTTTGATGGATGGAAGTAAATGGACAATAAACGACAATGAAGGATTTTCTTCTGATTTCGCAGCAGTTTGTAACATGTCGACGTATTTACCAAAACCAGAGGTTTCTATAAATCAAATAAAGGATTTAATGCAATCAATTGATCGGCAGCAAAAAGAGTCTTCACTAAAAGATTTTGTCCAGCAGTGGTGTATTTCACATTTCTCATCATAACCCAACAAAATTAGTTATGCGTATGCAGGAAATCTCTTACCGGAAGGTACAATATTTTTTGTAACGAATACCTTCTCAAAAATATTTAAAAATTAAATTTAAAAAAGGAAATTATTTAACATTAGTAACTTTTTTACAGTTGGGTTGGTAGCACTTTCCACGCTGATTACTAGATAGTGATGTCGGTTCATTCGTGGTCCATAATTTTTTCTATTATTTTTCTGACGAAACGCTCATTTTGTTTAAAGTGAATTGACGTTTCCGTCACCCTTATGTCATTTATACCAACCTTACAAAGCAATTTGTCCTAGTTTTTATTGGAAAGTAGAAAACACCGGCATGTGGGAAAAACGTTTGCCCGCACTCCCAGGATAACCGAGAAATAGCGATTTTGAGGCTATGAGTCCAAAAAGAATGTTTTGTCAGGACTGTAATGACAGAACTACCTTGCAGAATCTTGCACCGTTGGATTCCTCATTCAAAATGCTTCTTCTGAGTTGCAAAAATAATACCTCACCCTTTTAGTTTTTTAGAATTTTGCAAAAAACTAGAAAAGTAGATTTAATGCCACTTGAAAAAACAATTTTAAACGACCATCGATCTCTTATTAATTGGAGTCATCTCTTCAAGACACCACTTCTAACAATAATACCTCGCCTTTTCAGTTTTCTAGAAAATTCCAAAAAACTTGAAAACCATTTTATACAAACTTACGAAAAGCTACTTTTTTCCGACATTTTTCCGTCTAAATTCTCTAAAAATGTATACAAAGTATTGATTATTATTTGTATAACATTTTTATAAAACGTACAGGAAATAGGTTTTTGTTCGATACCTCCCTAGAAAGTGAGTCTGTATCCATAGTTACGAGTGGGTGAAGGTTTCACTTTCGCTCACGCATAATTGAAATTCGATTTTATGAAAAACAATTTGTATATTGAAAATAATAATAATTCATTATTTTACATAATTCATCACAACGACAACCACCAAATATGCCCATCATTAGTGCAACTTTCTGAAGTTGGCATATTTTTACGCTTAAAACCAGATTTTATGTGTAGTATCGAACAAAACCAAATACAGCACTCGAGAGTAAGGCCGCTTTCGTTCACTTGAATTATATCGAACACGCAATTCGCGTGAACGAAAGCTTTACCTTCCTCTTTCGTAGTGTAAATAACTACATGTTTTCTTCATTTTTTTTTTATTTGACAGAAGACTCGATGCTGTTATAATTCCGTACTGCCGAACTGCGGGGATACAGTCGTCCTATTTTTTTTAATTACATAACTAATAAAAACTAATTTTAAAAAAATAGTTTGCTTTAATTTTTTAATTCACAATCAATTTGAAACTCATGAAAAAATCTGTGGGGCTACCTCTTCGATGTTTATATGTATTATTAAAATTTCAATGAGTCGACAAATAAGCGTTGTTGTATTTTTTATTATGCAGAAACAACATTAATTATCAATTAATTATATTCAATTTCGTTATAAAGATAATCTTCTCTTTCATAATTTTTTTCCAAGACAATAAATTTAAATAGCGATTGTATCTCGATTTTAATGCGGAATTAAATATTCATAAATCCTCCACGATGCCCATTCGTGCAAAAATGTGTTAATCCAAATCAGAAATTAAGAGTTTTGTGCACGCAACCCATCCACGATCACCTTTCAATAAAAAAAATATAGAACGCTTGAAGGAACAATAATAGCTGTCGGTCGCAATTAATTACCATCGAACACCAATTTCCTCTTGTCTACAAGCGCTATTAAATGGGTATTCAATGCAGAAGATAAAGCAATTGTTGGCGGAACAAGCCAACGATGAACTTGGCAATTTCAAAGACAATGTTCGCAGCGTGATGTGAGATTCATTTAGATGTGATGGAGCGACAAAACCTCCTCCTCTCGACCCATCCGAAGATTATATGGTAATTATTTTTTTCATTGGAATTTTTTATCATTCGTGATTTCCGGGTACTATACCCACATGGTTCAGACGGAATAAATCACGAAATAAAGAGGACGCGTCCATTGTGAAGCTTCAAATCGCAGCTTTGCGCCACGGTCAGTGCTTGCATCCTTGAGATGCGTGAGATTTTACCGAAAGAAAAACGAATGACATCATGCCCGACCGATTGGCATATTTTTACACTTAAAACCAGATTTTATGTGTGAATTTAAATTTTATCTTGAGAAAATTTCGAGTGGGAAGATAAGAGAAAAAGTGTCCGATAAAAATGCAAAAGTTTATGTGCTAACTGTTCCGGGTGTTTTTATGCAGATGAGATGTACAGTAAGTGCGTTAAGTAATGTCGAGTTGGTGAGCGCATCTATAAAAAAGTTCACTGAACTTTGACATCTGCGAGTGAGTGGTGACAGGCATCTAATTAAGTAGTTGCTTGTACAAGTGTGTAATTAGATATTTATATTGATAGAACAATAATGTTTTCGAGGAAATGGCTCCTGTTGCAGAAGCTATCAAATGGTCTGCTAAATATCAAACAACATTTTTTAACACTTTCATATTTTATACCGAAACATAGAAATTGATACTGTTGGGAAGCTAGAAAGCTTTTGGTTTATTTTTGTAGAGTTTGTGGTGACTGTGCTGTCAGTCAATAATCATGCTTTCATATTATCATATTTTGTGTTGTATTTTTGATGAAAACAGTTTTCTCAAAACTAAAGTCGTTTACTCAACTGAGCAAAAAGCGTTTATGATAGAAAGTTATTTTGGCAACGGTCATAAGGTTAACGATCAGTGGTCCTATTCAGTGCAACATTGTTTGCAAGAATTTCATTTGCAGTTTCCACAAGTTGTCGTTGATTGTAAACAACTTCAGAAGTGTTTGGATCGTACCTACTGAGAAATTATTTCGTCAGACTGGAAGTATAACAAGAAACAAAGGTGGCGGAAGGCGAATGAAATGTACTTCACAAGTTGTTAATTCAATTGAAGAAGTTATGGCGAACGAACCAGAAACTTTGCTCCGTCATTTATCTCTACAAGTGATATTTCTATGGAAACTTTCCGCATAATATTAAAAAAGGATTTGCATTTATATCCTTGTTGCACGACTTCTGCTCCGGAACTGTTAGCTGGTGAGGCGGCACAAAAGCTTCATTTTTGTAATGGGTTTTTAAACACATGTAATGATGCACATTAAAGAAAAATGTCTTTACTGATGAAGCTTGGTTTTGTAAGACGGGATATGTGGATTCACAAGACATGCAAACACTGGGTGAAAAAGACTCCCACTAGTAAGTTGAGTCCCGAAAAAACATTTTTTTAATTTAGTTTAGTGGGACTTTTTAAAATATTTTTGACAAAATAAGTACTAGTGAATTATTAGTGATAGAGTAGTGTAATCATCCACGTTATTAAAACTTTATTTTTTAATGCATCATATTTACCTACTCACTGCTTTCATTTTCTATTATTATCATATGTATTATGTCTTTCGAATATTTAAACATTGTTGTTGTGCCTTTACTACTTAAAGAAAAGTTTACTGAAGAACATTTTCTGAATAAAAATTTGCAAGTCAAATAATAGTGCATTAATTCATTTCACGAGTTGATGCAACTTAAATAAAAATATGCCGTGGTGCTGCCTTGAAGTAGGATTTTAAATTACAACAGATTAAGCGACTCTCGAGTAGATTCACTGACAATGGAAATTAAACAATCCCACCTACAAACAACGGGAAGCAACAGGAAAATAATTCATCCCTGAGCGATTCAAATCTGAATGGTGTAGCAAGAATTACACCGTGAGATCGTTTAAATTTATAATCAAAGTAAGCTACGTCTTTTAAATTAGATTGGCAACACTGTTGACAACGTGACGCTGCAAAATTCACTACAAAATATAAAACGGCGTTATTAATTTCTTCAATTTTTCCTCTAATATGTTGCCTAAGATCATCCAAATTATTAATCGGTGTAGAGTATAATATAGTGTGCTGTCAGTGTCATTTTTAATATGTTGGTGCCGTAGAGGGGTTGGTGCAGATAGTACACACAAATTCACAACCAGTATTCAGAGTATAAGAAAATCCTAGTTACAAAAAATGTCAAACAAGAAATTGAGGTTATGGTAAAAGACAATTTATATTTCGTGAAACATCAACAACAAACGATAAAACTCAATCTTCAACATGGTGTAAAACATGGTTAAACGAAGTAATCCTCGGAATCCGAATCAGACTACATTTTTTGTCGGAAATGATAATTTGAATTTGTCGATTTGGCGTGTCAAGGTAAATTTACCAAATTAGGAAATTCAAAATTACTAAACTGAAACAGCAAGTGATGCCAACATACTATCATACTGAAAATTTGAATGATTTTGGTACCACAGTAATGCATTTCCGGTTGTCAGCTTTGACAGCGTTGACAGGCAAATTTGACATTTACCGTCAAAGGTTAATTTTTGTAATAGAATAAACATAATCGACATAACCTTTTTGTCGTGTCAAGTTAAAACATCCAGTCAGTACCAATTACGAGACAAAAAACACCAATTGTTTCATTGCCAACAGACTCAGTCATTATTGATCACGCTGTACTATGGCGGCCAAAAAATTTTGGCAAATGCTTGCAACATTGTCAACGTCTCATTCATACAGTGTGGAGTTGCTACATCCTGTTGGAAGTAACCTTCATCATCATGCAGTTCCTCAAAAAATTCCTAAAGCTACATATTAATTTAAAAAAAATTAATTTTAAAATCATAAAAATTAAATATTGGTCCAATTATTCTTCTTTTACAAATGGCTGCCCAAACACCAACCTTTTCAGGATGTAAAGAGCTTTCAATGAACACATGAGGGTTTTCTGTACCCCAGGTCCTAAAATTTTGTGAATTGACTTATCATCCTGACTTACAGAACCATGTCTCATCAGTGAAAAAACTTTTCTTTATTGTGTTATCATTTTCGCGGAGAGTGTTATTGAACCATTCACAGAAAGCCAGTCTCTGAATCGGATCACCTGGCAATAATTCTTGCACCACTGTCACATAGTAAGGATAAAATTGTACATCTTTTTATAAAAGTTTGTGGTTTTTCTTCGGAAAAAATCTCCAGTTTCACAAAACAACTTTACACACCGGCTCAGGTTGCATTCGAAGGTTTTCCGGTCAACAATAACATTGGGAAATTCGGCGGTAAACTCTTCCAAGCAGTTTTGTATGGAGTAGATCCATGAACCATTCACTTTCAAACCATTGCAAAATAACTTTCAATGAAAAATGTTTTCTGCTCTAACGTGAACACCATTTTACATGTAAAGTCAACTGACAACTTAATGAGTTTTGAAAGAACTGATTTTTAGAAAAACTTATAAAACCAGCAAATAGCAAACCACTTTGAACGCAAATGTCAAAATGATAGTTCTACTATAACTTTACTAGCCGGAAGTTCAGACGATATGCCTTAACAAAGACAAAATATTTCCATAGGTAATGCTACCAGAATATTAAATAACTCGATTACAAATTAATTTGATCGCTCTTTACTAACATAAGCTATCCTATAACCAATGAAATTTTTATACATATAAACCGCACTTAAAACACTTGTAACAATTTTGTTTAAGACAAAAATTTTACATAGTTGTCAATATCCCACCAGTGTATTCGTCAAAATTTGGAAATATTTCACACATAGTTTTCAACGAATTAATGGAGGCGCAATAAATTTTACCCCTCGTGACATCCGACATTTTTGGAATAAAACTTCTACTCAACCAGCTGAGTCTTTCGCATGGGATCGTAGCACAGGGACTATTTACATCTGAGTCCACATTGTTCACTCCAAAGAAAGCCACTCCCTTTCCAGACGACTTATCAATAATGACCTTCCAGAAATAAAGTTGCACTGGAATAGTGTTTTTGAGATATCCAACAAATTTTGTCGATCCTGTGTAAACGTAGAGTTTCTTCTTGGCGCCCTTAGCAGCGGTCCTGATCACCGACTCGAGCACCCTCCAGTTCTTCTCGTTGAAGTTTACCACTTGGGGAGAAGTGTTCAAGTAGAAAAACGTCATTCTCTTCTCGGCGCCGCTGAAGAAATCACATTTGGGGCTCAAGTGGCCTCTATCGTATCCGCTATTCTTGTAAATTCCATCGACATCAGTATCGTTGAAAAAATCTTTCTTGAAAGGTGTGGACGTCGCCAGCTGACAAGAGAACTCGCAAGTGTGGAACACGTGTCTTGTCCAGTAAGTCATCAGGCGGTTGGGGTCGAAGCACAACTCGATCTTCGGTAAAAATCTATAAGGGTCGACCCTAAAACCGATTTGGAGTTTCTTGTAGTGGTCATTGCACCTCTCCCCCACATCTCTAACGTCGGCTTGCGGTATAAATTTACACCTAAAGTCTTGCATGTGATATCTTGTTCCGTTGGCGATCAAAGTAAATCGGTCGTTGAAGCACGTGGCTTCAACATCTTGTTCGCTGGTTCGGCTCATAATGAGATAATTCCTTGGACCGGAGCACAAGAGCTGGATCCTTTGGCCGTCTGTCAGAGTCACATTTCCGTCTTGGTTGTCAGGGCTGAGAACGTCACCGTTTAAGAGAATGATGGGGTTCTTGCTGATGAGGTCTGTACTCAGACTGAACATACACTTTGCTGTCGCGAAGCCTCAAAGAAGAATTTTAAATTACAACAGACCCAACAACTCTCCGGTAGCTTTGCTGATGAAAAAATCCATCAAACTCACCTGCGAGAAGCGAAAAGCAACACAAAACAGCAACTGGAAACTTCATCTTTGGCTGATGGAAATGCGAATGCTGCTAAATATTATTGAAGGAATGTGATGCGACATTAAGTGGGAAATTTTGTTGATTTCAGTGTTAAAGAGCAACTTTTGATAAAGCAACCGACGAGATATTTATAAATTCGCTAAGAATGTTTATTCTCCTTATCAGTTAAAATAATTGCAATATTTTGATTGGTGACGAAACTAATGAGATTCAAGGGAATCGGGAATCCGATTGATTGCTAAACAAATCATTGGTCTATATTAAATTGTTTCAAAGTCTTTCGCTTGGAAAAAATATTACTCATCTGAAAGAAATGTACTGGAAATTCGGAAGGTTTAGTTGTCAATCAGTCAATCAGTTTAAGTGATTTAAAATATGGTCCGAATAGGTTCGCTGTGACACAAAACACGTTCATGTATTTTTTCATTTTGCATCGAGTAATATTAGATTTTGACCGTTTTCGAAACCACTGATAGGTACAAACAAGGAAACGATTCAAAATGTGCTAAATGCCATATTTAGTAACCTGAAACTTGTGTCTTGTAAAACGGAGAATCAATCATTCTAAGGTAATTTTATTTACATCTAAAACGTGACAGTATTTATGGACAATAAATCTTTTGTTCTCTTCCAGCAACGAATGTGGCTACCCGGAATACATTACCATCGGCTTCTTATTTTTTCCTATCGTTCTCATGTGACTCACTTTTACTTCTTTTACACATTTACCGTTGCCTCTTATCTGGAATTTTTAGTGTTACACACATAATTGCCTCGCCGTTAGATTTTCCTGTTTCTTCTTCTGTAGTTCCCTTTCCTTTTACTTCCTCAGGCGCCTGCACATTTATTTTATTATATTCCTTCCTCCATAATTTTCATATCAAAACTATTTTATATCTCTTCCGACATTCTCTTAACTAATAATAATTAAATATTTCTTGTTCACTCTTTTTTGCACTAGGTATCTCACCTCACCCCTCAAAGCATGCCCCACTTGCTTAACGATACACTGCGATCCAAAAAAATAAATAAACTAAACCCCACATTTTAAATCCTTCTCTTTTACATCATGCAAGGACCAAGTGACTACAAATATGTGTATTGATTCTTTTTGTTAGGTTGGCAACACATTTTAACTTTTATGTGGGCATATCCAAATATAATAAAATTGTTATTATGGAGCTATATTTTTGAAATTCGTTTTTACTACTAAACTCATTGATTTGTATTGCTTTTAATTTATTTTAGTAAAACTGGTTTTTACCATTATCTCAGTTGTAATATCGATTATTCGCACTAATATTTAACATCTAAAGCCCTAAAATATGACATTGACAATGCCAATTGCTCAGGTATGCCAACTAAATATGATTCAATCATTTATAATCACTTGGTCTATTTTAATATCTCGTTTATAAGGCATTTTGTAGTACTTACTCCTTCATGGCACTCCTCACAAGCTCATCGTGCCTTAAACCCGTGCGTGCTACAAAATGCTCCTATCACAAGACTGGACTCGTATCATAATATACCTACTCTTTACCACGTTAATTGTATTCTAATTTTTTCCTATCAAACAATTACATATGATAATTTTAATGAAATCGTATTCTGATTCCTGTCACAACGTCCTCCATGATTTCAGGTTGTCTAGCGCTCTCCAAATTAACATTTTGTGCAGGAAGCACTTTATAGATAGACAATCATAAAATTTGCGGTTGGTATTTTATGAATATATAAAACACATCCGTTGCTTTTATATTAAACAATTTACATGCACATCATATGCGAATTTTAAAGGAAATTGTATGTTAAAAAAAAACAGAACATTTTTTGATTGTTACTAGTTTGTTTCTAATTTGACCCAAGTTACAAATACCTAATAATAATTTTTCTAAATTAATGCCAGGGAATAAGACAACAAATTACTTAAAGAAAAATAGTAAAATTTCTTAGTCATTTGTTTTTTAATAAAAAGTACGTTACACGATTTTCTGTGGGAAAATTTGCTTCGATAAAATAATATAAAATTAAATACGTCAAAGAGACATTGAAAATTATGTTTCAGTGCCTTAAAGCTATACGTTTACAGAAGAAAATTACAGGTTCAGCACGTTTATAATAATTATAATTTAAAATTCGACATTACATTATAGTTAATAAGGTACCATAAATATGCAATTACGGTAAACGAGTTGTTATTGGATGAGACGTTTAGTAATGAAAAAAAAACAATGTTGAAAGGAGTTTTTATAACCGTTGCTGGTTAAGTCACGGTGGTAATCGTGTGGTAATTAAATGTTTAATAAAATTGTCAGAGGAGTATCTGCAACTAAATAATATTGTTGTAAATTTTACGACTTCAATAAATGAGTCAATCAACATAAATGTAAAACTAATTATTTACGGAATAAATTGCTTGAAGGTAAATGTTTTCATGCAGTTCCTGTGAGAATAGTCTTTTTTATAACCTGAAATAATAATAATACAGTTTTTACCAAAAAGTTGTACTACACATTACATATTCCGATATATGTTGTAATGATTTGAATACATTACTTTTTCCGCCAAATATTTGAACCTGCGCAAAACGGTAACAAATGTGGTCGTGATCGTCATCGAATCGGAGGAGCCCTACGTTGTGATTTTCTTTTGGCGGAAGGTTCGGAATGCAAACGGTGATGGTTCCAGTTGGAAGAGTGCCGCAAATAAAACACACATGTGAGGGACGCAAAATACCTTTTATTAAAAATGTCTGTAATATCTTTGATGAAAAAGAAATTGAAACGAATACAAAGGACAGAACTTAAGTTAACGAAGTACAAGAAATTAACTAGTTGAGTACATCACAAAGATAAACGACAAGATGAATGCAACAATATTTAGAATAACAGAAAACGGGTATATAACAGACAAAATGACAGTTAAAGTTTGCAAAACAAGTAAACAAATTATGGTGCAGTTATTACAGACAGGGACGGATGAAAAACCCTCTTCAAAAACCGTATCCCAGGTATTACTCATATTTTACAATTCGATTAATGACAAACAATGTTTAATTTGGAACTACGCGGTCAAGGTACGCCAACGGGAGCTTAGAGCTGGAGGTAACAAACTCTCGGCCGCGAGGGGACTCAGAAGAATAATCTAAATCGGCTTGAGACCAGCGACGTTGCTAGATACTCAGGTTAGTAATGAACGTCGGGCTATTTCACCGACCAAGAAATAGTGACAGAGCGCCTCGGGGTTGTACGATGAGCTTCCCAAGCCGCTTCGAGC